>NC_138244.1:19534192-19914192 GCF_964197995.2 Scardinius erythrophthalmus
ACTAACCTCCGCCCACAGGAATGCTCCCTCAACTCTACTGGCTACTTGCGCACTTCTTATAACTTAGCCTACTGTGTTTACTCAGCTCTTACGGTGATTTTCTGAAGTAAATCTGACGCTTCATCTTTTGTGTGATGTACAATAAACTTTATTAAACTCATCAGTACATGTTTGATCATCATTCAGACAGCAGACTTGTAGGTTATTAATAAATAATGGATACATAGCCTACAAGCAGATGACAAATACGTTATAATAACCGTAATTAAACTACTAAACCATACCTGTTTCATCTCTATACAGCACTCTGTCTCTGTAGGCATTATTGTCCGACTCGAAATGAACACGTTACTGAGAGTTTCTGATATTATCATCATTCCGTGAGATGAATTTTTCCTGACAGACTGAGCACGAGCTCATGAAGCTCCGCCCCCTGTGTCGTCCAGCAGCACCTCATTTGCATTTAAAGGGGACACACTGAAACGGCTCGTTTTTCTGAGCCCCAAAAAATGTCAATTTAAACATGCTGTAAAAAATGATCTGTTGGGTATTTTGAGCTCAAACTTCACATACACACTCTGGGGACATCAGAGACTTATTTTACATCTTGTGAAAAGGGGCATAGAACGGGACCTTTAAGTGCTGCGCGCTTTCCTCTCAATAACAAAATAAACAACATAAACCGATAGCAGGAGAAAACAGCAGTTAAGAAAGCATCTGATCATAGCGATGTGGATATGTTTGCACCAGCTCTGCGATTCACCGGCATCATGTCGACAGATGAGGTTATTAAAATTACACAGTTATGATAGTTTGATTATAAAGTATAATTAAGACTTATCTGGCTATGTGAGAGCTTACGCACCGGGTAGTTCTAGGAACTTAGTTCAAGGAACTAGCCACCAGGGTGGTTTCCCAAGAACTAAATGTTCCCCTAGAACCATTTTCCTGGTTGTATTCGCACCGCCAGTTGGAAGTCTGAAGTGACGTAAGCCACGCTTGATGTTGACTTTTATTTTGACGACGCTGAGAATGACAGAGCCTGAGCACACAGTGCTCCCATTCTCCATCTTCATTTGTTTACAATCTGTTTGTCATATGTTATTAGATAGAACTGTTATACAAAGAAAGTAAACAGAGTATGAAAAAGTATTAGAGTATGCCGTGTGGTTGATGCCCAATGTCGCTAGCTGAGCAGAAGTATGGGTTTCGCTCGGTGCAAAGTTGCGTTTGATTTTTTCCTTAGCGTAAAGGTTGAGAGGTCCATCTATCACTATTTTCCATGTTCGTAGTAGGGGTGGGCGATATAGCCTCAAAATTATATCACGATATTTCAAGAATATTTGCGATAATGAGATTTATGACGATATAAAAAAAAAAAAATTGACAATTTTTTTTTATTACATTTATCTCACCTAAATGTTTGCTCACTCATTTTGTTTTTACAATTGGGTAATTTTGTATTTCAGAGTTTACACAACACAAGGAAGCTTGATTTCAATCTTTGAATTAAATTGAAAAAAGTAGCAAAACATATATACAAAATAATAAAGATACAAATAAAGAGAAACGTTTTTGGGTAGGTCTAACACTATTCAGAAATACTACAGAAACTGAATAAGGTAATCAAATGTAAAATAACACTAGTCCTGACTAAATTAAATTAAAGGCTATTAATTCTGATTCCTTACAATGAAAGCTATCTTTTGTTGTTTTGACGACAACATTAATGACAGACACATATGGCTGCTGTCACTTTTAGAGCTAGTGCCCGGATCCATTACTGTTATACTGTCTGACACACTGTGACGCGTTAGTTTTTGGAGTAAATAAATATGTTATAATCTGTGTGTGTACACAGCTTTTTTTTTTAATGGCGGGTGCTGGCGTTTCAGGTGCGTTCAGCCAATCAGCGTATACTTGCATCACTGGTAGTTCCTAGAGTGCTGGGTTAGTTCCTAGAACTAAAATTGTTCCCAGTTCCTGTGCTGCAAACACAACAAAAAGCGGGTACTTCCGCCAATAGTTCTAGGAACTATGAAAGGTTCCTCTGGTGCGAAAGCCCCTTAAGTTTGAATTAATCACTTTTCTTTGACACATTGACATTGCAGTACAGAATGGCTCTTTCGCCATTATCCTGAACATTGTATAAGCATTTTTTTCATGTGTCATTGAATGGAAGAGAGGCTCTCGGGAGCGTAACGTCACATCCTTTTGATTTTCACGGCAAAAACGTCCCGAGTCCTTCACATAAAAATAGTCTAAAGTCTACAGGCTTTCATAGTCAACCTAGGAAGTCGTGGAAGGTCTTGTTTTTTTAAGTTTCGTTACAAGCTGTTCACACATTGGAAATAAATACCCCTTTTAAATAATAAAAGAATATATTTATATATAACAACAAACCACTCTATTTTAATTGTATAGTTGTTATTGTAATATGTTTTATTACAGTATATATAGTATACTAGTGTATGTGTATGTATGTATGTATATATATATATATATATATATTTATGTATATGTATATGTATATGTGTGTGTGTGTGTGTGTGTGTGTGTGTGTGTGTGTGTGTGTGTGTGTGTGTGTGTGTGTGTGTGTGTGTAAATTTTATATATAATTACTTTGCTATTCTTTTAACAGAGTAAGTCTGAGGGATTCTTTGTGTGTTTGGCTCCTGCCTGTCCAACTGCAGCAAACTGATTCTACATTTTAAGAGGAACTCAAATAATGCAATCCAGTTATAAAATGTAGCACAAAAGGCAGCTATTTTTATTAATGCATTTCACTACTATTATATGTTATAATATAAATCAGTAATAAAAATGTGTGATTTATAAATGCAGTGAAATTATACGCATTAATGTTGTACAGCTCTTGTATTGTTTAAAACAATCTAAAACACTGTGTTATAATTACAACTTGCTAAAACTATGTCATGTCTGCATGGGCTACAATAATATTTTTTGTCAATAAACAAAAAGATGTATTCTAATATTTGTATGTGCAAATGTTTTCTGAATAAAACTGGCTTTTAATTTCACTTTTTTAATCTTCTCTTTTTTTCATAAAAGGGACTAATAAGGTCGGACTGACCCGTTTGGAAAAGTGCCCACCATAGACACGTTCCCACTGTCTGGCTTGTTACTCAACTTTCACAATTCTTTTGATGTCTATCTTATATAAAGCTGCATCGAGAAAAAAAATGTTAATAGTTAAGTGATAAACACATTGGCATTAAAATAAATACTGTCCATAGGTTTATCATATGCTTGAAAAACAACACGTGACAAATAAGTTTATCTTTAAATGTTTAATATGGAATAATTGATCATTTTTAGAAATGATCTCAACAGTAAGTGAAATATATGCATTTAAACAAATTTTATGCATGAAAGTAAGTACCACTTTAAATAAAATGTCATTTTTTTATAAAAAAATCGAATCTACGGTCCACACAAATGAGTCTCCGCTTCTCAAGATGAAAAACATGCCGCTTTTCAGTCATATTATCAGTATCAGTCATATTTTACTGCTTTTGTTTTTGACTGATAACAACAAGCCAGACAAAACGTTCAGCGTGCCAAGAGCCATAAACTACAACAGCAGCCAGTTTACTAATGCATTTCACTCCGTCCCTTAAGAAACACACTGTAATCCTGTTGCATTTATTTAATTTAAATAATTTCACAATTCATATTCTCTGAATTATTCAAGTAGGAGACATTTATGCAATATCAAGACTAATTTTAATTACAGTTTTAATGATACTGACCAACATAACATGGGTTTTCTGCATAGTTGACTTGATCTAGACATAGTACAATAGCCTAGCAACATGAAAATTTATATATTTGCCTCAAAACTCAAAAATATGTATCTATTATAAAAAAAGCACACAGATCTCCCTACAGGATTATTTTTATTAATATATGAGCAACAATTTTGCCAATGTCTAGGTTGAAAAGGCAGCGCTTTCGTCTTGATCATTTGGTTGTAACTAGTGTAGTGAACCCTTTCAAAAAGTAAAAACAGGCTACATGCTAACATGTAACATTCTCGGTGGCTAACATTAATGCTCATTTTGCAGTTTTACCTCTGACAGATGCACAGTGTTTATGTAAATCTAGGTAATCTAAGTAAAGAAAATGAAGGATAGCGTGTAAAAATCAAGTGATACATGGAGGAATGTCGTGTTGAGCGGATAAAATAGTTCCTGAGTCTTTTTTTCCTCTTTTATGATAATCTTTGTGCGTAAAAGGCACTTTGGACGAGAGTGTTTATGTGATGCGAGCAGTCTGGGTTACCGGAACATTCTGTGCCAGTAGGACTGAAAAGCGGACGAGTTGAAGGCACCGATGAATACGAGGAGCAGGATGTAGAGGCCCATCATGATGGCAAAATGATGTCTGACGAGCCACGACCTCCCTTGAGCATGTCTGGAATCAGAGCAGAACATCATTTTAAAGAGTTGATTTAACCAGTAGAAAACAATAAAAATTGAAAGTCTAGCAAGCTTCAAAAATGATACAAAAGCATCACAAGTATCCTAAAAGTGGTCCATATGACTAACTCGCTATATTCAAAGTCTTTGGAAGTCATATTAGGGCTGGGTTAAAAATCCCGTCTGGCTAGCGCGCTCCCCATAATGTTTACTCGTTAGGTCAGTAGGTGGAGAGTAGATTTGGTTTTTTTTGTGGCTGTTTGAACACATTCGACCACATGAGCATTTACACTACGAAAGCAATCCGGTCGAATTATTTTTTCGACTACCTCTGGAAGTGTGGTTGAAAGTGGACAAGCTCAAAATGTTTTATACCCCGTTTACACAGAGTAAGTGTCGTCCACTTGTGATCATCGAATTGATCCTTAATAAATCCTTAATTAGAAGAACCTTTTTTAAATCTCAAGAATCAATCTTTCAGTCTATGCGGTTGATGAATGAACAGAACTTTGTACTGCATCTTGCCTCCCATACAATGAATCTCAGTAATCTTTGTGCATTGTTACTCCTGACATGAAACAAAGTCTCAGCTATTAAATTCGATAAAAGCACATGAACTGATCATCTCTTCCGCTTTACTATAAGTTCCATGAATGAACATCAGAAGGTATGTTGAAAGATGAAGCACAACTTACCGAAATCCGTATCAAGTCACATGTAATCGCTCAATCAGTGTTTCAACCGCAGAATGACGTAAATAAAACTGCTTGTAAACAATGTAATGTAATGTTTACCTCAGAAAAGCTGATAAAAATAACTATACATAGGAATATTTCGCTAAATATATGCGCTATATTGCATATTCATTGTATTTTTACTTAACCTGTTCTTCAATATTTAACGTATGTTTGAATAAATCTGTCATATTTTCATGACAGCCACCATTTAAGTGTTATATTTCAAAAAAATTAGTAGAAACATAATTTTGTCATTAACAAGTTTTTTATAAAAACTTCCTTCTGTGCAATTTAAATGCAAGTAGTCTACAAATCAGTCAATTTTAAACTTTAATTTTATAGTGATGCACCAAACGGAGTTCCCTGTACAGCATTAGTTGAGAGATATTTTTTCCCTGTAGAACCTTTGCCATGTACTGTACCCGATACATACCCCAATTCATAGATATTGATTCAAATCGAAATTTAATCGTGAAATGTGTCAATACCCAGCCCTAAGTCATACGGTAGCTTTGTGTGAGAAACATCAAAATTTAAGATATTTAAGACATCTTTTGAATGAATTAGTTTATATAGTTCACATTACCAGTTTATGATTTGGTCACGACTGGCTGGGAAATACATCCTTTTTAAAGTTCTAGTCTGTTACTCATTGTAATTGTAAGAAAAAGTGTGACAGGCACATTCCTTAATACTTCTCCATTTGTGTTCCATAGAGGACAAATTATGACTATGAACTATTTCTCTAAAGTGGATTTTTTTGAGTTCTGAAAGTACTGCAAAGAAAGTCGCGTGCCGTCTACTGAGATGCACCACTGGTGTCCATGTGAATGAGGACGTCTCACCGTGATCTGTAGCGCCTCTGAGAATACACCAGCAGGTATTTCACTCTCAAAAGCTCGTTGTTGGTCACCACAAAGTACTTCTCGGGCACCTCGCCACCCTCACTGTTCCTGGCCCTCAGACGCTGGCGGTCAATGCTCTCAGAGTCTGAAACACACAAAGTGAGAGCTGAATTTTAAATATCTGCTGGGATGGTCTCAGAATGGATGGTCATTTTAAAATCAGTGCTTTTATTTTGAAGTCGTGGGATTTCATGTGTTGCATGATATCTCTGCGCCCAAGTAGCAGTGCTTCGCCTGTGCTTCCCCCTAATAAGTCAATATCTGCCCAAGAAATCGCCTAGTGTTAATCTGCATCGCTATTTGTACTCGTTGTTAATACGCAGGCCACAATAAGTAATTCGGTTTTTTTTATTTATTTTTTTATCACTTTTACTCAGGACATGCTAGCTGGCAACAAAGGATTCCATTCATTATGCTAAGCTAAGCTAGCGCCAACCCTGTCAAACTAAAACAATGCATGCACTGAGACAAAAATACATTTGCCCACCTATCTAAATGTAGGAAAGAAAGTGAATAAGCCCTATTTAAAAAAACGGTGGAGTGTTCCTTTAAATAAGTGGCTCATCTTACCCCACACACCTCTATATACTGCAAAATACTCCATTACAAACATAATCATAGTATCAGTAGTGTTATTTGAACACGGGAACGGCTCAGAGATCTAAAAAGTTTGATTTATGAAGACTGACAAGGAACACATTAAATTGATCAAAAAGTGACTGTAAAGACATTTGCAAAGTTACATAAGATTTCCATTTCAAGTGAACTTTTTATTCATAAAAGAATCCTGGGAAAAAAATGCATCATGGTATCCACAAAAATATTAAGCAGCAACAACTGTTTTCAACATTGATAATAATGACAAATGTTTCTTGAGCAGCAAATCAGCATATTAGAATGATTTCTGAAGGATAATTGAAGACTAGAGCAATGAATAAATGTATACTTATTTTAAATTGAAATAATATTTCACAATATTACTGTTTTCACTGTATTTTTGATCAAATAAATGCAGCCTTGGTGAGCATGAGACACTTCAAAACCATTAAACAATCAAACCCAAACTTTTGAACAGTAATATATTCAGCTGTTCATCTGACACATTACCTTTCTTCTTCACCTGACACTTCACATCAGGATGATCGATGATTTCACACAAGGCAACGCAGCTGATCAGAGGCCCGAGGACGCTTTCCCTCCACCCGTTACCGTGAGGACTGTAAAGGATGGCCATGCTGAGGTCACTGGTCAGGTATGTGCCCTCCCCAAACAGTGAGGTCTAAAATATCAAATCATAATCAAAGATTAAGTGGCTTACTGTGTTGAACCAATGAGCAGATAACACTGTACTTATAATTATCATCTTCACACATATTATCTAAACATGAACTGATAAGGAGCATAAAAAACAGGTATAAATGAGCATCATCCTCCAAAGCACATCATCCACATGCTGACCTTGTTCAGGTGGCAGTGTAATCCGTTGTGTATGATGGAGTGGAAATTCTCCAGTCTGCTGCCGTGGAATGCATAGATGAGATCTCGTCCGGCACGCGTCCTCTCGAACTTGGAGTTGAGCAAATCACAGTACTGCAGTTCAAAGAGGAAGTCTGGGGCTGGAGCTGAAATACCCTCACTTTGGGTCAGCTGGCTGAGTCTGGCAAACTGATGGAGTGAGAATGAACACCAGTGAACATGCAGGGATGTGCAAAACTAAACCGACTAATCTGTGGGATGTCTCAATGACTAGTCCAGAATACCAGGACCGCAAATGATGTTTTCTTAACGATTTTTCCGCTGACGCGAATTGAAAACCAAACTAAAATGACTAAAATTGTGAATCAAACATGCATAAAGCATGCAGTGTAACCAATGTAGTCTGATTCCTGAACAAATGACTCCTATGAGCTGGTTCCTTTTAGTGAATCATAAACATACAGTGTGAATGTGACCAGTCAGTGCAGTCCGAACTAATGACTCTTATGAACTGGTTCCTTTTAAGAATCAGAAACATGAAGTACTACCAGTGTTTTCCCTTCCTCCAATGAATAATTATTATGAGCTGGTTCTTTTAGTTCTCTAAACAAATGATTCTTATCAACCGATTCTTTTTAGTGAATCACAAAGATAGAGTGCTTCTAGGGTTGATCCATCCTGAACAAATGATTTAAAGGGATACTCCACTTTTTTTGGAAATAGGCTCATTTTACAACTCCCCCAGAGTTAAACAGTTGAGTTTTACCGTTTTCGAATCCATTCAGCCGATCTCCGGGTCTGGCGGTACCACTTTTAGCATAGCTTAGCATAGATCATTGAATCGGACAGGACCATTAGCATCTCTCTCAAAAAAATGACCAAAGAGTTTCGATATTTTTCCTATTTAAAACTTGACTCTTGAGTAGTTACATCGTGTTCTAAGACCGACGGAAAATGTAAAGTTGCGATTTTCTAGGCTGATATGGCTAGGAACGTCATATCATTACGCCTGCTGCACTCATGGTACGGCAGTAAAGTTTCTTGATTATTACGCAGGAATGAGAGTATAGTTCCTAGCCATATCTGCCTAGAAAATCGCAACTTTACATATTCTGTCGGTCTTAGTACACGATGTAACTACAGAAGATTCAAGTTTTAAATAGGAAAAATATCGAAACTCTTTGGTCATTTTTTTTGAGAGAGATGCTAATGGTCCTGTCCGATTCAATGATCTATGCTAAGCTATGCTAAAAGTGGTACCGCCAGACCCGGAGATCGGCTGAATGAATTCGAAAACGGTAAGACTCAACTGTTTAACTCTGGGGGAGTTGTAAAATGAGCCTATTTCCAAAAAAAGTGGAGTTTCCCTTTAAATTTTTAATTTTTTTTTCGTTTTGTCGCATCTGTTCAGTTGAAACAAATACACTGCGTTTTTCTTTCATCTTTTTTCTCCACAACATTTCTTTCTCAAAAGAATTGAAAGAACTCTTTAGAATTATAGAATCATTAAGAGGAATCAGATTTGTCAGAAGATCTACATGAAGATTATCAATACCTCCTCTTTCTGCAGGGTCTTCACAGCAAAACTCTTGGAGGACAGAACCCAGTGCACTAGAGCCAGATGATGATCTCCATCACCGTGTCCCAGACGCACCAGATCCCTCACGTTTGGTAAAGTATCTACATCTTTTTGCTGTGAGGAACATAGTAGAATCAAATAAAAAAAATGCGTTTGTTTGGGAAAGCCAACAACATGGAGAGCTCAATTTCTTCAAACGACTAACCAGATCTTCAAAGTCCTTGATCTCTCCTCGAAGGTAGCGAGGAGGAAAGGGTCTGAGAGCCGAATCGCGTTTGTAGCTCTGGACGGCGGCCACGAAGAGACTGCAGCGCAGGTCCGCCGCTACTGGGTCTCGATGCAGACAGGAGCAAACCAGCTCTCTGACCGCAGCTGTGGGGAGAGGCGGCTGCATTCCCGACACTACGACACATTTATCATACCAATAAACTATAAGAAGAGATATTCATTATGGCATACATTTTTCAAGGCAGAGTTCACCCAAAAATTGAAATTCTGTCATCATTTACTCACCCTCAGTTCGTTGCAAACCCGTAAGACTTTTGTACATCTTCGGAACACAAATTAAGATATTTTTGATGAAATCTGAGCGATTTCTGTCCCTCCATTGACAGCTATGCTGAAACTGTGGCGCTTAAAAAAGTTCATAAAGAGATTGTAAAACTAATCCATATGAATTGAGCGTGCTAAAACGTGCTGAACCTCATTGGTTCTTGCAGAAGCTCAAACGTGCTGCGTAACACGAGAATGAACCTCATTGGTTCTTGCAGAAGCTCAAACGTGCTGCGTAACTCGAGAATGAACCTCATTGGTTCTTGCTGAAGCTCAAACGTGCTGCGTAACTCGAGAATGAACCTCATTGGTTCTTGCTGAAGCTCAAACGTGCTGCGTAACTCGAGAATGAACCTCATTGGTTCTTGCT
Source organism: Scardinius erythrophthalmus (assembly GCF_964197995.2). Taxonomy (NCBI): domain Eukaryota; kingdom Metazoa; phylum Chordata; class Actinopteri; order Cypriniformes; family Leuciscidae; genus Scardinius; species Scardinius erythrophthalmus. The sequence continues at coordinate 19,544,254 of NC_138244.1, forward strand.
GAAGCTCAAACGTGCTGCGTAACTCGAGAATGAACCTCATTGGTTCTTGCTGAAGCTCAAACGTGCTGCGTAACTCGAGAATGAACCTCACTGGTTCTTGCTGAAGCTCAAACGTGCTGCGTAACTCGAGAATGAACCTCACTGGTTCTTGCTGAAGCTCAAACGTGCTGCGTAACACGAGAATGAACCTCATTGGTTCTTGCTGAAGCTCAAACGTGCTGCATAACACGAGAATGAACCTCATTGGTTCTTGCAGAAGCTCAAACGTGCTGCGTAACACGAGAATGAACCTCATTGGTTCTTGCAGAAGCTCAAACGTGCTGCGTAACACGAGAATGAACCTCATTGGTTCTTGCAGAAGCTCAAACGTGCTGCGTAACTCGAGAATGAACCTCACTGGTTCTTGCTGAAGCTCAAACGTGCTGCGTAACACGAGAATGAACCTCACTGGTTCTTGCTGAAGCTCAAACGTGCTGCGTAACACGAGAATGAACCTCATTGGTTCTTGCTGAAGCTCAAACGTGCTGCGTAACTCGAGAATGAACCTCACTGGTTCTTGCTGAAGCTCAAACGTGCTGCGTAACACGAGAATGAACCTCACTGGTTCTTGCTGAAGCTCAAACGTGCTGCGTAACACGAGAATGAACCTCACTGGTTCTTGCTGAAGCTCAAACGTGCTGCGTAACTCGAGAATGAACCTCACTGGTTCTTGCTGAAGCTCAAACGTGCTGCGTAACGCGAGAATGAACCTCACTGGTTCTTGCAGAAGCTCAAACGTGCTGCGTAACACGAGAATGAACCTCACTGGTTCTTGCTGAAGCTCAAACGTGCTGCGTAACACGAGAATGAACCTCACTGGTTCTTGCTGAAGCTCAAACGTGCTGCGTAACTCGAGAATGAACCTCACTGGTTCTTGCAGAAGCTCAAACGTGCTGCGTAACACGAGAATGAACCTCACTGGTTCTTGCTAATGCTCAAACGTGCTGCGTAACACGAGAATGAACCTCATTGGTTCTTGCTGAAGCTCAAACGTGCTGCGTAACTCGAGAATGAACCTCACTGGTTCTTGCTGAAGCTCAAACGTGCTGCGTAACACGAGAATGAACCTCACTGGTTCTTGCTGAAGCTCAAACGTGCTGCGTAACACGAGAATGAACCTCATTGGTTCTTGCTGAAGCTCAAACGTGCTGCGTAACACGAGAATGAACCTCACTGGTTCTTGCTGAAGCTCAAACGTGCTGCGTAACTCGAGAATGAACCTCACTGGTTCTTGCTGAAGCTCAAACGTGCTGCGTAACGCGAGAATGAACCTCACTGGTTCTTGCAGAAGCTCAAACGTGCTGCGTAACACGAGAATGAACCTCACTGGTTCTTGCTGAAGCTCAAACGTGCTGCGTAACACGAGAATGAACCTCACTGGTTCTTGCTGAAGCTCAAACGTGCTGCGTAACTCGAGAATGAACCTCACTGGTTCTTGCAGAAGCTCAAACGTGCTGCGTAACACGAGAATGAACCTCATTGGTTCTTGCAGAAGCTCAAACGTGCTGCGTAACTCGAGAATGAACCTCATTGGTTCTTGCTGAAGCTCAAACGTGCTGCGTAACTCGAGAATGAACCTCATTGGTTCTTGCAGAAGCTCAAACGTGCTGCGTAACACGAGAATGAACCTCATTGGTTCTTGCTGAAGCTCAAACGTGCTGCGTAACTCGAGAATGAACCTCACTGGTTCTTGCTGAAGCTCAAACGTGCTGCGTAACACGAGAATGAACCTCATTGGTTCTTGCTGAAGCTCAAACGTGCTGCGTAACGCGAGAATGAACCTCACTGGTTCTTGCAGAAGCTCAAACGTGCTGCGTAACACGAGAATGAACCTCACTGGTTCTTGCTGAAGCTCAAACGTGCTGCGTAACTCGAGAATGAACCTCACTGGTTCTTGCTGAAGCTCAAACGTGCTGCGTAACTCGAGAATGAACCTCATTGGTTCTTGCTGAAGCTCAAACGTGCTGCGTAACACGAGAATGAACCTCATTGGTTCTTGCTGAAGCTCAAACGTGCTGCGTAACGCGAGAATGAACCTCACTGGTTCTTGCAGAAGCTCAAACGTGCTGCGTAACACGAGAATGAACCTCACTGGTTCTTGCTGAAGCTCAAACGTGCTGCGTAACACGAGAATGAACCTCACTGGTTCTTGCTGAAGCTCAAACGTGCTGCGTAACTCGAGAATGAACCTCACTGGTTCTTGCAGAAGCTCAAACGTGCTGCGTAACACGAGAATGAACCTCATTGGTTCTTGCAGAAGCTCAAACGTGCTGCGTAACTCGAGAATGAACCTCATTGGTTCTTGCTGAAGCTCAAACGTGCTGCGTAACACGAGAATGAACCTCATTGGTTCTTGCAGAAGCTCAAACGTGCTGCGTAACACGAGAATGAACCTCATTGGTTCTTGCTGAAGCTCAAACGTGCTGCGTAACACGAGAATGAACCTCACTGGTTCTTGCTGAAGCTCAAACGTGCTGCGTAACACGAGAATGAACCTCATTGGTTCTTGCTGAAGCTCAAACGTGCTGCGTAACTCGAGAATGAACCTCACTGGTTCTTGCTGAAGCTCAAACGTGCTGCGTAACACGAGAATGAACCTCACTGGTTCTTGCTGAAGCTCAAACGTGCTGCGTAACACGAGAATGAACCTCACTGGTTCTTGCTGAAGCTCAAACGTGCTGCGTAACTCGAGAATGAACCTCACTGGTTCTTGCTGAAGCTCAAACGTGCTGCGTAACTCGAGAATGAACCTCACTGGTTCTTGCTGAAGCTCAAACGTGCTGCGTAACTCGAGAATGAACCTCACTGGTTCTTGCTGAAGCTCAAACGTGCTGCGTAACACGAGAATGAACCTCATTGGTTCTTGCAGAAGCTCAAACGTGCTGCGTAACTCGAGAATGAACCTCATTGGTTCTTGCAGAAGCTCAAACGTGCTGCGTAACACGAGAATGAACCTCACTGGTTCTTGCTGAAGCTCAAACGTGCTGCGTAACTCGAGAATGAACCTCACTGGTTCTTGCTGAAGCTCAAACGTGCTGCGTAACTCGAGAATGAACCTCACTGGTTCTTGCAGAAGCTCAAACGTGCTGCGTAACACGAGAATGAACCTCATTGGTTCTTGCAGAAGCTCAAACGTGCTGCGTAACTCGAGAATGAACCTCATTGGTTCTTGCTGAAGCTCAAACGTGCTGCGTAACTCGAGAATGAACCTCACTGGTTCTTGCTGAAGCTCAAACGTGCTGCGTAACACGAGAATGAACCTCACTGGTTCTTGCTGAAGCTCAAACGTGCTGCGTAACTCGAGAATGAACCTCACTGGTTCTTGCTGAAGCTCAAACGTGCTGCGTAACACGAGAATGAACCTCATTGGTTCTTGCTGAAGCTCAAACGTGCTGCGTAACTCGAGAATGAACCTCACTGGTTCTTGCTGAAGCTCAAACGTGCTGCGTAACTCGAGAATGAACCTCACTGGTTCTTGCTGAAGCTCAAACGTGCTGCGTAACTCGAGAATGAACCTCACTGGTTCTTGCAGAAGCTCAAACGTGCTGCGTAACACGAGAATGAACCTCACTGGTTCTTGCAGAAGCTCAAACGTGCTGCGTAACTCGAGAATGAACCTCACTGGTTCTTGCTGAAGCTCAAACGTGCTGCGTAACACGAGAATGAACCTCACTGGTTCTTGCTGAAGCTCAAACGTGCTGCGTAACTCGAGAATAAACCTCACTGGTTCTTGCTGAAGCTCAAACGTGCTGCGTAACACGAGAATGAACCTCATTGGTTCTTGCTGAAGCTCAAACGTGCTGCGTAACTCGAGAATGAACCTCACTGGTTCTTGCTGAAGCTCAAACGTGCTGCGTAACTCGAGAATGAACCTCACTGGTTCTTGCTGAAGCTCAAACGTGCTGCGTAACTCGAGAATGAACCTCACTGGTTCTTGCAGAAGCTCAAACGTGCTGCGTAACTCGAGAATGAACCTCACTGGTTCTTGCAGAAGCTCAAACGTGCTGCGTAACACGAGAATGAACCTCACTGGTTCTTGCTGAAGCTCAAACGTGCTGCGTAACTCGAGAATAAACCTCACTGGTTCTTGCTGAAGCTCAAACGTGCTGCGTAACACGAGAATGAACCTCATTGGTTCTTGCTGAAGCTCAAACGTGCTGCGTAACTCGAGAATGAACCTCACTGGTTCTTGCTGAAGCTCAAACGTGCTGCGTAACTCGAGAATGAACCTCACTGGTTCTTGCTGAAGCTCAAACGTGCTGCGTAACTCGAGAATGAACCTCACTGGTTCTTGCTGAAGCTCAAACGTGCTGCGTAACTCGAGAATGAACCTCATTGGTTCTTGCAGAAGCTCAAACGTGCTGCGTAACTCGAGAATGAACCTCACTGGTTCTTGCTGAAGCTCAAACGTGCTGCGTAACTCGAGAATGAACCTCATTGGTTCTTGCTGAAGCTCAAACGTGCTGCGTAACTCGAGAATGAACCTCACTGGTTCTTGCTGAAGCTCAAACGTGCTGCGTAACTCGAGAATGAACCTCACTGGTTCTTGCTGAAGCTCAAACGTGCTGCGTAACTCGAGAATGAACCTCACTGGTTCTTGCAGAAGCTCAAACGTGCTGCGTAACACGAGAATGAACCTCATTGGTTCTTGCAGAAGCTCAAACGTGCTGCGTAACTCGAGAATGAACCTCATTGGTTCTTGCTGAAGCTCAAACGTGCTGCGTAACTCGAGAATGAACCTCACTGGTTCTTGCTGAAGCTCAAACGTGCTGCGTAACACGAGAATGAACCTCACTGGTTCTTGCTGAAGCTCAAACGTGCTGCGTAACTCGAGAATGAACCTCACTGGTTCTTGCTGAAGCTCAAACGTGCTGCGTAACTCGAGAATGAACCTCATTGGTTCTTGCTGAAGCTCAAACGTGCTGCGTAACACGAGAATGAACCTCATTGGTTCTTGCTGAAGCTCAAACGTGCTGCGTAACTCGAGAATGAACCTCATTGGTTCTTGCTGAAGCTCAAACGTGCTGCGTAACACGAGAATGAACCTCATTGGTTCTTGCTGAAGCTCAAACGTGCTGCGTAACTCGAGAATGAACCTCACTGGTTCTTCTCATGCTTGAGCTTCTGTTTACCATAACTGATGTGTGAGTTGATGAATGTTAATATGTGAATAAAAGCCTAAATTCAATCTGTTCATCTTCATCATATAAAGCGATCATGTCTCTTCAGAAATTTTGGGCTAAACCGCTTTTAAACCGTTTTACGATCTCTTTATAAACTTTTTGAAGCGTCAAAGGGGTAGCCTTGTGTAGCTGTGTCAATACAGTGGAATTTAGTATATAAGTAAGTAGAAATTTCTCAGATTTCATAAAAAAAATCTTCATTTGTCTTCCTAAAGTCTTACGGATTTGGAACGACATAAAATCATTATTTGTAAATTCACTGTAATAACTATAAAAATAATAATTAAACATGTCATTTAATTGTTTGTATAGTTACCACCTTGTGATAATTCTAAAAATGGAGTTTTAACAAACTGAAGAATTAAATTAATTAATTAAAAGAATACATAATTAAAACATTTAATAACCTTAATAACCTGTTGTCAGTGGGACTGATAGCTTAGCCAGCAGATTATCTGCTAATAGTTCATAACAGAAAGCCAAACCATAATATAAACTTGTCTTTATTTGCTCTCGGACCTCTAATGCTCGAAAGTGTGGCGGTTTTAATGCAATAGTTCGTGTAATAGTCTCTGCTGACTTTGTAACATGTTAAGCATGTTAGCTGCTAGCTCAGCTTATCATCTCATTTTCATTAGTGGAGAAATTCACTCAAGCTTTTAAGGCCCAAACGATTACTCATCGAGTACTCTTCACTCTACTTGTAAATACATCAAAAATATCAAACATTTGCCATGCATAAATGTATCTTACCTTATGTGCCTGAAGTTCAGGCATCTGACAGCCACCGGAAGCAAAACGTGTCCAAGAACTGCTGGAGCAACAGCGACTGACTCCACCCGACTCCACCAGCAGAGGGCGCCATTCACTGAGAGTCAATGGAAAACATCTTCTTGTTTTTTAATAGCGATCCAATCTTTAGGAGTATCGCCACCTACTATACTGGAGAGCAAACCGTATTTCTTCCATGGGTGATGATTGAAATCTGTATGGAAGTTTCATACTCTGTTCCAGTCAGTGTTTTTATTATTAGGCTATAGCACAGACAATTCATTGAACAATTTCAAAATCATTTGTGTTTTAAATCTATCCATATTCCAACCTCATGATTGACAGGTTCTTCAGAACCATCCGTAAACATTTAAAAAAACTGAATACATTTTTAACCTCGCATCCAATATCTTTGGACTTATAGTAAGCTCAAATCTATGAGATTCTGGGACTCTCTGTGGTGAGAGTAATAAGAGTCAGATTACAGAAGATCTTACTGTCCTTCTCCACCCAAAACTGTATCCTCCATCATATGAATATTCCCAGCAATTATTCGCTGGTCCTTGACGATTTACCATACATCAGTTTTTCCTTTTATAAGATCTAGAGGCATCTTTCTCATTTCTATCCCAGGTGTGTCTGCAGGGGAAACGAAAAACATCTCTGAATAGAGAGAACGATCAATACTGTAAGTGATTCGTGAAGGAGAAGGATTGTGAAGGATTTTGTGATATCACAACACTGTAAAAAAAAAAAAGTTGCTGTCTTCAATTTTTAAGTACAATCAACTTAAATATTTAAGTCATGTCAACTGAAATGAGTTGAATCTTGTATAACTTGCAAACAAAGTTAAGTGCTTAACTTATGTTGATGAGTTAAAGCAATGTGAAAACATTTGTTGACCTAACTTATTGATCATATACTGTTTTGCAGTGAACCCTTCGCAATATAAATATATTTAATGTATCTCTATGTGATAATGATAGACAGATCTATTGTCTTACTTTATATGAAATCTATCGACCTGACAAGCTGTCTTTCTTACTCTTTTTTGCCCTCAAGAAATTCCAGATACAACACGGATTATAGATACTGCTTAGATGATGTGAGAAGCATTTTAGTGCATGCATTGTGTTATGTGTTTTCTTATTCATTGTAACGTTACAGAGCGCTGAATATTATTGCCAGAGGAATCTTGGAGATCAATTATTCATGAAAGAACCAGGTCAGCGTTTTGCTGAGGGAAAGGCTTCTGAAAAAAGTCTAGGCCAAAGATAACTGGCTCAGATTCGACACTGGAAATAATATACAATGTGATTTGCTCAACAGTTATATAATAATGAAACTATGTTGTACTATGTTATGAAGTATAAGAAATTAATTTTGGTCAATATACTGTTATTTTTTTAAAGAATTGAATTAGTCTTTTTCTTTATAAATTCACTCCTATAAATGTGGTTCCGTATTCATTAATTTAATGATCATATAGCTGACTGTAATATGGTTGTTGTTTCATGTCAAGGTCTTGTCATGTGACTCCCTTGCCATCATGTCTAGTGCTTCCCTTGTCTTCTGTGTCATGTTCTGATTGGTTCATTGTTTCATTGTGCACAGATGTGTCTTGTTCAGTCATTAGTCTTGTGTGTATTTAAGCCCTCATATTTGCCATGTGTCTTTATCAAGTATTGTTTTGTGTAATGACCATTGTTCCTGTTCCTCACACTAAGTCTTTGTTTCATGTTTGATCTTGAGTTTTGTTTAATGTTGATAATTCTATCTATCTATCTATTATGTATTCCCTTTTAATGACTACCTATCATATTCATAACATTACATAACATTTATGTATTCATTATAAGTTTATATTGTACTCTTGTATTTTTTTTTTCTCATGTGTTGGAGAAGGGAGGGGTGTTTATCCTGTTTTTCTTAGAACTGATATTCATATTCATGAGAAATAGTCTGTATACTGATGATTTCTGCAGACATACGATAATGCATTAATCTTAAAACCAGAATAGCTTATCTGGTCCAACCTACTGCACAGTTGGCAAGATCACCAAGACTTTTAGAGATGATATTGTCTGATGAATGCTAATCTATGCAGAAAGGGCCTTAAAGGGACAATGTGTAGCTTTTTAGGTATTTTATTATCTAAAATCAATATTTTTATTCATAAATATGTCCTCAATGGTGCACAAATACCTCTGCCAATGATCAGACTAATCCTCGTAAACGAAGAATTTATTATCTTTATATACATGAGGTGGGTAGGTCCACCACGGACGCTTCCATGTAGGTCCACCATCTTGAAAAACTGTAATAGCAGATAGGGACAAAAAGTACTAGGCCAACACGTTTCCACAACGCGTTTTCGTTCAGACCCAGCGTCACGTGACTGAAACTGCCCCGGCAAGTTTAAACGGCTGCACTGCACGGTTATTTATAATGGAGGAGGACCATACATGGGCAATTCTTACTAGACTATGGGCACTTTCATGTCCTTTGATAATATTTTATAAAAAACATTTAATTTAGAAAAATTCACACTTTCATAGTTAAATTTACATTGAAAGTACTTTAGGAACTTTTTACCGGTAGTCTACGATGATTTTTTCACCCTTTTAAACATCATTATACATGCAAATATTGCTGTTTTGTGCTTGTCCCACATCCAGACTTCTGATCTTCAATAATGAAAAAGAAGTGTAAAAAAATTATTTATCTATTTTTTTTTTAATATGACTGAATAAAGTATCAGTAAAAGAATCAAAACATAATTGAGGTATTTAAGGTCAGACAACTATTAATGTGATTTTATATACAAAATGTAGTTGTCCCACAGTATTGCCGTCATTTCCACCACAACGCTGTAATTAAAAAGTTAAAAAGTTTTTTTGAAGATTGTTTGGGTAGTTTCTATGGAGATGAACAATGACATCACAGCACATGTTTGACATGGAGGAGATTTTTAATTTCTTCAGCAACTTGGAGAAGAAAACTCAAGGTAAATATTGCTTAAAATGAAAATATTTTTATTGTATGTCATGTCCAAACATGACGTAACATCAAATGAGTTTGTAAATAAATTGATTTTTTAACACAAATAGATGTATTTTGCATGCATGCAATGCTAGCTACCAATTCATAGCTAATCTGTAATACTTGGATTGGATTTATTTTTTTCAAAATACTGTAGGATTGTAGGATTGAAATGACATTTATGCTTACAAGGTGCAATTCATAGATTGAGTGGCTACATATGAATATTGTATTTATTGAAATGTACAACGCTAATGTATTTATTCAAATATATATTTGTTGAAATGCCTTTTCATTTTTAAATATGAAATATGGATAATGTTTCACTTAATGTAATAACACAAGTAGTTATTTTTCTGAAATGTATCTAACCAATGCAATATTATATTTCAGGTTGTGGTGGATGTAAGCTTTGTGTTTGGGCTTCATGACAATTAATTTACTTAATCCACAAATCTATGGTAATTGCAATATAGGTATAAATTGGTAAAACTATGTGTGAAAGTGGTCTTAAACTGTTAAGAATTTTAAATAATAATAAAATATTTACACGTGGTGGAAATGACATTTGTTCAGTGCGGATCGGAAAATATGTAAAAAAAACACCAATTTGTCTTATAATGTAGGTGCGTTCTCTTATGGATCATTAAACTAGACTAGTTATATTTAACTGTTAGACTGTGACAATTTTGATTTGAACACTTTTTTTTTCCCTCAAGTTCACAAGGCCAAAAGTGCCTGTAGTTGAAGAACCACCCACATATGCTGAGTCACAAGACAAGGAGTCCTCGTCATCGAAAAAGTCCAAAGTAGACCGTAAAAGGAAACGTGACCGGAGATAACAAAACAAGGGTAATGTCGGACTGGATAGCTTTTTCCAGGTGGAAAGAGCTAATGCAGGAGAAAGCTTTCAAAAGAGACGCTAAAGTTGCCTGCTTTCTTCTCGACAGGTAAGTCAATGTTACGGTCTTAGTTACAAGCTTTTTTTTCATTGCTTGGTTGTGTACTTTATTATATAGACAGTAGAACATTTATAGTTAAAAGGGTCAAAATCACCATAAAGTGCCTTTGAGACTTCACAATTTCCTCAAAAATCTGAGATTTTCCATTTAACTTTATATGTGTTGTATTAAGGAGACAATAGGCTGTTAGAAATGCATATTGGTCAAGCTCCAGCACTTTTTATAAATTAACTGCAAGCTGACAATATATGAGCAAACCATAAAATATGTCCACCCTGTCATGGACAAACTCATAGTAGCCTAGAATAAATACATTTTCATTGCATAGTGATTATAAAATGTAGATCTGAGGAAAGATAATGCGTCCCTTTCCCAACAAAACATTTTAGTTAATGGTAAAAGTATTTTGATAATAATGAAGTTACTGCTTAAATATGTATTGCCCAATAAAATATGCGATAGTTGCACATTCTATTCTAAATAAAATCTAACAACAAAGATATTTATTCAAACTTTAAAACAATACTAACTGGCCCTCATTTGTTTATTAAGAAATCACACACAAGGTTTTGTTAACTTGTTAAAATAATTTGTTTATTTTCATCCTAAAAGTTGAACATGACAGGGTGGACAACAAAATGACAGGGTGGAACTTGGCATGACAGGGTGGACAAATGCTTTAATGAGTGAAATAGAACAGGGAACATTAGAAAAACATCAGGAACTTCAAGAAACCCTTAACCAATATAGAAGGAGGGTCCTTGCTCAGGCTGATTTTCAGGAGTTGCAAATGTCCACCCAGGCTTGGTGACAGGGTGGACATTTTTTGGCTAAAGTTAGTATTTAATGAGCACATGGTGTACAGCAGTAAGCAAAGTGATTCACTGTTGAAGCTGACTGTGCACTGTTTAAAATGTATATTTAGAATTTCTGAAAAGTTTTTATATTAATTAATATTTCACAATGACAGGGTGGACATGTTAAAGGAGAACTCCGGTCAATTTTAACATTGAGCTCATTTATTTGTAAATTTGGAGTGCTGTCAATACAGAGAACAACGACAAAAATCAGTGTTGCCTACACCGAGTTATCCTCTTTTTAAAATTTGCGCCCTGTTGACTTCAATGGGGCAAGTACTAAACCTGCTTTTAGCCTCTTAACATCCTTGATGTGTCATTACAAGTGCCCAGCCAATGTGAGTGATTCCTTCAGAGTGAACACGGTGAATCTGACTGCAGTAGATGTGAAAGATATGAATAAAAGTTATGTTAATTCAGCCAGCGCAAATACCTGTATTTACATCCTGTTTTCGGTCGAAGGCCACAGTAGTCGATTGTCGAGTTCACGCGCGTGATCATAGGTAACTAAACATATGCGCGTGAACTCGACAAGTCATCCTTGAAATGTAGAGAACACACGCTTAAATTAACACAGCCGCGACTGGGACGTCCGCAAAAAATAAACTGCATCCATTTTTCCCTGACATCTGGATCTTTCGGTAGCGTATTCAAACATTTTGTTTGTCCACAGCCAGGAACAGCACATCTGCGTCATCGTAATCTTCTGTAAACAGACACTCGCTGCACGTCAACTGAACACCTGTAGGGTGACGATGATGCGAAATGAGGCGTAGTTGTCTTGCGCTGGAGGCGGTCATATGCAAATGACTGGTACGTACTGTGACGTCACTTCTTACCATAGATCCCCAACGAGCTGTAATCAGAGCTTGATTAAATAAATGCTTCGTTAATAATGGGGAGGAAGTTTTAATGGTACAAAGACCTCTTATATACCAAAAGATCAAGGCAAATTTGGTTTCTCATGTCATGACCCCTTTAAAGGGGTGTTGCGTTTACCCCATAATGACAGGGTGGACAGCAATTTCAGGGACACATGCAAACTGCTTAATATTATTATGAAAATAAAATATAAATAATCAAAATGACTTGTTTTATTAAATAACTTGCTGAGGACAATAAGTACATTAAAAAGAATTTTAATTTTATGTAATTTAACCACTTTTTACACTCACTGAAGTTAGCTGAGCAGCGTGTGGGACATGCCAAAATCACATACATCCAATCAAAGAAAATGGTATAAAAATCAGAAAAACACATTTCAAGAGACGTATCATTGTACTTGTATGTGTGTAAGTGTTTGGCCATTTATAATAAAACCTCAGAATTTCATTATTTTGCATTATGTTCATGATGACTGAGCGATTCCGATGAGGACACCAAAGGCACTTTATAGTGATACTGACCCAAAAGTTAAACAGGCTCTTTTATGAATAGCAGCTATTGAGTAAAGTAGAGAAGGCGCTGATGATGATGATATCTAACAATGCACGTACTTCAAAAAATATAACAAATAAAGAAGGCATCACCACTAATTACCATAGTTCATGTTTTTCACAGTCAGTAATTCATACTGTAACATTCTTTTTTTCGTTGTTTCAAGTTGCAGTTTGTTTTGAATAACAAACCTGTTCACCCGAAGGAAAACTCGATTAAAGACAACCTGTCATAGCTTTTTGGTACATAAATGCTACCGTAGATGCAACACGCATTTGATAACGCGAGGCGCTGTAGGGCACAATTCGTTTGAATGCTAAATACAATTTCACCACTAGATGGGAGAAATTCCTACACATTGTCCCTTTAAGGGGCGCTACCTGAGAGAGATGTTCCTATAAAATGTTGTAATTCTTTATTGGGGTAAAGTAAATTATATTTAAATGTGTAGGTATTATACTCAGATCTCGTCGATAACAGCGTTTATTTCAACATAATTGTACTTTTACTTACGTTTCACTTGAATGAAATATTTTTTATTTTAATATTACTTTTTAATTGTCTTATTTGTTTTATAAATTTTGTTATGATTTGATTACTTATCCTTTAAAAGAATCGTTAAAATGTTTATTAACAAAATAATAAAGTACATCCAGGCATGGGGAAACATAGGCAACAAACAAAACAACAACAGTAAATTCAAACAAGGGGTGCAACAAAAAAAGGCAAGCAAAATTTGAAAACAATGCTAAAGGACAACACCAAATACTGAACAAGGGAAACACAAGTAGCACTGAAAATACATACAAAAACTAGAAACATCTGGAAACAATCAATGAATCTAATCAACAAACAAAACTACAAACTGGCTACAAGCTAAACAGGAAACAGGAACAATACAGAAACACAAAATAAAAGTCTCAAGCAGGGGTTGTGACTATTCTGTATGATGCATAATATTAAATGTATACAATGCATATACACAAATTATTATAGCCTAACTAATAACATTCTGTATGTGTAAAAGGTAATACATTTATGTGTGTGTGTGTGTGTGTGTGTGTGTGTGTGTGTGTGTGTGTGTGTGTGTGTGCGTATATCTATATATATCATACACACATTTAAGAAATGTATCACCGGCTTTTACACATAAAGAATATTTTTACTTAAGTAATCATATATAAATTGACTTTGCTTCAGTACCGTGGAGAGCGGCCACACACACCTCTCGAGGAGCGAGTGAGAAATGAAATATCGCGAGTGTAGAGAGCTCACACACACGGCTGATTTATTCAGCATAACACACACACACACACACTCATCCCTCGCGGAACTGATGCTCTTCGACGCGCTTGCGTAGGTATGTGTGTGTAGGAGTACCGTGACGTGATTGTTTTCACTCCCATATTCTTATCATCATCTCATAATATAACGGATTTGAAAAACATCTCTATCACAAGAGCATCGATCATTGAATGGAAAGCGGTTTAATAGATGCAACTGGGCGCGTGCATTGGCAACATATTCTTGGGTGAACGCGCGAGAAGGTAGGAAGGGAACGGGTTTCCACCGATTTTTTCACTTTCTTACCCTTGCTTTTTTACATCTACGCACTCTGAACATATTTATATGTCTTACGTGCCAGGGAAAAACAGAAATGGATGCAGTCTTAGCTTGCACTGTTGAATAAAACACCTCCCCGTTCAGCTCCATCTTTTCCCTTGAAGGGCGCTATGCTCGACCTCTTTACCGCTCCGAAATGAATGAAAATGTGTTCGCAAAATATTATCTTGCTCTTGTTTTCTCCTTATCTTGCGTTTTATAACAACACTTCCCATTTGGATTTATGAAATATAACGTTAGGGCAACTAGATTATCTTTTCATATCTGTATTCCACCACGGCGACATGCCCTTCACTTTGCAACTGGGTTTGGCTAGAATCGAGCTAGAAAAAGCTTCAGTATTCGGTTAAGAATGATCGCTACAAATAAATGGTTGATTATAATCGCTATGAATAAATGGTAGATAATAACTTATAAAGAATTAGGTTAAAAATATAGTCGCTATACGAATAAACGTTTGGTAATATTCGCTACAAATAAACGGTTTAGAATAATCGCTTCGAAACGATTATTCCAATTTCGAATCGTTCGAATCATTCTTCATTCCACTAACTCTAATCGTGTTCTATCGACACAGTTGTATGGACGGAGTCCAAAAAAAAAGGATGATTCAGTTAGCAGGCCTGTATTCCTGATTCCTTCCAAGGATCAAATCAGAGTTAATTTTAATAACAATCAACGGCTACAATGTGACAATCATTATGTTTACTTGTTCGAAAATATTATACTCAGAATTTATCAATCTAAAAAAAATGTGTTAGCGTCATGTGAATGCATTAACTTGATTGCCATAAACAGATTAGGCCAATATTTTTAGAGTTCAGTTTTCTAAAATGTTTAATATTAATCAGAATTTGGAATATTAATCATATTTGTAATATTCACCATAAATAAGTATATGATGTGTAGGCCTATCTCTGTACAAAAGTAATTTTGGGTTTAAAAAAAATCAAGCTATTCAGTCATCATGACATCAGTTTTTCAGTTATTTTAGTTTTGTTGTTGTTGTCAAGGGATCTTCTATTTTTAGAAATTGTTTAGGATATGTTAGTTTTGGATTTTACTAACAAGTTGCTGTATCAGCAGATTAACTTTAATCTGAAAATAATGTGCATGGGGCTGCTTAAAGGCACAATATGTAAGATTTTAAGATTAAAATATCCAAAAACCACTAGAATAATGTTATATATTTTGTTGACGTGTGTACTTACGTTATACCAAACGTTTCCAACGTTTAAATTCAGAGAAATCAGCAATTTTAACCAGGACACTGACCGTGTCATTGACATCATATCCGCTTTACCCTCGATTTCCAGTTTTACTTTCGTAGACAGTAATCATGAAGACACTTTAATATATTATATGTTTTATTTGACATGTGAGCAACTGTTTGGATACATTTATCAACAGAAAACAAATCATGTTATACAGCGCAACACGGTTAGTCTTATTGTTTGAATCACTTGTTTTCTTGATTTACCGCGAGTAACCATGCCTCAGAGATAACACTATTTTATCAAGTGGCTAACATAGCATAATCAGAGAGAGCTTTCTCCATCATGCAATATATTTGAAAATTATCGCATGTCATTTAGCAACATGATTTCCGTCGGATTCCTTTCCATCGGCTGTAGAGTTAAAGACGACAACTCCCATGATTCCACGCTCATTCATTGCGTCATGAAGCCACGCCTTCGTTTTCAATAAGCAACCTCTAGCGGCGAAAATTACATACTGTGCCTTTAAGGTTTATAGGTGTCTTGTTTGTAATCCTGAATTAAGGAATAAAAGAATAAAAACATCTGTATTTGGGACACAGCTGGATCTAGCTTGTGTTTACTAAAGTTATTCCATTGCTTTCTGGTTGTTTTTTATTTTGCTGAAAATTTTAATGCATATCAAAGAACAAGCTTCGCTTTCACACTGGAATACATTATACTGGAAAATTAAGTTGCAACGTGTTGTATAATAAACACTTCTTAAAGTGTTTCATTGCAATGTGTGAATTTGTTGTGTCTTTAATGTGTGTTTTTACAGGTTTTTAAAAATTAAAGTTTGACGTTGGTGATCTGAAAGAAAAAAAGAATCTCCATGGCAGGTGAGAGCTTTTAACTTTCTTAAACCAAACTGAATTGTTACCATATACAAGTACCATGGTATTTACATGGTACTGTAAGGCAGTTCAAAGAATAGCATGTCCAAAAAGCCCTGTCACTTCCATGGAATGTTGTATTAGTTTTGTTATTGAACCATGACTTAAGAGGTTAAGCTTTAATTAGTTTTTTTTCCCCCCACAGAAAACAATTTCCCTCCTCTACCGCGGTTCATTCCGCTGAAACCATGTTTTTACCAAGACTTCAACGAGATCCCAGACCAGTGGCGTACAATGTGCAAACGAATGTATTACCTATGGATATGTATGTTCTTAAATATTTCAGCATGTATTATATATTTCTGAAGTATTCTCACTGCATTTGTTCATTACGGTGTGTGTGTACTGAGTAGATTGCAATCATGTGGCTTTATTTGCCATTACAGTGTCTCTTTTGTTTTCACTGTAAACACTGAGAAAAACAGACACATGAAAACTTGTAGAGACTGGTTTTGTATTTTGATCTATGGGTAAAAGCGTGGGGTGTCATATTACTCTTGTTATTGTACAGTTTATTACATTATCATTAAGTATCACAAGCATTAGAGTTGCTTTTGCCATGTAGGATATTTACAAACTCCTTTTTTCATTAGCACACTAATTGGGAACTATTTTGAAATATGTCTGGGAGTTGAGAAAGTAAGTGTTGAAATAAATTCACATCTGTATTAGTTTCTAAAGTATTGTTAGCTTTGAACTTAGATATTAATATTTAGTCATTGTGTGTCATAAATTCCAACCCTGTTCCAACAGATGAAATTTTAGTTTTCCTTGTAATGTAGTTTCCTACAACCCTAATGTATGCATCAAATGTAATATTATGTATACATGATATACATTAGATATACTTTGTAAGAGAATGCAATCAAGTTTTTCTCATTTTAAATTCATTTTTAACTTTTATTTTAGTTATATATTACATTAACTTTATTTTCAATTTATATTTAAAATAAATTTAATGGTTGATATAAGTTGTTGGGTCTTTCATCACACTTTTAAGTTAATATTAAATTGACTTTTTTTTTTCTCTCACTCGCAGTGAATAGTGCCACTCTAGCAGCAAACCTGATTGGCTGTCTAGCATGGATGTGCGGAGGGGGCGGAGCAACCAATTTTGGTATGGCCATCCTGTGGCTGATACTGTTCACCCCATGCTCATACGTGTGCTGGTTTAGGCCCATCTACAAGGCCTTCAAGTGAGTTAAGTTCATGTTTAAAGTAGTCTATGAATTGTAATCATGTCATTGTGCTTGACCCTAATGCAGTTCACTCTTTCTTTTGCAGGACAGACAGTTCTTTCAACTTCATGATGTTCTTTTTCGTCTTCATGGCGCAGGTGGTGATTAGTATCATTCAGGCTGTTGGAATCCCAGGATGGGGAGTTTGGTAAGAACAGCTCATTGTGTTTAAGAAATGGAATCAGATAGATAGATAGATATATAGATATGTAAGGATGGATTTCCTACAGTGGTTCAGGTGGCAGGATTGCCGAATGACTAAAGAAACGTTATCAGCAAGATGGTAGAAAACTGTAGATTTCTTGTCTATTCCACCCACTGCTGCTTATACCAACGGGGGAAATAAGCGCATTTACAATAGCTAAATATGTGGGAGAGCGTTGCTATAGTGTGACGATATTGTATTCCAATAAGTAGCTTTTCAAAGTCAATACCAAATCAAAACTAGTTAGCACATTATTCGTAATTGAAAGGGTTTAATGACAATATATGGTTATGGTTACACTTAAAATAGTTACAAAATAGATGTATGAGATGATAGAAATTTATACCATTAATTGTACCCAGCATATATGTAAAATGTTACCTGAGAGATGAAAAGAGAAGGAGAAAGAGTGTGTAGAGAGTAAGAGGCAAAGAAAAGAGGAGGAAGAGTGCCGCAAGAAAGAGAGCCAGAGAATAAAAGAGACAGAGCGACTGTTGAAATCTTCTCCCTGCCTTGACCATTTGGCTGTAACCCAAATGTGAGACGTTCAAACTGACCAATCAGATCATTTCAACTTCCCCCATCGTACTAAAGGTGTGGAAATTCGTAGACCCCCGATGTACACGTATCTCGGCCTACAGGCCTTGAGCACTATCAGCACCTCTGCCTTTAGGAATTACAAATGGTCGTTGGGGTAAGAAAGAGGGGGGTTGAAACAGTAAAAGCAAATGTCTTTGTTCATTTTCAATTCTACAGATAGATAGATAGATAGATAGACAGGCAGATAGACAGACAAACAGACAGACAGACAGATAGATAGATAGATAGATAGATAGACAGGCAGATAGACAGACAAACAGACAGACAGACAGACAGATAGATAGATAGATAGATAGATAGATAGATAGATAGATAGATAGATAGATAGATAGATAGACAGATAGACAGATAGATAGATAGATAGATAGATAGATAGATACAGTGCTATGCATAAGTTTAGACACACATGCTAAAGTTGACTAAAAAGAGGAATAAAAAATCATCTTTTGGAAATTGAACTTAATCACTTACCGGTAATTAAAAAATTAGGAAAAATCCAACCTTTAATGACACCATTTTTCTTTGTGAATGAATAATGTATTGTAAATAAATAAATGTTCTTCCTTAAAATACAGGGTGCATAAGTTTGGACACCCCTATGTTAAATTCCCATAGAGGCAGGCAGATTTTTATTTTTAAAGGCCAGTTACTTCATGGATACCGGATACTATGCATCCTGATAAAGTTCCCTTGGCCTTTGGCCAGTCTCTAGGTATGGTGAACAGGGCTCCAGACTGCGACCAAATGGTTGCATTTTGCGACCAAAATTTGAGAGTGTGCGACTGAATTTTACATCCAGTCGCACATGTGCGACCAGTAAATTTCATCTCGTGTAGTGTGTCATAGTGGGCGACAACCGACGTCGCGTCTACGATGATTCAGGACATCACAACAAAAAGACTAGCATGTTTAATTTTTTAACGGTCCTCCATGACGGGTTCATGAGTGTGTGTGCGCGCGCGAGTGAGTGAGTGAGAGTGTGTGTGTGCGTGAGTGAGTGTGTGCGTGCGCAAGCGAGAGTGAGTGAGTGTGTGAGTGAGTGAGAGCGTGGTGTGTGTGTGTGTGTGTGTGTGTGTGTGTGAGAGAGAGAGTGTGAGTGCGTGTATGTGAGTGAGTGAGTGCGTGTGTACATATATGTGCAAGTGAATGTGTGTGTGAGATGACTGGTCGTAAAGCAACGTGTAGTCTGATATGTTTCTTGTCTACGACATGACAAGATTTTTAGGAGTCAAAATCGTGTAATCTGACACAGTGACTATCGTAACATACAAAAAAATTGTGTAATCTGAACCAGGCATAACTATATGGTATACTGCGGTTATAAAAGTAGCCTACACATCTTTTTCCAGCACTTCAAAACTATATCATATTTAAATGTTATTTTTAATGTGTTGACCAAAACATTTTTGTTCATCCTTTAAAGATTGTCTCGTAAACATGTAATGGCAAACTTGCAATGGCTTGTAAACTTGTAATGGTAAACATGGTAAGGGTGCTTATTGGCTATTTTCACTCCCTAATATCTATTTTGTCACTCATTTTGCTTTTGAATTAATAAAGACATTATGAATGATAATAATTAAAGTTAACTTTATCTATACACCTCAAATTAAGCTCAGTGCTTTGTCATCCCACAGTGCTACCAAACACTTTCTGTAGAACTTAGTGCTGCTGCCCTCAGATGTTAGTCTGGAGCCCTGTGAACTTAAAATAAAACTGCACCATAATTTCTGTACGTTAAGTCTATTTATTATCAAAGCATTTGTCTGTAATAGTTATTTAGGGGGAAAATGTGAAGGTGTGCCCCTAAATTTTCTGCTTGCGCTCCTAAAATTTTAAGTCAGGGGCTACAGCGCTCCTAATAAAAAAAGTTAGTCTGGAGCCCTGGTGAAGGCTATGTGATGATGTGGGGCTATTTTAATTCCAAAGGCCAAGGGAACTTTTTTTAGGATGCATCGTATCCTGTATCCATGAAGTAACTGGCCTTTAAAAAAAAAAATCTGCCTGCCTCTATGGGAATTTAACATAGCGGTGTCCAAACTTATGCACCCTGTATTTTAAAGGGGTCATGACGTGAGAAACCAAATTTGCCTTGATCTTTTGGTATATAAGAGGTCTTTGTACCATTAAAACGTCCTGCAAGTTTCATAGCTTAAGACGTCCTCCCCATTATAAACGAATAATTTATTCAATCAAGCTCTAAATACAGCTCGTTCTGGATCCATGGTATGAAGTGACGTCACGGTACGAAGTGACGTAGCAGTCGTTTGCATATGACCGCCTCCAGCGTAGACAACTACGCTTCAAGCACAAGATAACTACGCCTCATTTCATCATCGCATCTGTCACGCGCTTCACATGTGTTCAGTCGACGTGCAGCGAGTGGGTCTATTTACAAGAAGATTGCGATGTCACGACACGCAGATGTGCTGTTCCTGGCTGTGGACAAACAACACGTTTAAAGAATATACGCTGCTGAAAGATCCAGACGTCAGGGGAAGATGGATGCAGTTTATTTTTTGCGGATGTGCGGACTCAAACATCATCACCATCGCCTCGCACGCATCACCCGTTACTATGGTAACGGTAAACACAGCTCCGCAAAATCCACACGTTTTGAAAAGGAGGCGTTAACAATTGATGCATAGGCACTGACGTTATCCAATCATAACAGTGGGTGTTAACACTGAACTCTTAAAGGGGAAACACCCCTAAAACAGACTGTTTGAATCAGAGGATGAGAAACAGGGTGGGAAAAGGTCATAAATCACTAAATTTTAAACGTTTTTTGTCCAAAAAACTATAGTAATACTATAATTGTACCTAAGGGAACACAATAAAAGAAAAGAAAAAAACATGTCATGACCCCTTTAAGGAAGAACATTTATTTATTTACGATACATTATTCATTCACAAAGAAAATTGGTGTCCTTAAAGGTTGGATTTTTCCAATTTTTTTTAATTAAGTCATTAAGTTCAATTTCCAAAAGGTGATTTTTTTATTCCTCTTTTTAGTCAACTTTAGCATGGGTGTCTAAACTTATGCATAGCACTGTAGATGGATAGATAGATAGATAGATAGATAGATAGATAGATAGATAGATAGATAGATAGATAGATAGATAGATAGATAGATAGATAGATAGATAGATAGATAGATAGATAGATAGATAGATAGATAGATAGATAGATAGATAGATAGATAGATAGATAGATAGATAGATAGATAGATAGATAGACAGACAGACAGATAGATTATAGACAGACAGAGACAGAAAGACAGATAGATAGATATAGACAGACAGACAGACACATAGATAGATAGATAGATAGATAGATAGATAGATAGATAGATAGATAGATAGATAGATAGATAGATACACAGATAGATAGATAGATAGATAGATAGATAGACAGAGACAGAAAGACAGACAGACACATAGATAGATAGATAGATAGATAGATAGATAGATAGATAGATAGATAGATAGATAGATAGACAGACAGATAGATTATAGACAGACAGAGACAGAAAGACAGACAGATAGATAGATATAGACAGACAGACAGATAGATAGATAGATATATAGATAGATAGATAGATAGATAGATAGACAGACAGACAGATAGATTATAGACAGACAGAGACAGAAAGACAGACAGATAGATAGATATAGATAGATAGATAGATAGATAGATAGATAGATATAGACAGACAGACACATAGATAGATAGATAGATAGATAGATAGATAGATAGATAGATAGATAGATAGATAGATAGATAGATAGATAGATAGATAGATAGATACACAGATAGATAGACAGACAGACAGATAGATAGATAGATAGATAGATAGATAGATAGATAGATAGATAGATAGATAGATAGATAGATAGATAGATAGATAGATAGATAGATAGATAGATAGACAGACAGACAGATAGATTATAGACAGACAGAGACAGAAAGACAGATAGATAGATATAGACAGACAGACAGACACATAGATAGATAGATAGATAGATAGATAGATAGATAGATAGATAGATAGATAGATAGATAGATACACAGATAGATAGATAGATAGATAGATAGATAGACAGAGACAGAAAGACAGACAGACACATAGATAGATAGATAGATAGATAGATAGATAGATAGATAGATAGATAGATAGATAGATAGATAGATAGATAGATAGATAGATAGATAGATAGATAGATAGATAGATAGACAGACAGATAGATTATAGACAGACAGAGACAGAAAGACAGACAGATAGATAGATATAGACAGACAGACAGATAGATAGATAGATAGATATATAGATAGATAGATAGATAGATAGACAGACAGACAGATAGATTATAGACAGACAGAGACAGAAAGACAGACAGATAGATAGATATAGATAGATAGATAGATAGATAGATAGATAGATATAGACAGACAGACACATAGATAGATAGATAGATAGATAGATAGATAGATAGATAGATAGATAGATAGATAGATAGATAGATAGATAGATAGATAGATAGATAGATAGATAAATACACAGATAGATAGACAGACAGACAGATAGATAGATAGATAGATAGATAGATAGATAGATAGATAGATAGATAGATAGATAGATAGATAGATAGATAGATAGATAGATAGATAGATAGATAGATAGATAGATAGATAGATAGATAGATAGATACAGAACAAACCTGGTTCAGTTCCAGTTGAGTTACCCTATAGAAACTTAAATGACTCATATACTCTTGCGTCACGTATTATTTTTAGCACACACATAGTATGGTCTGTTTGTATATTAGGATGTTATGTAATATTCTGAATTTATACAATCTTTTCATGTACTGTACTTTTTAAGTGGCATGTTAACGAGGAGAATATCTCTGTATGTTTTTCTATTTCAGTGGCTGGCTGGCCACCATCACCTTTTTCAGCACTAATATTGGCTCTGCCGTTGTTATGCTGATTCCAACCATAATGTTCACTGTCGTGGCGGTTTTCTCCTTCATTGCCCTCACCAAGGTACCTGTTATTGTTTCTCCATCATTATTGTTTTGAATATAAACAGATCTCATGGTATTTTCCTCAAATTCAAGCAATTAAAAGTTTTTGCTGATTAATATAATGTTTATCCTGCACACAATTTACAATACTCTCTTACTTGTCTTTATTTCTCCTGAGCAAAAATCTGCAGTAAAACACTTTTATTCTATAATTTTCTATTTAATATCTGCCCTTCATCGATTATTGGTTCTATGAAAATAATTGTTAGTCTTCATATCGCTACAATTTTAATATCCCTAATTTTATAGCTCTATCCTCTGTATGCCAACAAATGTCCTTTTTTTTTGGTCTATTTTTCTTTTTCTTAAGGAATTTTAGGAAAGATTCCTAAGCAAACTATATAGTTTTTAGCAAAGGTGATGCTTAAATCAAAAGCAAGTCTGTATATTAAACATCGAATATGTACTGACTTGACTTTCACTTAAGACAAATTATTTGAAAACTTGTCCTTTGGTTGAAACATGTTATTAATAGAGCTGTGACGGTGGCACTTTTTGGCGGTGGACCAACTACCGGTGGTGGTGCGGTGGTAGGGTATGAATATATACTGACCTAAATTAAATACATTTTTGAAATATATAAATAAACGTTTTGTAACATTTGTTTCGTATTTATTTTGAAATAAATATCAGTAAATAATGGTAACCTAAATAATATAAGAAAGTTAAATATTAAATAAAAAACATTACTTTTAGATTTCACCACAAAGATATACTGTTTGGGACAAATAAACTTGACGTGCCTTACTAAATCTAAAAAACACAAATAGAATTTCATGTGTTGAATGTGTTGAATAGAATTTGACGTTCAAGTAGCGTTTTTCTACTTTACCACATTAAAGGATGTAATTAGTATAGTAACTAATTAAAAGTAAACGAAAGGAAGAAACGTCCATAATTCCCTGTGAAAATTGGTGAGATGTGAGTGAAGATTTGGCAAAAGAAAGGAGAGATTCATTCCATGTCCAGCGTTAAATATTGTTATTGTTATTGTTAAATTCATGGAAAATCAGGTGACCAGATCGCAAAACAGAATACAAAGCCGGCAAATGGCTTAAATTTATGGGAGCATGTACCTCTCATTCGGCACGAATCCAAATGTTTCCATGATTGCGATGTAACATTTCATTGCTAACCTATTATTTCTTTTGTAAACAAAGCTTTGTGGAGTGTCTGTCGAATATTTGTTCTATTATTTAGCAGACTTTATTAGTTTTGAAACCATTGGGTCTCAATTCACTAAGCATGCACTACGCACAAATTTGTGTGTGAAATGTGTGCACGAACGATTTTAAGAACAAATCACGATTCACCAAAAATCTCGTAATAAAATGTTTTCTAAATTTACGAAAAAATATAGGAACAACTGAAACCACACGTACGCAAAAAGCACTTGCTCTGTACGGCCTTATAATCTTGTTAAGAAGTTATATTTCATCCTAACACAACTATAATTATATTGAAGAATGTTGCATTAATTATATTATATAATCCAATTATAAAATTTTGAAGCCCAAAGTGGGCGGAGTCGGCCGTCGCCATCTTGGCAGCGCTTCACCGCCAGTCACTCCCGGATAACCGAAAATGGGCAAAGAGGCGGGATTAGCTGAGGTGATGACTAACAGACAGCAGACAAACAGCTAGCAGTGACAGCAGCAGCAATCCACCTGTCACTCAAGTGGCCACGCCCTTAATTATGCAGAACTTTAAGGCTTAATATAATTTAAACGGATGAGATATAAAAAAAATCACCCCCCTCAAAGTTGTCATGAAGGGCAAAATGAGCTATATAGACCTTTTGGGCCAGGCTTTAAACAAATTTTTTCTGTTGTAAAGTGAAAAAAGTTGTAAAGTGGGCTTTTAAAGTTGGAATGACTCTCTTTTGCTGCCTGTCTCTAGCGGCCAGTCGATGAATTGCAGTTTAAGTCACTTCAATGCTGGATTCAAGAGAGAGACAGAAACGTTGCCGCTTGGTTTGCAAACAGAGGCAAATTTGACGAGATTGACGAAACGCTGTAAGGAAAGCGTGTGAGGAGAGCCCTTATATGGAGATGGTTTGGACGTGTTTTATGCAAATGACTTACCGCGTGGACGCGGCCGCTCATTTAGAATACGTTAGGGTTAATGCCCGACGAGGTGTCCATTGTCAGGTATTAATGGACGACGGCGAGGCGTGAACCGTTCGATGCGCAGTCCATTAATACCTGACAATGGACACCTCGAAGGTCATTAACCCGCTTATACCATGGTCATTTGCCAAATAACACATTTTTAAAACATTAGTTTATATTTTAATTAGTTTTACAATCGAAATCTAAAGTTTTTTACAAACAATAACTTGGTTTCCCTGGTTACGCCTGATTGTTTATTTACTAGGTGTCCTCTATCACTTTTTAATGGACACCCAATCAGAATCGAGTATTCACCCAGACCATGGTATAATCCAAATTAACTAACATCAGAACGGTTTGAAGAACAAATTAATGTGCGTATGAACTAGGCAGAGATTATCAGTGAGAAGTTCTCCTGTGCGTACAAATACGAAATAATCCACGCACTTATTAGTGAACGAGACCCCAATATCTGTGCCAGTCCAAATAAGATATTCGGCTTCAGGCGCGCCCCTGCTCTACCACCGCTGTGGGACAGTTGTCAAGCTGACCGGCACAGCCCTAGTTATTTATGTCCTGAGCTATAAAGATCAACCTTCAAGCAGGACATTTTCTTCTATCCTAGGTTCACAACTTCTACCGTGGCAGCGGAGGCAGCATGAGCAAGGCTCAGGAAGAATGGACCACCGGTGCTTGGAAGAACCCTCACGTCCAGCAGGCAGCTCAGCAGGCAGCCATGGGCGCCGCACAGGGGGCCATGCCGGGCCAACAACAGTACTCCGCTGCACCAACCTACAACTATGACGAGCCAATGTAGATCCTTTACAGCCTCAATGAGGGGAGGGGACAGAAACAGGGTATTTGGGAGGGAAAAAGTCAGTAAAAGACTAGTTTGGGGGAGGGAGAAAGGAAAGATATATCTGACCAATTTGAATTCAAATAGGTTCCCACAGTACAACAATACATAAGCTTTTGCTTAAACTGTTTTAAAAGTGTGTGATAGTTTAAGGAGTTGCTTTTGGTATTTAGACCCCGTAAATAGGAAAGTATCAGTCTCGCCATGTGGTATTACGGCAGATTTAATTAACGGTTGTGTAGTGTTTCTCCACTTAATGTATTTTAAACACTAGATCACCGATAAGGAAACATTCCAAAGCTCACTATGTTTCTATAGTAAATAGATTCTCAGATGGTTGGCAGATTCGTCTATGTGGTATTTGCGAGTATTATTTTGGTTGGCTGTTAGTATTCAAAAACACATTTTGACTATTTAGCAGACACATCTTTACTCTCACGTCTTAAGAATAAACATAGGTTTTATGCACAGACAGAAGATCAAAAGATCAGCTTCCGTAAATAAATTGACTGGTATTTACTTGATCTCACAGATGAAAAGGTATAAAGCTTATAAACATTACATTGTTTTTGTTGAGCACTTTACATCAAGTGCAAGAACAAAGAGAGCTTGTTTTGTTTTGTCAAGTTGTTTTTGTTTTATTTTCTTTGAAGGTACAAAGGAAAGCCATATGTTTACGTTGTTGTTGCGTATTTTTGTTTGCGTTAAAAGTTGTTTTAATATGTGTAGTCGTGTTGTTTTACCTCAGGATTTAATCGTCTCATTTTAATGCTGATGTACTGTAGCCGTGGTTCTAACGAAATCGATTTGATGAAATATTTGTACATGTACATGTTGTACGTTTGTACATTAGTTCGATTTAAATGCTCTCGAATAGAGTAAATATTTAATCTACTCTTAGCCACAGGCTTGTTACACAGTTAAATCCATTATGATCTAAATCTGCTGCAGAGGCCGATGCTTTAGCATTGTTCTCATTGATATCACAGAAATCATAACTGTTGTTTTGCAAATAATCTGAGACTGAATTTCAGTCATTTCTGGCTTCTGGGTGGTTTATTCTCCACTGGGTTAAAAACTACAACTAAAGCAC
Source organism: Scardinius erythrophthalmus (assembly GCF_964197995.2). NCBI lineage: Eukaryota > Metazoa > Chordata > Actinopteri > Cypriniformes > Leuciscidae > Scardinius > Scardinius erythrophthalmus. The sequence goes on from NC_138244.1 coordinate 19,571,513, forward strand.
ATTATGAAGTAATATTGTCACAAGTACAATATATATGTTGTATCATATTAATAATTGATTACAAGTGATGTACAGTACAGTAGTACTTCTCCTCCAAATTATGTCCACTTGTGCTGATTTTTTCTTGACTTTTCCTGAAAATATTTGCTCTACTACACCTCGACGGGCAATTTCTGTGTGAAATTCCTGAATTACATAAATTTAGTAGTGCTGTCAAATCAATTATTGCGATTAATTGCATCTAACATAAAAGTTTGTGTGTGTATATATATATATATTTACATATTAATCGTGATTAATCGAGTTTAGATGCGATTAATTAGATGTGATTAATCGTGATTAATCGATTTGACAGCACTAACATTTAGAGATTATTTAACATCTTTCAGACTTGAAAAATTGTGGATTTGTATAAAGTAGAGCATTTAGTTAGCTTTGTTGTTCAAATTCAGAATTTACAGTCTATCTATGAGGAGCTGGTTAGTGATGAGTACATAGTTGACTGTAGAACTGATTCATAGTTTAAGGAGTATAAAGAAAAGAAAATGAAATGGACTAAATAATATTGTACAGTATATGTAATATGTCATCTCAATGTCTCTATCAAGGCTTGTAAAATACTTTTAATCATTTCAAGAACTGTGAAACATTTAATACGCCCATTCCAGTGATATTATTCATGTATGTTTGGGGACTTTTTCTATGTACTCTTTTGTTTATGTAAAGATCTTTTTGTTAAAATTTCGTTAATGTGTGTATTTGAGTGTTTTAAGCGTAACTGTTCCACTGTGTGATGCTTAGTACACAGTTGTGGGGCTTTTTGGTAAGACTGGACTTCCTGTGCTAAGCTTGGCTGAAGTTTCGTCCCTGATTGAAATCAATAGTCCTGTTGCGCCCTCTGGTGGACTGGATGTTTTAAACCTGTTTGTTTTCTGAGTCACCTAAGAAAACATTGACAGAAGCAATATCGATATCTGACATGCATGATTTGATTACATAAACTTATGTTTAAACTTACTTAAAAAGAATACTATTTTTCAGCCGCACCAGCAAAAGCTAAGGTCACTGTCCTTTCCAAGACCCGCCATGTTCTTTTGTGCCCTGATCTTTATGCCTATGTATTCCAACAGTAGATAAAGCCTTGTTCATACTGTAAAGTTAAGTGAGTGGAAAGATGCCAGTAGTAACATAAAACAGATAGTTGTCTTTGTATAGTGAGTTGTGTGTGGTGCTTGGTAAATTTGTGAATTCAACCAAACCTCGTGCCATGTGTGTGTGTGTAGATGTTAATTATTTCGTCAAGCCTACAGTGGAATGTATTGTTGACTTGGAGACAAGAACTACAGTCTGGTACATTTTACAGGCTTCCATTTTTTTATCTCTTTTTTTTTTCTTCCTGAGTTTTAATGGACAAACATTTTAATTATTTTGTATTGATATCAATTTAGCCATATTTCTTCCCTCAGCCACTATGTTTAGTGTGCTTAATCATCTTAATTTGTATTTAATTTGTAATAAATGCAATGTAAACACCACATGCTAGGTTTCCAGAGAAAAAGCTATACTTACAAATCAAACAATCATGCAAACATGGAGCTCAATAGTTGTGATTTCTGAAGGTGGTTGTTTTTGAAGTTTGAGATTTTTTTGGTTCAGTTTGTATTACTTTTATATTATTTTGTCTCTCCCTGATGGATAATAAACAGATAATGTTTACTCTGTGTCCTTCCAATTCTTTATAGTCAATTAAAAATAAAACCATAAAAACCCATTTTCATTATTTTAATAAAATAAACCGAAGTAAAATACAATAAGAAAAACCTTAAACTTATTTTATTTCAGCCTGATACAGCATTTCACATTTTCATTTAGTTTAAATTGATGTACTAAAATAACTAAAACTTAAATAAAAAATAAAAAACAGTATAGATTATAGACTAATAAAAACTAAAGACTAATAAAAAATGGCAAACAACAACCAACAAAATGACCTACAGTTAAGTAAAATTAAAATGAACATGGAAAATATTAAAATAAAAACAATTTCAAAATATCATTATAATCGTATCTCAATGATAGTAAAATAACACTGAACACTTAAAAGGCTCACAGAAGTGCCTTGAAACACACATCCTTATTAAATGTGTTGACGTAAGTAAACAGGAAGACAGGGCGGGACATATCGAGCAGCTCCTCCCCTTTTTAAAATAGCCAATAGCGTTTAGTTTATGTCAACTCGGCCAGAGCCGTTGAGCTCAGTAAAGCTGCAGTTCCCCTTCGATACGGTTCACTCACATTGAGGGGCTGTTTACACGACAATGTTTTCAACTAAAAACGTAAAACTTTTTATGTCACAACTCGGCCAGAGCCGTTGAGCTCAGTAAAGCTGCAGTTCCCCTTCGATACGGTTCACTCACATTGGGGCTGTTTACATGACACTGTTTTCAACTAAAAACGTAAAACTTACAAAAAAAACGGCTTTTTTTTTGGCCGTTCGATTACACGACAGTGGCATTTTGGGTGCCTGAAAACGCAAAATTTGGAAGTTTGAGTGCAAGTTTTTGAAAACGGTCTCCGTGTAAACAACAAAAACGTGAATCTCTGAAGACGATGATCTTACATGCGTATTACGTGTTCTATAGTGTTTCATCGCCATCTAATGGCCTGGCAGCAGAATACAGGGTTTTTAGTCGTGGATCCGTGTAAATGGGGATCGTTTTGACAATGGTGTCGTCTGTACTTGAAAAACTCAAAGGAAAAACTTCTCCGTTTTAAGCATATAGTTGTCATGTACCCTGAGTCGGAGTTTATTCTCCTGACGCTATGGAGAAACTCAGTTTTCTCCAAAATACTGAAGCCTGATTGGTTCAGGTGCACAGACAAATGGCTTTTCAGCCCACCAGCGCTCTAAGCACTAATACTATTGGGTAAAATGGCAGTGGGCGGAGTCACACAGACCAAAACAAAAACCGCCGTTCTGACACAGAACGTGTATTTCAAAGTTTAATAACTGGCTGTAGCATTGTTTTTCAGAGATGTTTCAGAGAAGCATGTTTCCTGAATATCTGCAACATATTATGATGTTTTATGATTTAGTACATGTAGTCAAAAAAAAAATAAAAATAAAAAATAACATATGGTTTCTTTAACAGATAGGGCTATAAGTATATATTTTTTTTTAAAACAATCATACTGTACAATGTTTTTTGCATAAGAGGAAGATGTTTTGGCCAATGCGCACTTAACGGTTAAAAACTAAATTTGAAGCAACGTCTTGTGACGTAGTGTTTGTAGTGCTCACTGCAAAGGGGAAAAAACGTGCTGAGTGCGCTAACATGTCTATATTCACACATTATTCATGAGAGGTAAACCATCTAAAACAGGTGAATAATCTATTCAGCGATATAGTAAATAGAGCGGTTCTGGTGTGAAATCTGCGGGGGAATTCGACAACACTTATAGAAAAGTTTGTAGTTCATATAGCTTGAGCTTGTTTCAAGTTTTTATTGACATATTGTCTACTTTAGCACTCCGAACATGAACATGAACTTATCTGATATGTTCATGCCTCCTTTTTGTCTGTTTCACATTTTAATGTAGATTTGAATATGTTGGTTGTCTGTTGTGGGTTGTTGTGCCTGACCCCCTTCTCTCCCCTCAACTTTCTATCATTTCCACACCCATTTTTTTTTTTTTTTTACCTTTTTTTACCTAAAAAATCAAAGATGTGAACCATCAGAGCTAACATTGCACATCCACCAGTAGATGGCACCAAAAGCCTGGGTGGATTACATCTGGTTTCCACTTACTGAGAGAAGTATACTTCCATACTACATTAACTGTTTTTTAGGTATAGGCTAGAGTTTGTATACTCAGCATCATTTAAAAAATTGTGAATGAATACTCGATGATCTACTACTTTTGCAAAAATGTGCAGTATAAAGCACACTGCACTGGATACTATATCCCACAATGCAGTGTGCTCATCTTGACAAGTAGGCACTCGTATTGCCAACGGTCATTCTAACTGCACCTTGACTCATTATATGACTAAACTGAGAAAATGCAACACGTTTTGGGTTCACTTTATTTTGATGCATACAAGATGGTAGTGACAACAATTTCATTTTTTTTTTTTTTTTTACAGAACCAGCATATCTTTTTGAATGAAATACCTTGTTATGACATCACATTTAAAAATGTTCACTGAAGTTGCATTCAGTGAAAAGACTGTATGCAGGAACTGTGTTTTGTTTCAGTCTTTTCAAAAAGAAGTAAGATGCATTTAACTATGAGACGGGCAGAATTCTGAGCTAGCTTTCTGTTTCAAGGACAAGAATTCAGTCAGTATATGAAAACAAAACAATTTGTCATCACCATTTTGGGGCACTAGTACTTAGCCCTAAATGCATGAATGAATTGCCACACTTGCAATTATGATTGCATTAGCTTGGCATTTCTTTCTGCGAATCTCAAAAGCTCAGCATTAAGTCCTTATTTCTAACTTTTAATAAAATGGAGCACTTCAATGCATTTAGTGTCCATGAACCAGCTATCATTCAAAGTGTCAAGCATCTAAACAACAAATGCTTACAAACTAGAAACATTTTCTAAAGAAATGCGAGAAGTGCTTGAACATGCTAATTCCGTGTGCCACAATACCATTGTTTTTGCCCATTTTACCATCCGCTAGGGAAAATTTGTCCAAACGGTCCAAAAAGTAACATCACGATTTGAGGTATCATTAAAGTTCATAGCACATGATTGTGTTTTGTTTAACACTTTTCTTCTCTACTTTAATCTCAAATTGTATATGCTATTCTAGACGACTGTTTTGGCACTGAATGCACCATTCAGACAATTGCTTGTTTTGTGTGAATCGTTCTCATCAGTGTTCCCACCAGAGACACCCAAGAAATAATGAGGGCCTTTGTTTAGGACAAGCCTCGCAGGATGTTTTGAAGAATCATTATAGAAAGGTAAATTAGAATTTCAAACTTGCTGACACAGTCCCCCGGTCGATTCGTGATTTGAAGAGAGCAACAGGAAAATGAATACAGGAGGCTGAAGCATCCCCTTCCACATAATTATGGCAGGGCGAGCGGTTTCCTGATGTACTTGCGTTTGTATTCTATTCATTACCGATCTAAATGGGATAATCTGGTCCTCTTCTATTGCTGCAGAGCCGTCGCATTCATGATTCAAGAGCCTGCACTGCAACACTGAATTGAATTAATTTGCTTCCCCAACTGAGGTGGCAAGTGGTAGAAAAGATCTGAGCAGAGAGCGAGCTCGGAAGTGTACATGAATTGATGTGTTTGTCGGAAGTAGGATGGAAGTGACAGGACAAGGGTGAGCGGGACTAAAGGGTGGTGTGTGCACGGTAGCAACTATGAAAGAGTAGGGAAGAGTAATGGAAGAGAGATCATAGGAAATAAATGCGAGTGTTTGAGGGTGAGTGACTGAGGAGAGAGAGGAGAGAGAGGGAAGGGGGAGGTTTCCTAAGTGCTTGAGCATCAGTGACTGATAGAGGACAACATTGGAAGAGAGGTGCTGAGCATGCATCCGTCTCAAGTGTTATCTGTGCGTGCTCAGATGGGGTAGGAGATACGCTGCACTGTACGGGGCACAGTGGGAAAAGCCTGGCAACTCTGCGGAAGCTTTTTATAGACATATGGAGCAGCAAAAAAAAGTCAAAACGGCATCCATTCTGGACCAAAGCCACAAAAGCCAAGAGAAGACAAGCTACTGAAATCCTGAGCGATTTCTGGAGCGGGTTAGCTGATGTCCGGGACTCTCTTTGTCTCAGAGAATTGGCTCGTCCTCCCAGGTGTCACACCAGATGCGTTCTTCTTCTGTCAGCTCGAGTGGCAATGTGACTTGTTCTTACTTTTCTTAGTGCACTATTTGGATACATATTTTCCTCACATCAAATACTGATGGCTCCTGTGCTAAAGGCTTTTTCTTCAATGTAAAATATGCTTCATGGTAACATTTCTGAATACGTGGAATCGCAATGGAGGATGCATATGTAGATGGGGAGAAACTGAAAAGATTCACAGATGACTTTTGGTACGTCACAAACCTCTCAAAATAGAAGCTCAAAAGGGCGTTTTACTTATTTATTCTCTGGCTGTCTTAGGAACAAAAGTTCTTTCATGCCAAAAATGATACCATTTGATTTAAATTTAACATCATACGGAAAAGATCAAAGCTTTGCTGAGAACAGTTTGTTTCAGTGCTGAAACTTTTCCAATTTTCTTGATGCCCTTTTCCTTTTTGAAAGTTTTCCTTTTGAATTTCCTGACAGTTACTAGATGTTCCTGGCCTGAATTCGGTGTTTTTTAACATCAGCAGTGCCACAAACAGCTATGCGAAGATGTCCGGACCAGAGAATGGGTCTTTTATCCAAATAGGTTTAAACAACACTGTGGTGGGCTTCAGACATGAGGTCCAGTGTCCTGTCCCCTCCTGGCTGCCGCTGCTGCTGTCATTCCCATGTGAAGGATGTTTCACGGCACAGCGCTAGGACCATTTGAACCGAGCACGAGCCCTGACCGGAGAGCAGAGATCCGCAGGCACGTTAAGATGGTCATGGAACAGCTGGAGGAAGTTCTCGCCGAGCTCAAGGACGTGGCGAAAGAGCTCCGGGAGGTAAAGCACACGCTTTGGGAATGTTTTGACGGTTAAGGCATTGATTTGATAAAAATGTATTTGAACACAGTCTGACGATGAGATCCAGCAACCAAAACCTTTAAATCCATGGGTGTCCAATCCTGCTCCTGGAGGGCCAATGCCCCAGACACACTTGCCTGGAAGTTTCTAGTAATCCTGAAGATCTGGATTAGCTTGTTCTGGTGTGTTTGATTGGGATTGGAGCTAAACTCTGCAGGAGAGTGTCCCTCCAGGAGCAGGATTGGACACTCCTTTTTTAACCCCACAAGGGGTGATCTACAAGCTTGAGCAAGGCACTGATCCCTACATTGTAGTAAAACATTATGAAAGTACGCAAGTGCTTCTAGGTATGAATGATTGATTTTGTGAATTTTTGCATTCTGAAATTTGCTGAAAACAATATAATGCAACACAAAGTATGCATTCATGTTCTCAAAGTTGCTTTACCATTGTAAAAGTGGTCGACATGTTTGTAAGTAGTTTACACCCTGTTTGACTAGGGGGAGGGCCACTGTCCTGCAGAGTTTAGCTCCATCCCTAATCAAAATATATCCAAAGTCACCAGATTGTTTAGAAGGTGTGTCTGATTAGGGATGGAAATAAACTCAGTCGGAGAGTGGCCCTCCAGAACCGAAGTTGCCCATCCCTGGCATAGACGTATGAAGGTAACTCTATCGCCCCCTTGTGTACTGGGGTTTGTTACCATTTCAGGAACAATGGGACTACAATCTTGCAATCGACTGGTGAGCATTCATAATGTTTACTACTTTAATACTTTGGTTTCTGGTCTAAAAGCGACTACTGAATGCATACTTGCTAACTATAAACAAACCAATAGACACAAATACAGTTTCATAATCATACACAAGGTCACAGACACATCCATGCCCCAGTGGTATGTCCATCTAGGGGTTGTTGACTGGACAGCTTGTCACCCAAACAGCAACCAACAGATAGATTAACAAGGAGAAAGGCTTGCAGGATGACACCCCCCACACACACCGTGACACCCCATGCAAGCAAGATGTCATCTGTGATGCCTAATTATCACCCGGCGAATCAGACAATGGGCCGACATGCGCGGGAGCGCATCTGATTTCCTCATCTTCTCACCTGTCAACGTCTCATCTCTTTTGCAGTTATCTCCCTTTGTGCTGGGCGATTGCTTTCAACATTATGTGAGAGGACATCTCCTTAATTAATCGCTTTCCTCGGGTGGATATCTATCTGCCTCATTACTGTCACTGAGTCTATGAGTGTCCCAGACTGGCATTTGTCTCATCATCTCAGTCACAGCTCCTCTGGATTTGTCTCATTTGTCTCCTTGGCCAAGTTCAGGCATCACCGGTAGCTCTACCGCTCTTGCCTCAGTTAACACCTCCATCTGTCACTCACACCTTGCAGCACAGAGCCTTATTGTTACTACTGACATCTTGTTATGGTTATTAGTTTTGCCACACGCTCATCTGTCTTTCAGCTGTCTTATATTCCATAGATAACAGCCAAACATTTGTCACGAATCTGAATTCTTTGCTGCCAAATGTAACCAGTACACTGCTCAATGATACGCCTTGGCTTGATCTATCCACACAGAATTATGCAGACGTCTTAAGTTCTTTTCATGTTTGTGTAATTAAATGTTTTTGGCAAATTTGATCATGCTTTAGCTAGCAATACAAGTGTAGTACTTTCAGCTCCATTTAACGTATTTTATCATGTTTAAATCCATTGCATATAATTCCACTGATTTCCCGCCAAAAAACGCACTTACACAAATCCTGTCTGTCCTGTCAATTTTTAACCAAACTGACTTTTTTATTGTTATTATTTACAGTACATTGGTGTAAAGTACACTAATGGGAAAGCTGATGTCAGTGTTGGTTGGTGTTTTTTGAAAATCTTGGTTGTTAAGCCTCAAGCTTCTTATAATCAGCCAGGCAAACCAAGTAGCTTACACACTACTTAAAATAAATGTAAACTACTTAAAGGGGTCACTGTCTCTTTAATCACCTATAACTATAACTAGTTATCAATATTGTATATAGTAAATAGTTATCAATATTGTATATCAGAACAAATAATTAGCATAACAATTTGAAAATGTTGCTTCTGAATGTTCTCTGAATGTTCAAATTGTCCAGTTTTTATGTTTAAAAAAAGTTTTTTCTTGGTTTTGTGAACGTTAAGGGACCATTCCATTTTATTATGTTCTCTGAATGTTCTGAAACAACATTAATTTTTTTTTAATAATAACTAAATAATAAATTAATTAAATATAATTAAATAATAACTAAAACTTTCCTGGAAAAAAGGTTAAATGAAGGCATAACTGATGACGGGCCGTTGAATTATTAGAAAAATAATGCATTGCACACCCAAGGTGGCAATTCATGGCATTATTTTTCGATAATTCAACGGGCCGGAGTCAATTATTCCGCTTATACTACAGTGACCACACCTCAAAGCATTGTTCAGATGATGTATTTCAAGACGTTTGTCAGGTTTTATCCAACGTTCTTGTGTGTGGGACTAATTTCTTTTCAATCTCATCCCAAGCCTCCATTGCTAATTTCAAAATGTCATTTTAGAGCTAGTAACGGAGGCTTCAGCCACTGATAGCAGACTAATGAAGATATTAATGCAGTTAGAGAGAGACAGAGAGAGAGGGAGAGAGAGAGAGAAAGAGAGAGAGAGAAAGAGAGAGAGATGTGAATTACCTCAGTCTGTGCGTCTCTCAACAGTGTTCGGCAGCAGCAGCGTCTCTACTAGCGAAACTGTACATTTATCTGCTCTTTGAACAGTGCTGTTATAACCTCATACATGTAGGGGAAAATATCATGTAGATTTTAAATTGTTAAACTATTTTACTGATACAATCGTCAGAGCAGCACTGACAACACGTTTCTCTGCTAGTGTGTCCGTACTGTTTAAGTGGAAGAGAGAGCGGGAGAAAGAGAGTGTGTGCTTTCCGTACATAATAAAACCTAATAATTCCATAATTTGTTGGCGAAAAACATGGAAATAATTTGTTATTTTTGTCCTGTTGTTTACTATATTTATTTGCTTGGTCAGTGTCGTTGTAGGTTTTTGTTCTTTTGCTGTTGTTGGCTGTAAGGACCTTTGAAATGGCGAGGTGATATGGAAACTGTAATGCGGCCAAGACCTGCCTGGAACTACTTTAGCCGTGTGTTTCCCTGACAATAACTGCATACCTTTGAACGTTCGTCAACCAATCAGAATCAAGCATTCAACAGCCCAAATAATGTTTTTGTGGAAACATTTTTAGAATGTTATTAAAGGTCAGACAACTTTTAATGACTTTTAACGCAAGAACATTTGTTCATTACTTTCAGAGATCCTTGCCAGAACATTTGTCAAACGTTCCCGTTAGCTGGGATAGTATACCTGGAATGCAATGTAAGTTGCTTTGGATAAAAAAAACGTCTGCCAAATGCATAAATATATATGTAGACAGATAGGCCTATGATGTATATGGAGATTATTTTCAGAGCAAATATATGGGAAGTCAGCAATGCTTGATGAAAAATGTATGAGGATAGAATCTGTTTTTAAATCTAATAGTTTCTTTCAGAGTCTCCAGTCAGCCTCCAGGTAAAAAAAAAAATCAATCGCTAAAGAAGCCCAGTAGTGGTGATGGGTCTTTCTTACTGCTTTCAAATCAGGCTTCCTCTCGCAATGCTTGTCAAAAGCTTGTTCTGACTCACACTCTGTTCCAAACACACTCTGTTTAAAAGCTTTCTGGGAGGGTTTGGCAATTATCTGACACCAAGACCCGTGGTTCTGCAGGTAAGATGACTGTGAGACAAAGCGGATAAAAAAACCCCAAAAAAACATTTGGGTGGCTTTTAGAATGGAATTTATTGGAATTGTTATTGCTTTTGTTGGGACCTTTATTATAAGTTCTGAAACATAACTTTTATAACTTCTTTATTTTGTAAAACATCTGTCATAAATTGTTATAGTTCAGAAAAGGAATGAAGAGATCTTTTGAAAAATGTTTTAAATAATGATGTACATTCATATGAGATGGTGATGCCAGTCATGATCTTGGTTGGAAAATACTGTTTATTTTACATGGAGAGGGTCGCCTCATGGGAGCCGCCATTTTGAGATCACAAGTATTTGACTAACTTTATTTTTGTAATGTCCCATTATTGGACACTTCAATCACGGAAATAAATTCACCATGGCTAACTGTGAATAATGCCTTGAAAAATTGTATTGGTAACTGGAAACCTCTGCATGATGAGGCCTCCACACCACTAGATGTCAGTGTCAAGTCCAAGACGACTGATAGCATATCAAACAAAAATACTGATTCATTTTTAAAGTTGGAAGTTGTGATACATTTTCTTCACTATTGTGTTTATATCCGAATGAAACCAACAAGAAAAAATGTAGAGTGGGATGTAGAGTTGATTTTCTCCATGAGGAATTGATTGGATCGTTGATTAAGTACAAGTGTAGGCTAAATTAGATTTTTCTGTCAGTATAAGCCAAGTATATACTTAAGTGCAATTTAAATATTTTTTTGAGACATACATACTGAAATACTTTCTTGTTTTAAGTTTAAAAGAAGTATACAAATAGCACATTTGAATAAACGTCTTTTTTGTCAGGGAAATGTCACACCGCCCTCCACAGTGTAGCAGCACTCTGATCTCCGATCAGTTGTGTGTGGATGGCAAGAATGCATTAAACATGAACTGTCTGACAGCAGCGCACATCAGGGCACAACCCCATGAGAGATGATCTAATACCTCCCCCAGACAGGACCTTTCAGCGGTGTCCCAAAAATGTATCTCTCTGATAACCGCACAGAGCTTATCCTACTTGGCAGTGTTCAATATATATACTCGAAAATACAGTACATTATGTTTGTACAGCCCTCACTTGTCTGCATCGCAAAAATCTTGGGATTGTTAACGTATTGTGTGCGCTTTCGAGCTGCAGGTGCATTGTGAATGGATATTTGGACTTTTCAATGTCTGTCACTTGGGCTATTCCTGTTTACATTTGACTGCTCATTACCGAATCACAACAGCCAAAAGCCTGTGGCTTGCCGCTGAATAGCCGATCTGCTATATTATAAACACTCAATACTGCAACATCCTGGATTGAATGCGATGAGAAAGTTTGGCAGCAGCAAAGCACTGAGCTCATCAAAATCAGAAGCAGCGAAAAACAGAACAGTCTGTCATTAATAACTCTGATGTTTTAATCCAAACGCAGTGCTTTATCATCAAAATCAAAATCCAACATAACTGCATCATGAATAGCACACTAAGCTGCTTAATATTGATTAAAGATGTATTAAATCTGAACGCCATCCCATCATAGATAACCATATATGTATGTTACATAATCTTATTAAAATCTACAGACAGACTTTCTGATCAAAGAGGCTTCCATCTGTGGTATCGCAACTCCTGTGCCTTGTTTTGTCTTTGAATTGTGTGCACCAGCCTTGAGACCCTGCTCAGAAAAGGAGCTGGGTAAAGCAAGAGAAGGAATATTGATAAGCGTATGGTTGAGTTCTTATGTAAGATGCAGTTACTAGCACAGCAGGAGGACAAATTCCCTTCAGCACAAACAGATATTAAATATTCCAATGCCAGTGGGTGAAATGGGGTGAGATGGGGGAATAAAGATAGAAAGGATAGATGCATAGCCTATATATATATATATATATATATATATATATATATATATATATATACACACACACTGTATATTACTCGGCTTATGCTCAGCCACATGAACTATGAAACTACAGACATTCTTCAGGTCTTGGTCTTTTCATCAACACTAAGAAACTAGATGTTTAAAGTTGAATGGAATTCCAGGGCGTTGCGATGTGCTTGCTAAGCCATTCTGAGTGATTTTTAGCACTGTTGCTGTGGTGTTCAGGGTGGTTGTTTACTGGCACTAGTTAAAAAAGTATAACACTCTGGTCAATAGAATTGGCACAAGTTCCACCTTGAATATGGGACTTTTTCACTTTGATGGCAATTTGTAACTATTTTGCGTTTTGGTGACTATTTAGTGGATAAGTCGTATATGAACATTTTGTGCAATCTGTTTACGCCCTACTGGCGGTTATAAAGACTATTGCAACTTCCACTTCATGCCGACTTTAAAAAATGTTGTATTCCACAGAAGAAAGAGGTTCAAACTGGTTTGAATCGACATAAGCTTGAGTAGAGAATATTCTTTTTTGAGTGAACTATCCCTTTAAGAGTGAACAAAAGCTTCAGATATTGTTATGAGAGTTATTTCATGACATTTATTCAATTTTCTCTTTTTCCACTCAGGTTGTGGCCCAAATTGACAAGTTGACATCAGATATCGACCTTGACTCAGAGGATGACCTGACACTAGTGAGCTGCAACGAGGACCGTGGCGACTTCTTGCACAATGAGACATTATCTGAAAACCACTTACTGCACAATCCTCTCCGTAACCCAACCATAGCCAAGAAGCAAGAGTTAGACCTCTACCGCAGGAGCTGTGGAGACTTACCCGCCCTCAATGGACCATTAAAGGCCCCAAACAGCCCTAAAGCCTCCTGGCTCTTTGGATCTGGAGGAAGGATCCATTCTTACGACAAGACGCTATATCATGCACTGTGCTGCGATGATGATTACAATGATGATAGAGGTGGAATGAGATCATCAAGGCTGTCGTCCACAGATTCTGTGTTTTCATCTTCACCTCCAAGGTTTTTGACTCCCACATGTAAACGTAAAACTTACTCCAGCCCAGACTCGAAGAAAAGAGCCCTCCGTAGCTGCAGTACGCAAACTGTTTCTGATAAAAGCACACAAACTCCCTTCCCATACATTCCAGCCAAGCAGAGAGCTTCAAGTGACTACAAGAACTAAAACTTCTGCAAGTATCCCAAAAAATGTAAAAGAATTCACCAAAAAAATAAACGTCTGTTTTTTTTTTTTTTTTGCTGTTCCGAAACCATATGACTTTCTTTGTTCTGTGAAACACAGGAGGTGAAATTTAATTTCTTGATATAATACTTTTTTTTTTTTTAAAGAGAACTATGTGAAGCTTGACAAAAAAAAGTCACCATATGACTTTTTCAAAATCTTCTGAATATATACTACTGGTCAAAAGTTTGAAATAATTAAGATTATTTTTAAATGTTTTTGAAAGTAGTATGTTATGCTCTCCAAAGCTGCATTTATATGATGAAAAATACAGTGAAACTGTAATCATGTGAAATTGTCACGATTCCCTGTGTCTGTTTCATGGAATCCTATTTTGATATTCTGTTGTCTTGCTGTGCCTGTGTTCTCTTCCCGGGATTCTTTGATTAATAGGAAATTTAAAAAACAGCATTTATTTGAAATTTAAATATTTAGTACCGTTATAAATGTATTTACTGTCACCTTATAATCCATTTAATGAGTTTTTGCTGAAGAGTATTCATTTCGTCTTCTTTTTTTAATCTTACTTACCCCGAACCTTTGAATGGCAGTGTGTCATAGTTCCCATAAAAATATTAAACAGCAAAAATGGTTTTCATATTAATAGGATTTCTTGAGCAGCAAATCAGCATTAGAATGATTTCTGAAGGATCATGTGAAGACTTAGACTGGATGCTGAAAATTCGGCTTTACCATCACAGGAATAAATTACATTTGAAAATATATTAAAATAGAAAACAGTTATTTTAATTCTAGTAATATTTCACAACATTACTGTTTTTTTACTGTATTTTTGTTCAAATAAATGCAGCCTTGGTAAGCAGAAGAGACTTCTTCAGAAACATAAAAAGCTGTTAAAAACAGTAATTGTACCAGTCTTTTGACTGGTAGTGTATTTGTTAGGTTTGAGATCAAAAGTTTAGTTAAAAAAAAAAAAAAAAAAAAATCTTAGCACTGGCGCTCATTGGTTCATTCATAAGAGAAATAGCCATTTCTGATTCATTTTTTTGTTTGATCTTTTTATCCAGTCTGAATGATTCCTTCATGAACTACTTTTATAATATTTAAAAGATACTTTCATGGTGCCTATTAAAGCTTTGGTCCACATTTATTGTAATTAATGGCAAAGAGTGATCAGCACGTCAATCAAAATATGTCCTTTGTTTTTAACAGAAGAATGAAAGTCATTGGAATGGCATGAGGGTGAGTAATAGTTTAAGTTAGTTTGAAAGGATTTTGAACTGTGCGATCTGTCGATACTTATGATAATGAATTACTGTCATTGAAAAACCTCTGTTCTCATGCAGTTTGCAGAAAACAATTTAAACATTGTTTTGATTCATTATGGAGGCATTATGCCAATATCGAAACAATCATGCATCTCGGCAGAACATTAACACCACTCCAAAGCCCCCTAATGAGTGAGAATTGGTTTCGGTCACACCCACACTGCGCAGTAGCCTAAATAGACACAGTTAAATTAAGCGAGTGGTACACTTCCCCAAAGAATTACTGGGAAATAAATAATGTGCTTTATATTAGGCTGTTTTTTTTTCTGAAAAAAAAAAAGAGTACATTATTAATAAAATGATGAATAAAACTTTCTGGCAGATGCTTCATTCCGCATCATCTTCCTCTCAGCAGGATATCAATTAATAAGCAACTGTTTTTCCTGTAATGTATGCACAAATTTACCATAGTAACTATGGCTCTGACAACAAAACTGCTGCATTAGCCATTGTCACAAAAAAAGAGAAATGACCAAAATGACAGAAAAGCTTTTTACGGTGTTTAAAGAGGATCCATTTATTAATGGTGGTTGCTAAAGTTCATATTTGCATATAAGGCTCATATAGGATCATTACTGCCATAATTAGGGTTAATGATTCGAACAATCCTCTAACTGTATTACATTTTGCTGTGCGGCTCATACTGCACTGTTTGTGCTATAGACATGAATGATATCTTCTGTGGCTTATTGAGGAAAAGTGTGTTATTACAATTCTACGTGATTAGACTTATGATTTTTGCCTTGTGGAACATAAAACTGGTAAAAAATATTCTTAGACTTGTTAAATTTAGAGACCAGAATATCATATTTTATGACCAGAATGAGCTTTTTGTGCCAGTAGGAAACCACTTGGAAACATTCTGAAAACGTAACGTTCCGCCAAGGTTCTCTCAAAGTTATGAGCAAACATTCTTCCAGTAACGGCGCTGATATATTTTTAGACATGCCAGTGCAAGTTGCGTTCAGTTAAAACCACTCAAACATGCATTGTAGTCTAATGATAATAATAAATTGAATTTGTTACATGCATATAGCGCTTTTCTCTGCACTCAAAGCACTTTACATGGAAGGGGGAATCTCCTCAACAACCACCAATGTGCAGAATCCACTAGGATAATGAGGAGACAGTGATGAAGCCAATCAGTCAATATGGGGATGATTAGGAGGCCATGATGGGAAGAGGGCAATGGGCAAATTTGGCCAGGATGCCGGGGTTACACCCCTACTCTTTTTTTGAAGGACATCCTGGGATTTTTAATGACCACAGAGAGTCAGGACCTCGGTTTAACCTCTCATCCGAAGGACGGTGCTCTTTGACAGTATAGAGTGTTAGGACCCACACAGACCACAGGGTGACCCTCACTGTTACCCTCACTAACACCTCTTCCAGCAGCAACCTAGTTTTCCCAGGAGGTCTCCCATCCAGGTACTGACCAGGCTCAACCCTGCTTAGCTTCAGTGGGCAACCAGTTTTGGGCTACAGGGTGAAATGGCTGGAGTCTAGGACTAGGCTTAAGCCTTGTCTGTTAAACCGGGGGTATGTATAATATTTACGGAAGCATCTGAAGTAACGCAGCAGACTGACTGAATTGCATCAATAAGCTCTTGGTTTAGTTGACAGACTCTAATCCTCCAGACAGTGGTGTAGCGGATGGGCACGCACTGCAGGGGTAACCGCATTAAACTCCTGCCAACCCTCCCAACATCCCCCCGGAACGAGATTTCTACCGGAACACGATTTGTACCAAGGGAGGCCACTGCCTTAGTTTTGACATAATGTGATAATGCTGACATTTACACTGGCTTACATTTTAAGAGAGAGAACATTATGTGAATAAAAATGACAAACTCTTCAAGAACGTTTCCTAAAAGGACGTCTTTGTGTGGATCAGTCCGTGTTGTGCATGTCAAATAAAATCACTGGTAATAAATAAATGTAATTTATGATGTTTTTTTGTAACAGTATTTATTCATTATTTATATATTAAAGAAACCATTATGTTATTCATGATTAAATAGTGTCGTATTATAATGGAAACTATTTTTACCGTTATTTATGCGAGGCAAAATAGTAAGAATGAAGGATCCTGAAATTCACAGCATTTCAACACCACGACCCTTTCCCAAATGGCACACTTTGTCATGAAACAGAAGGATTCACACAGGTAAAGTTATCAACAGGTTTATTTGCAGAAGTATATGATTGTAACGATGGAAGCAGGTGAGTAACTGATGAATATAGTGTTCAGGATGGATATCTGGATGAGTGATGGTCTTATCTGTTGCAGGTTCTGAAATGGAGATCGAGGCAGAGGACTGAGGACTAAGTGTTCTGGTAGGTATCGTGCAGGTAAGGAGTCCGGTAAGGAGTCAGGTAAGGAGTCAGGTAAGGAGTCAGGTAAGGAGTCAGGTAAGGAGTCAGGTAAGGAGTCAGGTAAGGAGTCAGGTAAGGATTCAGGTAAGGAGTCAGGTAAGGAGTCAGGTAAGGAGTCAGGTAAGGAGTCAGGTAAGGAGTCCGGTAAGGAGTCAGGTAAGGAGTCAGGTAAGGAGTCAGGTAAGGAGTCAGGTAAGGAGTCAGGTAAGGAGTCAGGTAAGGAGTCAGGTAAGGAGTCAGGTAAGGAGTCAGGTAAGTGTTCTTTGAGGGAACAACGAGACCAGACCATGATTAACTGCAGAGGGAAGAGTTATATAGTGCTGGAAGATGATCAGTGACGATTGGTGACAGGTGATGGTGATCTGTGATTGGGAAGTGCATTCAGGTGAGGGTCAGGGAGGATGATGGGAAATGTAGTGAGGAGGTGGTGACTAGCTGGTGACCGTGACCCACTTCATAAGCACTTATGGTCTTGTGGACTTACAATGGTCCGTTAAGCCCATGAGATCGTTGGGTGTCCAATTTGTCATTTTAGGTTTCAGAAGGGTGCTCGTGAGCGCCCCCTTTGCGGTCAATATGTGCCCTCGATGCTCACTTTTGCTGAGCCTCCACTGAACCTAGCTCAATAGCAGACTTCTTCCCGACAGTCAAAGCGGTATTTAAGCGCCATATTGCGCGTTGCACTTTCTCCCATTCATAGTAATATGAATGCACCGTCTTTATATATCTAAAGAAAATTTACAACCCACTAGCTACATTTTGCCTTAAGAACAACTGGTGCAACTGGATCAAGAAGAGGTAGTTAGGTAGTCCTAGTGTGGCTTTCGAATGGCCTCACTAGAAATGGAAACGGCTTCGGCTTTGTATACTTCCGCATTCTGCAACAGTCTGTGCATTGTCCACGTGATGTCCAATTTTTGTCTCCATGTGGACGGTGCGCGTACAGCAGCGTATGCACAAGGTGAATGTTGAGACCACAGTTGTGATGTACCGTGCAGTAGTCGAAGACTAATGAGTGCGGAAAGAGCGATACAAAACAACACGCTGTTCCAAGAACAGTAAACAAACCAGCATTTCATTCTCCATAATTTTTTGGTTCTTTGGTTAGGGTCTTTTGGTTTTTGGTTATCCATTTGTTTTGTTTTTTGTTCTAAACTTTGCATGCAATGGCGGATCCGCTAATTTTCTTTCTTCTATCCTTCAGTGCTCCCCTCTGACATCTGGTAGAGTATTGAAAAGCAATTGTATTGCGCATGTGTCAAACTCGTCCATCCGCGCTCGAGTATACTTTGAAAGACAGAGCGGAATTCTGAAAATGAAGTACACCTGGGCCTTTAGCAAAAGATTTTTTAGAACATAGTTTTATTTGCTGGGAACAGCACAGCAGAATACTAAAAAGCACTCCGAATATTTAACAACCAAAGAACAACGCCTACGCAACTACCACTCACATTTTCTTTAGGAAATTTATAAATCTGATTATATATTTACAGCTACTAATAACTCCTTTTGTGTTCTACTGAAGAAAGAAATAAAAGTTTCAAAAGACATGGCGGAGTAAATTTAGATTTTTGGGCGTACTGTCCCTTTAAGCTTCATTTTGTAAGGATAAAATGCCCAGCAGTGTCTGTAATCATAAGTGTAGACAGTATAGCGGGTCAGACGGAGGAAATTAATTAAGAGACAAGACTCACTGCCTATAGTGTCAAACACATTAGCCGTGGCGTATCTGAACTTTGACATTTCGGGCCCATTCCTTCAAAATACCTCACAAGGCCGTGATCTGAGTTCATCTGTCAGTGTGAGTGAGGTAATTTAATTGGAGTCTCAATCATAAAGCTTTACCTCGGGCCCATTTCAACTGGAGACGGCTGTTATGCAATCATCTATAATAAAAATCCAATCTTAAACTGCCTTCAAGGACCGCTGTGCAGTTCTTTTTATGGAATACCTTTTAATCCTTTATACAAGTAGAGACCAATTAAAACTAAGGAAAACACGAAGTTGAAGATTAGAGTTTAGAGGAATAGTCAAAAATGAAATTGTTGTCATCTACCACTATATAAAAAAAGTAATATTATTTTGATTCATATGGTAACATCGAAATGAACTAGAATTAATATTATTTTATGAATAAATAAATAATTATTAATATTACGTAATAAGACAGAATCAAACTGACTATTTACACCAGTGTCATTTTAGTATCGTTGATATACTATAATAGTTTTTGTTGATATTTTTCATTCGATTTTTTTTAATTAGTTAAAGTTTTAGTAATTATGTTGTTTTTTTGTAATTTTTTATTAGTTTTTGTTTTGTTTAAATGTCTATATAGTTTTTATAAAGTTTTGTATGGAGCCCCGCACATGACATGAAAAAGAAAAGAAAAAAAAGAAAAGAAAAAAAAGTACTAATTTACAACCAGATTTACTATTTAAGGGAATGAAATAGTAAATTGTGCGCACAAATTATTAAATCGAGGGATCGAATTAGTTTATCGTGCGCACAATTTAAATATTTTTTTCCTGTATGTCATGTGCGGAGATCCGTAGTTTTGGTATATTTAGCTTTAGTTATTTTTGTACTTCAACTTAAACTAAACGAAAATGAGAAATGTTGCTTTGGTAACTAGCTGAAATAAAGTTTAAGTTTAAGATTTTTACATTTATTTATTATTATTATGTCACGGTTATGCTTAGTTTCTTAGTGTTTTAGTTTGGTTCTCCTTGTTTCCTGATTCCCTGTGGTTTAATTCCTTGTTAATTTCCTGATTAGCTTCTTTGTATATATTCTCCCTGTTTTGTTCAGTTCATTGTCCGGTATCGTCTATGTTTAAGTGGTTCTTGAGGCGAGCAGGGCGTGGCAGAGAGCTGTGGGAACGGTGCGGGGCCGGTGGTGCGAGTGCTAATGAGCGTCACCGGAACGCTACACCAGTCTGGAGTCTCACAGAGAGGCTCCAGAGGAGTGATGACAGTGCAAGACGATAGAGGACCAGGTCTGGATTTGATGTTGATGTTGTTGTTTTGTTTTCATTTATACCGCAGTCGTCCGTGAGGTTCTGCTGCTTTAGTTTCCTCTTTTTCTTGCATGTCAACAAAGTTTGGATTAAAGTTTGTTGAATATTTGCCAGTTCCTGCCTCCTCCTTCTCTTATCAACATACTTTGTTACATTGGTTGCGAAACCCAGGAGGAAGGAGGAACGCGCTGTCAAAGAGCCCTCGCCACTGTGGGAAATCCGTGGTGCCATCGAGCATGGCTGAGCAGAGTCTGCCACCATGGATGCTTGAGGCAGTGGGCTTGAGAGACTTAGGCTGCGTCTCATTTCTCTGTCTTACCCCTTACTCTTACCCCTTCCCCTCGGTTTTGCATGTTCATGTGAGGGGAAGTGGTGTCCCAATTCTCATTTTGATTAAGGGCTAGGGCCAAGGCGTAGGGCTACATAGCCCTTGAAACGAAGTCTGCGGAGGACCACACTTGAAAGAGAGGGGTAGGAATTTCTCAGAAGTGAGTCGCACAAATGTATGTATTTTCAGCAGTTTAATGACACTCGTGTTTTATGATACCTTTAATAAAACGTTCAAGCGGTTTTAATTGTAATGTTTTTGCTTTGAATCACTAGTTAACCGCCAGCTAGCAGCTATGCGCTATTTGCCGATTGCTAATGTTTTGCTTATGGTGTCGCCGGCGCCGCCGTTAAATACAATGAAACAATGTCTTTGACTGATGGCACACAAGCGTGCAAAGATAAAGGGAGACCAGGCAATCGATATCACAACCCGAGACGACGGCATCTTCGTTTGTTTATGTCAACGCGTATCGCCTCTGTTGACGTAGCAGCCAGCTAGCGGAAAGGGAAGATGACGCGAACGGTAATCGAGTAGTGTGTCATTTCTTAGAGAAACGTTCTTCCCCCTACCCCCCTTCACTCGGTATCGAAGGGCAAGGGGAAGACGCAGACAAAGGGGTAGGGGAAGGGGAAGGGGTAAGACAGAGAAATGAGATTGGCCCTAACTGGGGGATGGACCACCTGGTTTATCGAGGGGCGGCTGTCATCCGAGAAGGAGCAGAAGAGTCTCTGCCGTTTGGCTGCCGTCCGCCATTATGGGGAAGAGCAGGGAACAGGGGAGGAGCATGCCAGTTCCCTGAAGCCGGAGGAGCCGTCGCCGTCTACCAGATGGTGGTTGGCCGTCCACCAAGGGCTATCCAGCACCACCACCACCACCAGGGGAACCGGACCAATATATTTTTTCTCTCTCTCTCTCTCTCTCTCTCTCTCATCTCTCTTCATCTTTCCATCTCCTTTTCTCTTGCGTCATCTGTTCTTACCGTTAGGTGCTGCGGCCTAGTAGGGGCAAGCAGGGCGAGGCCGAGAGCCGTGGGAACGGAGCAATCTCGAGTCTCACGGAGGAGCTCGGGAAGGATAAAAGGAGTAGTGACGACAGTTCAAGACGAGAGAGGACCAGGCCTGGACTTTGTGTTGTTGTTTTGTTTTAATTTATGCGGAAGTGAGGTTCTGCCACTTTACTTTCGTTTTTTTGTTACGTTTTACTTCCCGCCACTTTCTTCCCTTATAAACAAACTTCGTTACAGTTGTGTTTACTTAATCTCCTACAGTCTCCTGTGTTTTTCCATTGTGGATTTAATGAAGACTGTTTCTGTTGGATACTCCTTTGTTTCATCATGCCCTCTCTATAGCCACAGCCATAACATGGCTATTAATAAGTAATGAATTTTGTTTAAAAAAAATATATATTTTATGATTATAACCCTGGTTTACTCCATTCAAATGATTTTTTAAGGTTCAGATCAGACAGAAAAAAGTAGCTGCACTGTTTCACAATGTTGCACACTGCTTACAGAATCTTCCCTTTTAAACCAAAAGATATAATAACCAGCCCCCTGTTCATGCTGTTCTCATCACATTTCTTTTCACTGGGGATCCTTTCTCCTGATACTGGATTATTGTAGTTGCTATTAAAATGGTTACACTCAATAGTTTGATTATATTCAGTAGACTGTGGAAGTTGTGACCTGCCTGCACAGTGGCTCATGTGCCTGAAACTGTTTGTGCTGAGAATTACCTGGTGAGAGTCTGTGACAGAACACAGAACTCCACTAGTCAGTCATTTATGAATACATACTGACATGATGTAAACATCTACACTTATATTGACCTTATCTAGGTCATGGGAAAAATCATAGTGAACTGTTTTACAGAATATAAGTTACAATTCGACGTTAGGCTCAGTAATAGTTAAAGTCGACAAGAAATGGAAATTAATTTTCTAAAAGCATGTTTGGTAACATTCACTACTTGGCTACTAGGCTTAAGATATATAACGAGTTTAGATAAAAAGGTTCTCAACCTGAAGACGTTACTGTGGCTAAACCCATTAATAGATAATGTACTTCCTTGAAAATAAATTCCAGCACAGCGCTACAACAAGATGATGATGCTTTACAATGAACTCTGTTAAAAATGGCTGTTAAATATGATCTGTTCAATAAAATACCTTACTTACCAGTTGAGTAATAAAAATGCCATCTCTGTGTCTTTTACAACATTTCAAATCCCTCATTTCTCACAGTCTCGGTAAAGGCCTAGCCAATGTTGATTCTTGTTTTATTACGAGCTAAGGATAAGAAGCCTTTTGCTCTCCGTGGAAAAGCCCCTGCAGCGGAGTGACGGCACTGACAGCACTGCAGAAAACGGCGCTTTTCCCCTGCGGACATCCGGCAAATGTGTTTGATCAAATTTCACGTCTAAAAAAACGTATTTCGGAGGCGTTTATTACACAATGTCGTGCCATGAATGTGGCACATGCAGGGCTTTCCTTTCCTGCACTCCTAGGAGGAGTGTATTGCCTTCCTGGGCCGTGCTCATGCTGAAGCCGCGCTCATCAATGCGGTCTGCTCTCGCTATGCTTGTGGGCAGCTTTATTTTAAGAAAGTGACCCCATCTCTTGTGCTCTGCCATTCGATTCCCGTCAGGAGCTTGAGAGGAGTTAACGGCTGAGTCGTGGGGCAGAGCAGATGGGAGTAAGTGAGCTCACACAAGTCCATATCCCGTATACATCCCTCTCCCCACAGCAAGGATTCCCTAGGTGCTTTTCTCCCACGAAGACCAGCACCCTCGTCTGCTGCAAGCGGTTTGGTCTCTTTCTCGGGATTTCGAGGAGGAATTTTCTAATGACACTATGTCATTGGCAGCTTCTGATGCAGAGGAGTGGTCGAACTCCATGGAGGACTTTGCCCCCTGTTGCCTAAGGAGCTAGGTGATGTCATGCCTGGTCTGGACACCTAACTTATTTGTGTCCTGACCAAGGCTGATGAAGAGCTTGACTTGGAGTGGTTGGCCTCTTGTCAGCCGCCTGGGGGCCCCACAGAGAACTGTTCTGTTCTTTCCCGAAGTTCATGATGAACTGATCAAGGCTAAGGGGAGCTTCCCCCCTGGAGGAGGCCACCGCAGTGCATCTCTGCCCGCCCAAGGTTGTTCACCCCTCTCACCCGTACAGGGCCTTAGCAGCCAGAGCCTACTCCGTGACTGGTCAAGCAAGATCCGCTCTCCACTCAATGGCGATCCTTCAAGTGTTTCAAGCCTCCACACTATGGATGAGTCTGGCCCAAACCCTGCTGCTTTCAAGGAGCTGCTCAGTGCAAGTGACCTTGCCTTGTGCGCTACTAAGACAACGGCCCAGACGATCGCCTGTGTGATGGCCAGTTTGGTGGTTCTCGAGTGCCACTTATGGTTAAATTTAACGGAGATCTAGGACATGGACAAAACAGTTTCTCCCACGGGCCTGTTTGGCTCCTCTGTAGACGGCATCGCCAAACACACTGTGGCAGCCCAGAAGTGATCGCAAATTATGCACCACTTTTGAAACTTGTCAAAACGATTTGGTTCCGCTGCTTTGAGCCGCTAGAGGTCCTTGTCAACAAAGCAGCCTGTCAAGCCTGTCTGGCAGAGCAGAGCCTGAAGTCAGACAGCACCCCTGTAGTGCCAAAGCTACCCTTTCCTGTAAGCACCAGGGTCCCTGCCTAAAAAATTAACTTTGGACCCTGAGTCACAACCGAAGCATTCCTGATGCTTCAGGTGTGAAGAAGGGAAGCAAGAGTCCCGCCATGGCTGGACCACCTCCCAAGAAGTCTTGTTCTTGACCCCTAGCCCCCTGTTCAGTTCCAGGCAATGCGGACGCTTTTATAGCGAATTGAGAAATAGAAAACAAACACCTTCACAAAAGAGCTCTCCTCCTCTTCACCTGCTCTCTGGCAGCACGAGCGTCGGTCCCCCGCCCCCAGTGTTAATGATGATAATTGTGGCATCACTGGCACCACATGATATTAAGCTTGTTTTATCAGGATAATGATACTCCATTAGTTGTGTCCCAGTCACTAATCTCTTCATGCACATGGGGCTAAACTGGGACAAAAGTTTTAATGGGGTTGCATGTAATCAAACCCATTAGCCTCTCCTTCATTCATTGAATTTCCTGATTGACACATAATGTTCATTTTTTCCATAATGATCCCTTAATGCTGGTTTCCAGCCCCTTCAGAATGCTTATATTCAATTCTCATCAGAACTCTGCAGACAAGGTCTTGAGCCTAATTAATCAAATTAAAGAATCCATTCCTCAGCCTCTCCATTAATTAAGCTGTACTGTGTGATGTGAATATAAAGTGACCTTACTGGAAGAGACTCCATCAACCATCAAATCACAAACACGCTGCACGATACACATACTCTCATGTTTCTCTACAGTACTGTGACTGAGAAAAGGGCTATACTTCAAAGCAACCCAAAAAATAAATTCTGCCATTTCTAACTGACCTGTATGCCTTCTTTTCTTATAAAACACAACAGGTCTGCAATTATAATAAATGACAACTGAAGCTTTCAAGCTTCAAAAAGAATGCGGAAGTTCCTCCTGAGTTCTTCCTTTTTGTCCAACATAATTATTTTTTAAAGAGTTGAAATAGAGTATAGCCACACCGGAGGACATGTAGCCATTAGCCTGTTAGTTTTTAGCAAAAATGTAAAAGATTTCTCTCTCCTGCTACAAAAGGGACATCTAATTTCCACTTCAAAATGACCAGAGTCTGAGCGGTCATGGTGGTAGTTTGGAAGCGGACACTGTTACTCTAATCTACACCGCACAGACTTTCAGACTTGTCTTGATCTTTAAACAAGCCCAATGTACCCTTTGTAGCTGAGCCATGTTCCACTGGGTCTGGCTGAACGGGGCGTCTCTTTGCAGGGTGTGAAATGTCTGGACTCTTCCTCTATCCCTGTCATAACTGGTGTGTCCTGATTCCCTCAGGCGCTGTCAGGCGTGCAACACTGAGTGGAAGAGCTCAGCGAAGACTGGCGCTCTCTGAGAAGCGTATCCAGCCAAGAGACCATCTGTCATAGCGAATAACTGCGTGACAGCACAAATACAGTCCTTCCTCACTAAAACCCTGACTAGCACTGAAAACTGATGGATATGAGGGCTTGGAATGAAAAGAACTGATCCAAACAAAACAGTTCATGTCATAGTGGACAGGACTGAGTGAATATAAAGCAAACAACCATAGATTCACCGAAAGGCCAATCATTTGGATGGAAAGTTGTTGTATATCATGTCTAGGTGATCCAAATTGCTAATTTATCATTATTAGCAGACTGATTATCTCAATTTACCAACGGATTAGTTAGTTAGCTAGTTAGCATGGTCTAGTTTGCCCCTAGTGGTATATGCCGTAACTACACCCATGCTAAAGATGTAATAATGAGTGAAAATGGCAGAATTTAAATCACATACAGCAGGGATCAGCAACTCCGGTCCTGGAGGGCCACTGTCCTGCAGAGTTTAGCTTCAGCCCTGATAAAAACTCACCTGCCTGTATCTATCTAGTAATCCTGAAAACACTGATTGCCTTGTTCAGGTGTGTTTAATTAGGGTTGGAGCTAAACTCTGCAGGACAGTGGCCCTCCAGGACCGGAGTTGCTGATCCCTGCCATACAGTATTTACCTGGGATTCATGTGTTAAAGGTGGTATCGGTGATTTCAGGCCCAAATCGATTGTTTGGCTAAACCATTTGTTTTTGTGTGCAGATCTCAGAGCCTAGGCTGCCAACAGAGACGCGTTTTTTTTGACGCCATGCTTATTGGGCGGGCAGCTAGCGGATCATTAGGAAAGATTAGATGAATGAGATAAAAAAATTTTTGGGCCTGAAATCACTGATACCACCTTTAACAGGGAAGGGGAAATTAAATGCTAACCGCTAACGTTAAATTTGTACCCTGTATATCGTCTTTGGCAAGCTGGTTTGAGCAAAGACCAGCTAGCCTAAATGTGTTTTTTTTTTAACTGCTTGCGCATTATAAAGTCAACATGATTTATTCATTCAACTTTCAAATCATATCACGTATAAGTGAATCAGAAAATAAACAACAACAGCAAAAAATGGGGAAAAATAATATTATTAAAAATTATATTTGATATTATTAGCATTTACAAGTAAGTAGCTTTAAAAATTATTTCACTGAAAGTATTATTTTTTTATTACTATTTTCAATAAGCCTGGTTGCAGGCAGTGTTATTATATCATTGAGATACTATTATTGTTGTTTTATTACTATTTTAAATATTTTTAAATATTAATTAATTTTATAATATTATATTAATAAAGTATTTTTTTTTCATTTTATTTTACTTAACGTTTTAGTAATTTTGTTGTGTGTTTTTGTCATTTTTATTATTTTTACATGTCTATATAGTTTGTATTTTTAATTTCAGTTCATTTATTTCAATTATTTTTGAAAAACATATTTAGTTATTTTACTACATCTA
This sequence comes from Scardinius erythrophthalmus, assembly GCF_964197995.2. Taxonomy (NCBI): domain Eukaryota; kingdom Metazoa; phylum Chordata; class Actinopteri; order Cypriniformes; family Leuciscidae; genus Scardinius; species Scardinius erythrophthalmus. The sequence continues at coordinate 19,598,655 of NC_138244.1, forward strand.
GCTAAACTAAATGTAAATGAGAAATGTTGCCTTGCCAAATAGCTGAAATAAAATAAATTTATATATATATATATATCAGTTATCGTTTATTTAATTTTCTTTCAAGTTAAAAAAAATTATGTTTTTAGTTTAACAAATAAAAAAATAAAAAAACCCTGGTTGTGGGTTCTCTGAGAGATACACTTTGCTGTTTTTTTTTTTTACTTGTCTTGCTGTGATTCAGAAGTACACTGCCCCCTCTGTTCATAAGATAGTCCTACAGTCTGTGAACACACCAGGAAAACTACGATTCCCAGAACCACGATCTTTCCTGCATGACGTCATGTTGCACGGATGAAAACAATCGCTGATGATTCTATTTATTTCAATACAAAAGACAGATTGCGTTTATAAGAGTGATAGATATATTATTCGACTTTGTGCCAAATAAGAAAGCACTTCACCTGCGTGCAGCTGTAATACGTGTATTAGATCAATGGCGTCATCAGAGTGGCGTCTGTGTTTGAAGCTGGTGGATCAACCATCTCTTCCCAAGTCGGTGCTGCAGTTTCCAGAGACTGAACCTGGAGATGTTCCTCCCGGCGGTTATCGGGTCTCCACTCTCAAGCAGTTGGTGTCAGCACAGATCCCAGATGCCATACCAGATCCTGAGCTCATAGGTAACATATAATACACGCATAAGACTCATTCATAATATTGGGTGGCACAGTACGGCAGTATTAAGACTGTTACATTTCACATTATTACATGTTTAATTAACTAGTAAAAAAGAATAGAGCCCATAATGTTATAATTTGATGTGGACCTCAAAGTCAAATTAAAACCATTAAAAGTTATTACTATTTGGGTTTCATTTTGAGCTGTAAGCCCGTTGCAAGCATGTATTCCTGTAGACTAAATAGTAGTAATGCTTATTTTATATTATATTGGATTTTTATTTATATTAATCCATAGTGAATCAATTTCATTAACTATAGTTCCCTATTTGTTTCACTATAGTAACTATCTTAATAGTCACCAGTATCTATTCCAGTCACCTGTTCATGACACACTGTCTATCCCGATTGTTAGAAGTAACATTTCTCATCACTAAATAATAGTTTTTTTTTGCTTGTCATATGTAATGACTATTGAGAATGGCTACTTTATAGTTTATTTAATTAAAAATCTTACTAGTGAGTGCAATCTTACGGTTTAATAGTATGCAGAGAAATCACACAATCACTTTTTTATCAAGACTAACTATGTGAAATTACACATATTATCAATAACACACATAACATCAAATAAAGGACACATTATCTTAGGTTTGTATCCAAAGTCTATTAGAGAATTATATGTATTTGTCTATAACAGGGAGGAAATTTGTCATTAGCTTAAAAAGTTTCTGTAGTATACAATACAATACAACCACACCTGCCAATGGCCGGTGACATCAGAAAATTTACTGTCCATAATTTTTTTTTTATTTTTTTTACTGGTCATGAAAATATTTTAGCAAAAACAGGCTGTAATGACACTAACATTTTAGACGCCAGTGAAAATTCACAATTCTCTATTTCAATTTCGATACCACAGCTAAAACTACTAGCCTAACTAATAATATTAAAGACAAGTAAACAGTCAGTAATAATAAAATAAAAACAAATAATCAAATTACAAGCAAAAACACAACTAAATACAATATAACAAAGATACAAAAGAAATAAACAGTGCATTTCAGGGTTCTCAGGACGGTCTTTTTCAGGTACAGACATTTACTAAAGTAGTCAAATGTAAAATAACACTGCATAGTCTTCACTGTATAAATTAAACATCCTTATTAATTAATCCTTATTAAAGTTACAAAAGTTTATTCAACCAAGAGCAGTGAGTGATTTTTTTTCTTTATCCTTTGTTGTTTGATTAACATTAAAAACAGACCGCAGCAGGAATATTAGGCTACTGTCACTTTAAGAGCGAATGCACAATCTAATATACTGACAATGTTACACATGCGTGCCCTTTCTCAACTGTTTATGTTCACTTAAGACATAACTAACTATGTTTACTAGGATACTTGCTATTTTTTGACATCATTTTGTGTGAATTCGTCTGCTCAAGTGCAAGTAACGAAATGAGCTCTATTTTGAGTCTTCTTGTCAAGGCTTAAACTTTCGTGACATTGAAGCGCTGGCCTGTCAGCTGTCCGTTCACGTTTGTTCACGTTCATGCATTGTTAGAATTCATAAAAATGTTACCGACCATAAACCCTAGATGAATCTTGACAAGAGTTTTCCCATTATCTCCAATGACAGAATTAGTGTACTGTGGTAGAAAGCTAAAGGATGACTTGACTCTGGAGTCCTATGGGATTCAGTCTGGATCCACTGTGCACATCCTGAGAAGGTCATGGCCGGAACCTGTGATCCATCCCGGTGAGTCGATGCAGTTATTTGTTCTTCTGTTGAACACAAAAGGAGACGTCTGGCAGAATGTTCACGCTGTTCTTTTCCATATAAGTGAAAATATGTAAAGACAGAAACTGTCAAGCTCCAAAAAAGACAAAAAGCAACATAAAAGTTCCATAAACACGGTCCAATATTTATTCCTCTGTTCTTCGATAGAGCCAGTGGACAAGGCTGCAGCTGCGAGGGAATTTCGAGTCTTGCAAGCAGCTCTTCACACCAGCACTGCATACAGAGATTCGGTAGGTTGAATAGGCGGTAGTGAGTGGCATACCGATTCAGGAATGGCTATGAGTGTGTGTTGATGGTTCTGGATGCTTGGGTACTTTTTCACGCAGTTCTTCACCCATTCCAGGTGTTTAAGATGCTAAACAACAAGGAATCCCTCGACCAGATCATCGTGGCAACTCCTGGGCTGAGCAGCGATCCTGTGGCTCTTGGTACGTTCAGAAGCAGAAATGATTTGTGATGTGAGGCGCGTTAAAAACTTACAGTACTTCTGTTTATTGACTACATTTTCAGGGGTTCTTCAAGACAAAGACCTCTTCATACAGTTCACTGACCCAAGCATGCTTGACACGTGAGTGAGCCTCATTACAGTAACAATGAAATCGCTGCTTTTTCTTTACGAACTGCCCCAAATCATCCATAAAAATACTAATAAATGATTATTATTATTAATAGTAGTAGTATTAATATTAATAATAAGAAAAAAGTAAATCAATAATATTAAATGTAATTAATAATGATGATGATGATAATAGTAATGGTGATAGTAATAAAACAACTACACAAATAATAATAAATCAATTATGTTATTATTAACTATTTAGTATAAATATAATAATTATTGTTATTATTATTATTATTTATTATTATTATTATTATTGATAATACAATAATAATAAATAATTACTTTTATATGTTATTATTGTTAATAATAAAACAACAATAATGTAATAATAATTATTAATATTAATATTTATTATTTATTTAATCATATTTATTATAATAATATAAATTATGCTTTATTATACATTTTATTATTAATTATATTTATAGTAATAATAATAATAATAGTATTTATTATTATAATATTTATAATAATTAATAATAATTATATAATTAATATTTAAAAACTGTTATTAATTAACTCATCAATATTAATACAACAATTTGTATTACTCTTAATAATAATATTAATATAAATCAACAATGTTATTCATATAATAATATAATAATCAATCAATAATATTATCATTAATCATGTTATTATTATATGAATAATAATAATAATTATTATAAAACAATATTAATATAATAATTATTAAAAGCAGCAGCATTATATTAATAATAATAATAAATTAATACTGTTATATGCAATTTATTATAGTAAATAATAATAATAATAATAATAATAATAAAACAACAATAATAAATCAATAATGTTATTAATTAATTGATAATATAATAATAATAATTAACTTAAAATATAATATTATTGTTATAAAACTGTCATTTTTAAAAATAAATTAATTTAGGTGGAATTTATATTTGTATATAAAACAGATTTCAAGCATTTAAGCATAAGCAGGCAAGTTTGTAAACTTTTTTTGACTGGCAGTGATTGTCTTTATAATATTTAATCTTTCCTTTTTGGCTTATGTCACATTTCAGAAGTAAAAGGGATTGTAAATGCCTTGATGTTGAACATGTGGTTTAACCGCCTCAAAATGTGACATTTGAATCATATGCCGCACTTTGGGTTAAAGAAAGTTATACCACCATCTTAACTGTCCCAGCAGTTTGGCCAATTCCCACCCGGCACTGGTAAATGCCATCATCCTGGTGTTGCACTCGGTGGCTGGCAGCGTGCCGCCCCAGCAGAGCGCCAGCTCCTCCAGAAATGTGTCTTCTAGCTCTTACAGTGACATGCCAGGTGGGTGTCCATTTAAACACAATTTAAGTGAAAAATTGCCCACCATTAACATAATGTGACAGGTCATTTTGGCGAGCCAAAGCAGATTTAATGCTTGGACCTTTTTTTTAATCTACAGGAGGTTTCCTCTTTGAAGGCATGTCTGATGATGAGGAAGATTTCCAGTCGGTTTGTTATGATTTACTGTTCTTCATTAAGAGTATGTGCATTTGCGATATTGGATCCTAAGCCTGCTTTATCATCTGTAGGTGAATCGTGGTGGGCTGTCCACTCTTGCGAGTGGTTTTGCCGGCATGAGGCCAGCTACTCTCGGTTACAATGGAGCTGTCGGCCCCAGACCAATCACTCAAAGTGAGCTGGCCACAGCTTTAGCCCTCGCCAGCACCCCCGAGAGCAGTGCTGTTACACCAACTACTGGAAACCAGGTACAGTGCACTTCAATAGACTATACATACCATTATAGGGTTTCTAAGTATATATACATAAGTATATAAGTATACATTTGAGGTTAGTAAGATTTTTTTATGTTTTTGAAAGAAGTCTCTTCTGCTCACCAAGGCTGCTTTTGTTTGATCGAAAATACAGTATTAACAGAAATATTGTAAATATTATTACAATTGAAAATAACTGTTTTCTGTTTGAATGTGTTTTAAAATGCAATTTATTCCTGTGATGACAAAGCTGGATATTCAGCATCATTACTCCAGTCTTCAGTGTCACATGATCATTCAGAAATCAGTCTAATGTGGTGATTTGCTGCTCAACATTTACTATTATTATCATTGTTGAAAACAATAATATGCTGCTTCATATTATAAGAACAGCTTTTATTTGTACTAGAAATCTTTTGTAATATTATACATTTATTTACTGTTACTTACTGTTACATCCTTGCTGAATAAAATGATTAATTTCTGTTAATCTTAAAAAAATTCATTTAATACACTGTTAAATGTAATCTTTAGCAGATCAAAAAATAAATATATATTTTTTTTACTGTTTTATTTTTGTGATGCACAAATTCTCTTGTAGTTTTTTAGAATTTTTATTTTTAATTTATTTAGACAAAGTGGTATAGAAATGAAAAAAAAAAAAATATATATTTTAATATATAAACTAATGGATAATTGTTGGAATTTTAATTGAAGTTTGTTGTGTTTGTGTTTTGTTTGTATAAAAGCTTATTTCTGCCACAGAAAAAATAAAAAGGTTTCGAGTAATTGTGAGGTTATACCTTGCAATTCAGACTTTATAACTCACAATTGCATCAGAAATGTGGGATAGAAACTTATAATAGCAAGTCTGAATTGCAAGTGGAAAAAGACAGAATTGTGAGATAAAAAGTCGCAATTACCTTTTAATTTTTAATTTATTTATTTTATTTTAAACATGTTTCCATATGTTTGAGATTTGCACACATTAATAAAAGAGCAAACACGTCTTTGTCTGTGACAGGGTCCCTCTTCAGGAGTGTCCCCTATTCCTGCAGGCACTCCTATAACAAACGACCTGTTTAACCAGGCACTGCAGCAGGCCCTGCAGGTCTCCAGCATGTCCAGCTTACATGTGAGTAACCACCAGAGATCCAGTGCCAATTTAGACCAGCATCATTATTACAGCACTTCAAACATCTAAAATAGAGATGTTCAAACAGTGTTGGGGGAAGTTACTTTTAAAAGTAATGCGTTACAATATGGTGTTACTCCCTAAAAAAGTAACTAATTGCGTTTTATGGAAAGTAATGCGCTATGTTACTGTTGCGTTATTTTTTCTTACCTGGTCTGGGCCTGCTTGTTTTACAAAAGTTCTATTTTTGGCAAATGTTAAGGCCCTTTCACACCAAAAGTGAACTGAATAAGCCTCAGGCTGAAGGAAAAGCAAATTCACACCTGAACAGTAGAGAGTGCTGCTCAAACAAACCTTTCAGCTGTGCTGCCGTTCTGAAACGCAGAAAGAAAGTTCAACACTCTGGCTGCATTTGAAACCGTATACTCACTGATTAGGTACTTAATTTCAATAAGATCTTAACGAGCACTAAAAGAATAGTTCCCTTTCATGGAGAAATGAGATCTCCGCAGAGAGACCAATCTGTGCGGTCATTAAAAATGCGGACTCTCTGTGGTCATTAAACAAATGTCTCACAAATGTCTCATTCCCAAAGAAGTAAACCAAAAGGTAATAAAGTTCCTTAGAGTTTAGAGATAACTTGCACACAGAGGAGGGTGAGTCTTCCAGGCAAATGGCATTCTGCTCCCAAAAGTTGTAAACTCTGAATGCAAATTCCCGTTGTTAGCAGATGTTTTCATGTGAAAGAAGTGTCTATATAAAGAAATGCAACGAGGCTCAAGGCGATTCTGTAACTCAGATCAGCCCATAATGTTGAAGGATCTCAAAGACTTCAGCATTATGTATTTTTCAAAATGTTGGGTTTAACCTACATCTTTTACTCTTTATCTCTGAGCATTTTATGTTATTGTATTGATTATCTTTGAACTGATTATGAAATTGGCATGATACATTTACCTGACATAATAAATTGTTACATTTGATTTTATTCTGAATTGCTCTGAAATTATTTTCTCAAGTAGATTAAGTGAAGTCTTATATTTCTACAAATCTGCGTCCAGGGTTAAGAACATACTAGATCCTAGTTTAGATGGAGCATGAGGCACATCTAGCGGGATTATAGATTCCCGACTAACTGCCACCCGGAAATGGCTGCTATGCTTTCCTGGGCCGCCGCGTGCGTCGGGCTCGAGTGGAACCTTCAACCGTGTCCCGAACCCTCACGGCTGGATGATTGGTTTCTTGGGGCGGCCCGTGCTGGTTCTCAGCGCCCCGGCCCACTGCCTTTCTTCCTGGAAGTGCATGATGAGGTGAGTAGGTCGTGGACGGCACCTCTAAATGCCCGATACCCCCTTCACCACCCTCGACGGAGGAGCAGCTAAGCGGTACACGGACATCCCACCAGTGGAGTGGTCTGTTGCGATGCAGCTGTGTCCTAAGACCACTAACACTTGGCGGAGTAATCCGCGTCTCCCCTCCCGAGCCTGCAAGTTCTCGTCTGCTCTCACAAGAAGGGCTTACAGAGCTTGTGGAGAAGCTGCTTCTGCCCTGCACGCCATGGCGCTCCTGCAAGTCTACCAGGCCAAGGCGCTCATGGAAATGCACGAGTGTGGTCTCGACCCAGGTCATATGCAGGAACTGCGCACAGTGACGGACCTTGCCTTAAGAGCCACGAAAGTCCCTGGATCGAGCGATGTCCACCATGGTGGTCCAGGAACGCCATTCTCTGGCTGAACCTGGCAGATATGCGGGAGGCTGACAAAAATCAGTTCCTTAACTCCCCTATCTCCCAGGTCGGCCTCGTCGGCAACGCCGTTGAGAATTTTGCCCAACAGTTTTTGGCGGCCCAGAAGCAGACGGAGGCTATCAAACACATCCTGCTCTGACGGCCAGCTGCTGCCTTCACCCAGCCGTCAGTCGCAACTCCTCCATCTGCTCGTCGCTGAGGGCACCCTCCTGCCACCGTCTTTTTGTTCCAGCCAGCGGTACCCAGTCAAGCCTTCCCACGCATCCTCTGTCCACCCGTGGAGCCAGGTGAGTGTTGCACCGCACACCCAGACCCCACTCCGAGCCGCCCCAGTGCCTCTCGGGTCAGGTCCCTGTCCTCCACCTCGCTGTCCCTCCTCGGGTACGTCTGTGGTTCCGTTGGTCCAGCTGGTATGGTCTCTCTGAGCCTGGCTAGCACTCCCCAGACCTTCCTGCTGGTTCATCCGCACCATCAGACTTGGCTATGCGATTCAGTTCACCCCGGCACCTTCCCAAGTTCAGGGGCATTCAGTTCACCACAGTGATGGCCACTGGTGCTCCTGTCTTACGGGCAGAGATCGAAGTCCTACTGGCAAAGGACGCGATCGAGCTGGTCCCTCCAGCCGATATGAAGGCAGGGTTCTACAGCTCCTACTTCATTGTACCCAAGGAAAGAGGGAACGGAGACGTTCGTCCCGTCGCCATGTTGTTGTACCATCGCTGTAGACGGCCGGGTCCCTGGCTCGGCTCCTTAGCGAAAACTAAAGTTGCGTTGCACCTTCTGCTCATTATATACCCGCGCTGTGTGATAGAAGCAGCTGGCGCAATTATCGCATGCCAATGTGCATTGGCTCGTTTAGTTTCTCTCGAAGTAGATTGGTCTCTCTGCGAAGATCCCATTTCTGTCGGATCCCTCGGACGAAAGTCTTCGTTCCCTCTTTCAGGGAACGTAGGTTACCATACATAACCGAGACGGTACTATATAGCCTGAAAGCGTGAAGTATGAATGCGATGTTGACGTTATCATGTGACCTACAACGTTATCACAAGCGCAACAACTCAAGTCAATAATTTGATCCTTTAAAACTCAAAATTGATCACCAAAATGACATATTTAAATGTTTTTTCCTTGAAAATTTTTTCTTCATGCCTTAAAATAGCTTGAATGTAACTCTACACCCTTGACTCATTTAGTATACGCGGTTCTATGAATATGCAAATTAGCCCCGCCTCCACTCACTCACACCAGCTCAGAGATCCACTCGCTGATGATCACACGTTGACCTGATTGGTTACAAGGTAGTTTGTGGCGTCAGAAACACCTGCGATTTTGAGACAGTCTTTGGTTCACTGCAGTTTTAAGGAGAAAATACTTTTTGTCTTTTTGCAATGATTTCAAGAAGACACAGGAATCTTTCCTCCCTTTCCTTTGTCTCCCTCTCTCTTCTTTCCTCTCTCTCACTTGCTTCCTGGTGCCATCTGTCTTCTCTTCCTCTGGCTTCACGTTCTCGTCCCTTCTCTCTCTCATTCTCTTTGTTTCTCCTTCTCCTCCATTTCTCTCCTTCTCTTCCCGCTTCCCTCTCCTCCACACCTCTGATCACATCCTCAATGTCTTTTGGTCTTTTTCTAGATGCTCTCGCTGGCTGTGGGCTCACTGAGGATGAAGAGACCACAGCAACATCGGGGCCAGATGAGGCAATAAGGGCAGGTGGAGTGATGGAGGGTCTTATCCATGGCACTATACCATTTCCAGGATTCTGCTGTGGCTCTTCATCCTCAGTGCTCACTCCAGTCTGCCTGCCTTTCCTGTACGATGTTATATAGACATTTAGTAAGCGTCTTTAATATGTTTATGGTTTATATAAATCCACTTTGGAGATGTGCGTGTCCTTACTGGAGCTCCCCTGTTAGCTATACACAATAAAATGTGTTTTTACAGCAAAATCACAACTATACTATTTAGCATCTTTACACCTTCAACAATTCAACGGTTTACTCTACAGTAGTTCAACAAATGCTATTTTAACATAAGGCACCGTGTTTACTCACATTTAAAAACACCCGCTTCCCTGATCTCTGCGATGTTCGATTATGATGTAGGCTATCCTCTCCCGTGGCCTCCTGGGAAGGCTGGGATAGAAAAGTATCCATCAATGAGTGCTTCAGAATCTGGGCCATCTCGGTAATTCTCGCCTACTGTTTTATGAATACTGAGAATTCGGACATACTATTCGTTCGCCTACTGCTTTTTGCTTACTATATAGTAGGGAAGTATGCGGTTTCGAACACAGCCTCTTCAGCAATAAAAACAACAAAATGAAACACAAATGTGATGTTTAACTAAAATCATTTTTGCTTTTTTGTATGGTTGAAATTGATCATCAAAGGTCAGCAGCAAAGACATTGGTTAATAAAGTGAGATTACATATATAAAGTGTATTTGTGCTATTTAGCATTTTTATTCATTGCAGGTTTGTGTAATATTCTTAGTTTACATTTTTGTGTTTTTTATCAAATTTGAGGAAGCCTGAATCTGTTTTTGTGCAAGTGAGATGAGTAAATGCCTGCTCACATTTAGACTAAAACTACAATAACATCAAGTTCACACACAATGACTCTGCATTGAAATCGTTGATTTCTCACAACATGGAGACAGAAAGGCTGTCAGTCAATACATGAGAGTAACTTGTGTTACTTATTTAAAAAAGTAACTCTGATATTTTGTTGTACATTTAAAATGAATGCATTACTTTACTAGTTACTTGAAAAAAGTAATCTGATTATTACTATTGTTACCCCCAAAACTGCTTCCAAAGACTGCCAGCACAGCTTGTTTTGCACACATCTTCTATGCATTAAGGTCCGAACACAATATGATTGAATCTTTTTGAAAGATTTAGATCGTGTTCACACTTGCCAGGTTTGGTTTGATTAAAATGATCTCTGGTGCGATTGCTGTGTAAAGGTCCATACACACCGGGACGAATATCGGCGCGCGTTATTCGCCAGTGTTTCTCAACGCGTTTTTTGTGTTCACACCCAAGCGATTTTCGCTGACGATGAGCCGAGTGAACATGCAAATTCATTCCCTGACATTAGATGGCGCTTAATACCACTCCATAACAGTTCTCTTTTATCAAGATTTTTGTAGTCGCTTTCGCGTTTGTCATAGTTCTTTTTGTTCCGACACCAACGAGAGCAGCAGCTCTACATTCATCTTGCCTTGCATCTTCCTCGTCTTATTTCTTCCCGGCAGTGTTTAGACGCTACTCGGCGTATATCTTCTTCGCCGTTACGTATGTGTGCTCGGCAAGACCGTTTTGTGTTTGAGCGCCCCCAAGTTGTGTTTTACTGTAACTTCAGAAGCTCCAGACACGTGAGCCAAAGCGCCAATCTCATTGGTCGGATAGTTTTTGACGCGGCGCGTCAAACCAAAAAAACGAACCTAAGGCGTTTTTTAAAAAATGACGCTTTTACGCGTGGCGTTTTTCGCGCCGGTGTGCACACTCACATTGGCGCCCTTTGTTTAGTTACGAGGCGTTAAACGTCGGCGAATATCGCGCGCGAAATTCGTCCTGGTGTGAACAGGCCTTTAGTGCGGTTCATTTGAATAAGTGTGAACGTTGCAATGATATTTTGACTCCTTTATACATTTTATAAGCTCTTCACAAGCTCACAGCTGGTCAAAATACCATCATATGTACGCACATACAACAAGAGCATTTATCGCAGCATTCAGCATTGTTTTGGATGTTTGGCAAGTAAAAAAAAAAAAAAAACATCATAAAAGCCATTTTTTTGTTTTGTATATTTAGGTTCGGTCTTAAAAATCACAGTGTGAATGCTGAGCGAACCAGGACTGAATCATGTATCATTTTCTGTTTTGGTCCGGATCAAAAAAAACAAGTGAACCAAACTACAAGTGTGAACACACAAAGTGATGTTGCTGATTCTGGAGTGACTCTCTTTCATTCTGTGTGTAGAATCAGTGGCAGTCGCAGCTCCAGCAGCTGCGGGACATGGGCATCCGTGATGAGGAGCTCATCCTGAGAGCCCTGCAGGCCACGGGCGGAGACATCCAAGCGGCCCTGGAGCTCATATTCGCTGGAGGTGCACCATGAGTCAGTTCACTGAAGAAACATTAGTATGATGTCACAACCAAGGCTCCCTGCATTCCAAGGCAGATTTACCACTACATATTCAATATTTTAACTACCTATTTGATAGTGTGATTTATCTTTAACTTATATTTAAGTTGTATTTGTCAATATGTACATTGAAAGCGGTGCTATCAGCTGTTTTAAAGAGTAGTTACTGTATTTGTGGAAGCTGGTTTCCGCCACGAAAAAATAAAATAAAAAAATAATTGATAATTCGAATTGAACATTTATAAAAACAGAAAAAGACATTTCTCTCACAGTTGTGAATTTTTATCTCACAATTCTGACTTTTTTCTTCGCAGTTGTGGGTTTATATCTCACAAACTCAAAATTGCGAGATATAAACTTGCAATTGCAAGAAAAACGTCAGAATTATATCTATTTTCTGAGGGAAAAAAGTCTCAAGAAAAAAAGTTGAGGGCCTATGCTACAATTGATCACATTTGTACATTCCTACTGTGTTAACTGTTTATATGTGTTTGTTCTATTATCCTGGCAAATATTGATAACTAAAAGCTACCATTTGCCTGTTCAGACAATCCTTGTTATGTTTTGTTTTGTCATTTATTAAAATGTTCCATGAATACCATAAAATTGGTTTCACTGTAGTTGTCTGTTAGGGTGAAAGTCTATTTTCTAAATGCATCTTAATGATCTTATTGTGAATGATTCATCCATGTTTCATTTTATTTATTTTTTTATTTTTTTGGGAAATTGTAATTTTTTATTAAAATTAATGGAAGCCCATTTCTTCCACATAAGAAAAATCATTAAAAAATCATTTGAAAAAATCATGCTCCTGTAAATCATAATAATGACATGAGAAGATGTAATTTATGAGATAAAAGTCAAAATTATGAGATAAAAAAACTAGATTATGACATACTATGACAAAAAATTGTATGACAGAAAGTAATCATTTAGATTTTTTATTTTTATCTCATTATGTTGGCATGAGTCTCATAATTATGACTTAGTATGTCAATTTCGACTTTATTTCATAATTTCGACATTTGTCATAATTGTGACTTGGTATGCCATTATTTCGACTTTTAATGTCATAATTAAGATTTGCTAAAGTATGTTTTTTTTAGCTTCCATAAAAATGTCATATCTTCCGAGAATGATTGACTTTGTGATGGTAAATGTGACAGTTTTTTGATAACATTTTAACTGTTTACTGACTGATAGACAAAGATCAGTGGAAAGTAGCACACAAATCAACAATAAAATAAATATCAATAAAAAATAAGTACATTTTTAAAGTACAAATTATGAATATTGTAGTATAAATAAAACATACTTTCAATATTTGAAAGAAAAGCAGTGATAGTTGCATTGAACTGTATCAGTGAACAGAATATCAATCCATCTTTCATGATTACACCTGTTATTTTATTCCTAGTAAAATGTGTTTTTCTAACCAATTATACCACAAATTGCAGAAAAAAAATAAAATAAGAAAAATCTCAATAAATCCCAAAAATCACCATAATAATACAATTTATATAAATATTATTCAGTTAAGAAACGTGTTGTCAATTATTTGAGTTTAATTTATTTGTTTTAGGTGGTAGGCCTAACAGTAGCCTAAATAATAAACAATTTCCCCATGACAAAACTTATAAATGAATTTCCCTTTTTTTTCCTATACAGACCTTATTATATTGTACATCTTAGGTCAGTGTTCTAAAATTAGTTTTTTATGATAGATATCCTGTCACTTTGGTCAAACTCTCTAGCCTATACAAGGCATTTATCATCAATCTCAATAACCGTTTATGTTTTTATGGGCTTAATGTTTATCGAAGAACCTCAGAACAAACCATATATGGAGTTGTCTGTGTGGACTGGTACCCTATAGGACAATAACCAGGTTAAACGTCTTATAAAAGCCTTGTCACAGTTTGTGTTCAGACATATTTAGCGACTCCAGTTTCAACTTTAAAGGTATAAAATGGCCAAGACAGATTCGAGTCCTTTACTTTCTATTCATCCTTCAACTTGCTTGGTTGATGAAAAATTTGAGGTGGAAGTTCAGCACTTGCCTGCCGATTCCAAGATCACTCTTCACGCGCTGATTCACTCTGACGATGGAGACGACTGGGAAGCGTTCGGCCACTACACCAGTGACTCTTCAGGGACCGTTAAGGGTACAGTACTTCATTTTAAACTCACATACAAATACACGTTTGTGTCTTTTGACGCATTTTTTTTTAATCATAATGGCTTCACTGAATTATTATTACTCAGTTTCCAGAGATAAAAGTCTTGGTGGGACATTTGAGGGAGTTGAAGCCATGGCTCTGCTGTGGAGTATGAGACCTGTTCCTGAAAGTAAACCAGGTCGCCTGTAAGTAAATAAAGAGAAAGATAAAGAGATAAACAACTGCACTACCTTTTTATTGCACGAGTGAACTCATTATTTAAAGGGACAGTTCACCATAAAATGAAAATTCATTGTTTCATTGTTTAGTCCCCAAATGTCGTTCCAAAAACTATGCTATTATTTATTTATTTTTTTCTGAGGAAAAACAAAATGAGAATTGTGTCATAAAGATTACATTTATTGAATTTTCTCTGGAGAAATCCATCCATTAAAATAGGAATCCACGTGTTTTGGAATTTCATGTGCGGCAAATGATTTCCCCTCGCAGATTTTTCAACAGGTTCACCATGTTGACCAACAGAAAGATGTTTGGTTTGAAAGTGACCTCTGTGTGAGCCGTGTGTATCGGATGTAGGCCAGTTAGAGCTTTGCAGGTAAACCTTACTCACCTGGCCTCAAGAGGTACGCTAGTGACTGAGGTCTTAAGCGTCCTTGTTAGTGCGCACACCTCCCACGCCAGAGATCCAATCCCGCTCAAAGCGGGTCGATTATGATGGTTTGTCACGTCACATGTCCATAGGCTGAAGCTATGCAGTCTTTACCGGAAACAGAAATGATTAGTTCACCTAAGTTGCGTCCCAAATGACGCACTAAATGAACAAACTATGTGCGTTGTAAGGAGGTTTGGGAATTATTAACTAATTTCTGTATCCAATATGGCCGTCACGTGACAAAGGAACGAACGACTCAGACCCGAAGATTAAAGGTGCGTCCCAATTTGCGTACTTATGCACTATTCTATGTTTGTTTTTAGTATAAATAGTGCGAGTAGTGTTCACACTTAAAATTCCACATAGAATAAGTACACTTTAAATATCCGGATGATGCACTTAACTCTTTCCCCACCACCGTTTTTGAAAAAAAAGTTGCCAGCCATGGCCAGCATTTTTGATGATTTTCATGCTGTTTAATGTTGATGATTGCGTTTTTTACATATGCATCTTCGTATGTATGATATCGCTTGTTTCTGCTTCTTCTTTGCCTGTGTATTGATCAGGAGATTCAGTACTCTTTCAGAAGATATGTCATAGCGCCCCCTACCATATAACAGTGAAAACATGGACAGCCGAAATTTTTTGTCAATTTCCGTCAATGGCGGGGAAAAATTTAATTAACGGAAAAATCAAAGTGTTGAATGCTGGACACTTCATGCACTCGACTGTCGCAGCTTTAATTATGTAGCGAAGGGGGAGGGGCTATCAGACAAAATAACAATTTATAGACTACACGGATGAGTACATAGTGCATAAGTACATAGTGCAAAAGTGCATAGTGTATAGTGCGTCATTTGGGACGCAACTTAGGTGAACTAATCATTTCTGTTTCATGTACAGACTGCATAGCCTTAGCCTATGGGCCTGTGACGTGACAAAAGGATGAACAAATCGAACCCGAAGACTCGAGAAGTGTATTAATAATTGATCAAATCACTTTCTGAGACAACTCGCTGTTCATGAGTGATATTAAAGATTAGTTGAAAATTAACGAATTGTTCACCGACACTATAGAGGATCACATTAGCGAAAAAAAAAAAAAAAAAGAAGTGTATTGTCTAATAGTGAAGCGGTGTATGAAGCACACCTCAAACACAAGCCAAACAGCTTTCTGATAATGAATCAACGCTGTGAATTTGCGACGAAATTGAATCTGCGCTCGGAAATGACATGAATATCTATGGAAATGACTGGATTTCGCCCGTGTAAATGTGCCGTAAAAGCTCATTTAGTGTATCCTGATTTGAATTGACAGATTTAAGAAGAAAAATGTCCAGACACCAGTTAAAGTGGTGTTTTCTGTGCATGAAGGACACCTTGCTAAGGGCTTCAAGCATCGCACACCCCTCACATCAGCTACCGCTGAACGCTGGTATTTGGCTCCTGATGTCCGGAGGGTTGAAGTCGCAGAGCGCGGGATAAAGGGGACACTCTTCATTCCTCCAGGTATGGATTAATGATTAGATGTCGTCTTTGCCCACATATTGGTCTATCATTCATTAGTATATATTATAGGCTAATTGAATTGTGATAATTGAAATCATTTTTATTTATCTTTAATTATAATACTATCAATTAGCCTGGCAAGCCAGACCTACATCAAGATGTTAGGTCTGGAAACTCACCATAGACACGGCTCATTCCGAGGGGCGGGATAAACGGCTGTCTTTCAAATTCCCTCTGCACGCAATAGGACAGCGCTTCAACCAACCAGAGCGTTTTCCCAACAGCGGAGATTAGTTGATAGATTCAACTTTTGCCATATCTGGCCGGCAAAATGACGAACACATCTTCCTTTTTTCAAGAATGATTTAAGTGCCGTTCTTTGCTCTTTTCTCAAAGAAAAACTTAACTCCAAGTCCTCCAGAGTCGCGGCCAAAGCCGATTCGAAAGAACGTTGTTCTCCATCAGCAGCCGTCATTCTTTGTTTTCAAGTGGCAGCCGTCGCAACTCTGTCGTCATATGTTAAGCCCGCCCCCGCCTACTCTATACACGACGTGATTGGCCTGACCCAATTTAGGTTTTTGCAGCTAGAAGGTCTATTGAGAGTTGCTAGACCCCCCTGGCTGCGAAATACATTTTGCTGCCGCTAGGGTGCGTCTAGATTTCTAGGCTAACTTTCAATATAAAATAATAATAAAATAAAAATGATAATATAAAACAAAAATAAGCTACATATAATAATGCACAAAATTGTTAATTTAATATTTTATATATTTATTTATTTTATCAAATTAATTTACACAGCCATTCAAATGTTTTGGTCAGTAAATTTTTTTAGCAATGAAGCATTAAATTGATCAAACGTGATAGTAAAGAACTTTCTATTCATCAAAGAATCCTGACATTTTTCTTTTTATCACAGTTTCCACAAAAATAATAAACAGCTGTTTTCAACATAATAATACAGATTATTACAACATTACAATAAGAAGAATAGTTATTTTATCTCGCGTATTAAATCGTATTAATTTTAACGAACTGACAGCATGCGGTCAGAATATAAGTTATGTTTAAATACACCTCAGTGCTATGAAGGATTCAATCCAAGTCATACAGAAACAGCACATGAAATATGTATTTTTCTTGTGCCACGAGAGATGCACTTATTTTAAAACCGACCTACCCTGTAACCTTGTACATCATTGTACATTCTGTCTACATTTATAGAGGCTTAAGGGACTTCATTTATATGCATGTGTGTTTGTAATGCAGGTTCTGGACCCTTTCCTGCTGTCCTGGACCTTTTGGGCGGGCAGGGGGGTCGTGTTGAGTATCATTCAGCGCTCCTGGCTTCCCACGGCTATGTCTCACTGGCCCTGGAATACATCGGGCTCCTGAATGCTGCAGGAAAACTACAGCACATGGACAACACCTACTTTGAGGTACATGTGTGCTACAAAACAAATAAAATATATATTTATGGTGCTTTTTGTGTATACGCAAATGCTGCATTAAATTGTTCAGAAGTGACTGTTTGTACTTTGTACTTATCAATGGATTAAAATGAATCTTACATCTAATTTGTTCATTAATTTTACATTTCATACAATTGTATTCATGCATTACGGAGGGTAAGAAGGTATATACTGTAATATACACCTTGAAAGTATTTAAAGCATGTCAAATCATTTTCAGACTGCCTTTACATTGCTAAAAAAACACCCTAAAGTTTGTCCTGACAAAGTAGCTGTGATGGGGATGTCATTTGGGGTCCCTGTAACTCTGGGTTTGACGGCATACTCAGAAATCATGGAGGTGAATACGTCTTAAGTTCTCATTTACATCAATGCATTCTAGATTTGATGCAAATTCAGTGATGCAATGTGTTTAATTTGCTTTCTGTTCTTAACTCTCAGCCCAAGTGTGTGGTTTGTGTGAGTGGGAGTCACATAATGCCGCTCAAAGGATCTTTGGCGGATGTCTATGCAGCACTGCAACAGTAAGAAACACAATTTTCCCATTACAGGCACGATTAGGATGCATTACGTTATACCAAATGTATGCTAATGATTAACTGTTAACAATTGTCATTCTGTCAATGCCAAGGAACGTAGAAAAAATCCGCTATGATGACAAGATGAGAATAATTTGGCGGGATCTGTTGTTGCCAATACCAGTTGACCCTTCCAAGAAAGTTGAGGTATGAAAATGATTCAATCGCTGGGAAAATGGTATAGAAAATGCAATTTTTTTACTATAAAGTAGTATGTGCTTAACAGCGGTGGGTTTTGTTTTCACCAGATGGGCAAAATCAAATGTCCTGTTTTATTGATCGCTGGTGAGGATGATCAAAACTGGCCAGCATCAGAATCTGCAGCGGATGTGAGTCGATAAGTTTCGTACATTCAAATGTTTGTCTTTAGCACGTTCATTTAATCTCAGGTCAGTCATGATGCTCAGATCTAATGGCCTCCTCCGCAGATGAAGAGGATGATGGAGAAGGCTGGGAACGCTCATCTCCTAACTGTTCTCTCGTACCCTGGAACGGGTCATCTTATTGAACCGCCCTACAGCCCCCACGTCCGTTTCAGTGACTTCAAGTTACTGGAGGCAAAAACCAAAGGTTAAAGTCTGAAACATCAATAAAACAGTTCACTGAGTTTGAGCTATCTAGCCCTTGTATTATGGTCAATTCTGGGTCAGATCATTATTTTCTGTGTTGAAAGTACTTTGCAGACAGACAGACAGACAAATAGATAGATAGATAGACAGATAGACAGACAGACAGATAGATATATAGACAGACAGAATGATAGAAAGATAGACAGATAGATAGATAGATAGATAGATAGATAGATAGACAGACAGATAGACAGACAGACAGACAGACAGACAGATAGATAGATAGATAGATAGATAGATAGATAGATAGATGTGTGTGTGTGTGTGTGTGTGTGTGTGTTGTATTTGAGGATGTTGAAGTGACTGGTGTGTGTATTGCAGTGATGATTCTTTGGGGAGGAGAGACGGCGCCTCACAGTCGAGCTCAGGAGGAGTCCTGGCAGAAAACACTCGCTTTCCTAGAGGAGCATCTCTGTGACAGCAGCAGAGAACTTACACCATGCTAATCATCATATGTGTGTGTGTGTGTATACATATATATCTCCATTGTGGAGATTGTTCAATAATTACTAGAAATTAAAATAACATATTACACTTATGCTAATATATAAACCTTGGAATGGTTTATATGGAAAATAAGCTGCTAATCATAAAATTAAAGCACAATTTATTAAACAAAATAATTTATCTTTACATTTAGACAACTTATTGAAGAACTTTGTAAGTATAATTTACAAAGAGCACTGAAGTATAAAAATAATAATAATAATTTCTCATTTTTTACATTTTCAGTTAATCAAAGTTCCATTACAACAGATGTAACAAGTTATATGATGGTGCAATTAAAAATGCCAACACCTAGCATACTCTTCGGTTTCAGTTATTTGTTAGTTGAGCTTAATCATGGACTGGCAATCGAGCATCTCAGTAATTAAAGACATGTTCAGAAATACACTGGCCTCTGAATTCCACTCATGCACGGATGCCAAGGCTCCTTTCCAGCCTCTACACCAGTCAGAAAGTGTGCTGTCTCGGTGGGCTTCTTCATCAAAACATCAGGGAAATCAATGAAATGTTTATGTGTTTTTATTTATTTCATTTTTGTCTAACTTCAATTGATAAGTTCTGTGATTTCTTCTTTTGATACCAAAAAAACTGTCACAAACTCTCGCTGTGACGAGGATCAAAGCATGATGTGTGAAGCTGCTGCCAGCTCCAGACAGGCCTGCCAGAACATCTTACACGAGCAAATCTGGATCCTCGGCATTAGCTATTTCACTTCGTGGAGCTATTGATGTTGATGCCAAACAGTGATGATAACATTTGTCTCGTTTGTTAACGTCCAGAATGAGATTGATATCAGGAGTGACAATTCTCATAATCACAGCTGTGCTTTTGTAGTGTGTTCTTCTTCAAAAGTAAATAAATAAAGAAAACCAACACAATGATTTTTCTTTTCTTCCATAAATATCAGGTTGGGGCCGCATTGGCTGGTTTTTATTGCACCAGTCTGTCACGTATTTTCAGTGTTAGGCGTAATTACAAAGTAGCCTACATAAGTTACGTCATCAGATTACTTTTTTCAAGTAATTAGAAAAAGCAACGATTACTTTTAAATGTACAGCAAAATATCTGAGTTACTTTTTCAAATAATGTTTTCCCATGTATTGACTGACAGCCTTCTGTCCCCATGAGAGGAATCGTGAGTAAGTGCAGAGGCGTTGTGTGTGAACTTGATGTTATTGCAGTTTTAGACTAAATGTGAGCAGGCATTTACTCACCTCACTTGCACAAAAACATTCAGTATTCCTCAAAACTATTAAAACAGCGAAAATGCAAACTCAGAATATTATACAAACTTGCAATAATGAAAACATAAAACACATATACTTTATGCATTTAATCTAACCGATATCTTTGCTGCTGACCTTTTATGGTCCAATTCAACTATGCTAATAAGCAAAAATTACAGTATTAAATATCACATTTGAGTTTCTTTTTTTTTTTTATTTTTTTTTTATTACTGAAGTAAGAGTGTGCTTAAACACACGTGTGTTGAACTCTCCTCTCCTTCATCGCAGAACAGCGGAAAGGTTTGTTTGAGTGGCGCCCTCTACTGTACAGACGTGTATTTGCATTTCCTTCAGCCTGAGGCTTATTCATATCACTGGTGTGAAAGGGCCTTTAGATTTGTCAAACTTTTTTGTTATTAAAAAACAAACAAGCAAGCGCAGTTCAGGTGAGAAAAAGTAACACAAAAGTAATGTAACGCATTACTTTCCATACACAGTAACTAAGTAACGCAATTAGTTGCTTTTTTGGGAGTATCACAAAACGCAGTATACTTTTAAAAGTATCTTTCCCCAACACTGCGTATTTTAAATATTATACATTTAAATTACAATATTTGTTTGTATATTACCATTTTACTATTTTTTTTGCATTAGATGTTTCATTTCATAACTATTTTATTGTTTCAATTTAATTCAGTAGCTTCTGTATTAAAGATTTTAAGATTTATACAAAAATGGGATTTAAAAAATAAAAATACCAGAGAAATTCACTGGAGTAAAAATGTGACAACTAGCCCTAGTCTCATAACAGTAAAAAAATAAAATAAAATAAAATCAATAAATACAATTTGATTATTTTTAAAGTATTTTTATTATATCAAAATGAGCATTTTTAATTTAATGTAATGCATTTTAATAACATTATATTTATCAAAATATTATTTTAATCATATGAAGCAGACCGAGGAATGCTGAGAACAATACACTGTAAAAAAATTCTTTACACGAACTTAAAATAATTTAAGCAATTTCAACTTTTTAACCCTTGTGTGGTGTTCACAACCCAATTACTCCTGTGGTGTTCCCGGTCAAAAATGACCGGACTATAAAAAATAACTTATAAATCACTTGTTATGCAATATTATCACCCAATATCGGATTCAATCTTTTTGTCCACTTGTTCTCTTTCAGTTAGGACTGGTTTTATATTTCTATTTGCATCTGATTAATTGTAGGCCTCATTTATTTGATAGTAGGCATCTAATTTTTTGAGTAAAAAAAACATTATTTTTGAATAATTTTAGAAATATTAAATGAAATCTAAAGAAAATTGGCACTGTTGATCACACTAGTCTACTTTAATATTTCACCAGGAATTTTGTTTTGAAAAACTTTTATTTTGTACAAAATGGCACATTGTCACACTTGTGGTGTTCCCGGTCAAAAATGACCGGACTACAAAAAATAGCTTATAAATCACTCATTATGCAATATTATCACCCAATATTGGATTCAATCTTTTTGTCTACTTGTTCTCTTTCAGTTATGACTGGTTTTATATTTCTATTTGCATCTGATTAATTGTAGGCCTCATTTATTTGATAGTAGGCATCTCATTTTTTGAGTTAAAAAAACATTATTTTTGAATAATTTTGGAAATATTAAATGAAATCTGAAGAAAATTGGCACTGTTAAACACACCAGTCTACTTTAATATTTCACCAGGAATTTTGTTTTTAAAAACTTTTATTTTGTACAAAATGGCACATTGTCACACTTGTGGTGTTCCCGGTCAAAAATGACCGGACTACAAAAAATAGCTTATAAATCACTCATTATGCAATATTATCACCCAATATTGGATTCAATCTTTTTGTCCACTTGTTCTCTTTCAGTTAGGACTGGTTTTATATTTCTATTTGCATCTGATTAATTGTAGGCCTCATTTATTTGATAGTAGGCATCTCATTTTTTGAGTAAAAAAAACATTATTTTTGAATAATTTTGGAAATATTAAATGAAATCTAAAGAAAATTGGCACTGTTGATCACACTAGTCTACTTTAATATTTCACCAGGAATTTTGTTTTGAAAAACTTTTATTTTGTACAAAATGGCACATTGTCACACTTGTGGTGTTCCCGGTCAAAAATGACCGGACTACAAAAAATAGCTTATAAATCACTCATTATGCAATATTATCACCCAATATTGGATTCAATCTTTTTGTCCACTTGTTCTCTTCCAATTATGACTGGTTTTATATTTCTATTTGCATCTGATTAATTGTAGGCCTCATTTATTTGATAGTAGGCATCTCATTTTTTGAGTAAAAAAAACATTATTTTTTAAATAATTTTGGAAAAATAAAATAAAATCTGAAGAAAATTGGCATTGATGATCACACTAGTCTACTTTAATTTTTCACCAGGAATTGTGTTTTAAAAAACTTTTATTTTGTACAAAATAGCACAGAGTTACACTTGTGTTGTTCCACTGGGCCATTGAGGGCCACTGTTTCAATTGGCCATTGAAAGTGAATGGGAGAGACATGTGTTAGAAGTCCACGAGGAATATCTTTACATCTGAGTGATGGATTATGGTGAGTTTGGGCTCTTTTAAATCTTAACAATCTCATGTAAATAATGATGTGCCATTTTCCACAATTTATGCATGCTTCATTGAGTTATGAGTTAAAACGCGACATAAGTGCTAGGCTACAACTATATTCAAGGCTCTGTGAGCGCATGTGGGGGTTTGTGTGTTACAACTCAATTAGGAATATCTTTAGATCTGAGTGATGGATTATGCTGAGTTTGGGCTCTTTTTAATAGTGATAGTCTGCTGAAAATAATGATGTACAGTTTTCTACGAACTGTGCATGCTTCGTGAAGTTATGAGCGAAAACCAAACGCGAGTGCTTCATGAGTATATACTTGGCTAGGTGCGTCTGTGGTATTTTCTGTGTTAGAACGCCATGAGGAATATCTTTAGATCTGATTGATGGAATATATTGAGTTTGGGCTCTTTTTAATCGTGAGCTCCTGCTGTAAATAACGATGTGCTATTTTTCATGATCAATATAATTTTCATGAAAATACGAGTAAAAAGGCCAAGTCTAAGCTACCTTGATTGGCTACGTGAGTCTGTGCGTCTGTGATATTTTTTTGTGTTAGAACTCCATGAGGAATATCTTTAGTTCTGAGTGATGGATTATGTTGAGTTTGAACTCATTTTAATTGTAAGCATCTGCTGTAAATAATGATGTGTCATTTTCCACAATCGGAGCATGTTTCATGAAGTTACGATCGGAAATGTGTCTAAAATTAAGCATCCATACATGGTTTACACATGGGTCTCTTGAAGGGCTTCTTTTAGAAAAACCTCGCTCAAGTTTAGTAAAAAAGCCTGAAACAATTATGCTTGTTGTATTCTACTCATTGAGACCTTTCAAATGACATATGACACAGGACTATCAGAGCTGTATGATGTATTTGACATATTGCTGAATGTAATACAAAAAAGTAGTTTATAAATTATGATTTTTTTTATTTTTATTTATCAGCAAATAACTCAGCACTACTTAGGAGTTTATCAAATTGGCTACATTCATTGTAAATGTCAGACTCTAAGCTTTCAAATGACACCTATTTTAAGTTGATCAAGGTAATAGTTTTGAAAAATATTATGATTATTTATTTCGCAGCTAGGTGGCGCCTGCGGGGGGTACACTCAGTTTTAGAGGGATAACTCAGCAGATGTTAGGAGTTGATCAAAGTGATTAGATCCATTAAAAAGCTGAGATTCTAAGCTTTAAAATGATACATATTTTGTGTTGTTCCATTCATTGGTTGCATTGGTCTCTCCCATTCACTTTCAATGGCCCATTGAAACAATGGCCCACAATGGCCCTCAATGGCCCAGTGGAACACCACAAGTGTAACTCTGTGCCATATTGTACAAAATAAAAGTTTTTCAAAACACAATTCCTGGTGAAAAATTAAAGTAGACTAGTGTGATCAACAGTGGCAATTTTCTTCAAATTTTTTTTTTTTTCCCCTAAATTATTCAAAAATAATGTTTTTTTTACTCAAAAATTGAGATGCCTTCTCTCAAATAAATGAGGCCTACAATTAATCAGATGCAAATAGAAATATAAAACCAGTCCTAATTGAAAGAGAACAAGTGGACAAAAAGATTGAATCCAATATTGGGTGATAATATTGCATAATGATTGATTTATAAGCTATTTTTTGTAGTCCGGTCATTTTTGACCGGGAACACCACAAGTGTGACAATGTGCCATTTTGTACAAAATAAAAGTTTTTCAAAACAAAATTCCTGGTTAAATATTAAAGTAGACTAGTGTGATCAACAGTGGCAATTTTCTTCAGAATTTATTTAAAATTTCCAAAATTATTCAAAAATAATGTTTTTTTTACTCAAAAAATTAGATGCCTACTCTCAAATAAATGAGGCCTACGATTAATCAGATGCAAATAGAAATATAAAACCAGTCCTAATTGAAAGAGAACAAGTTGACAAAAAGATTGAATCCAATATCGGGTGATAATATAGCATAACAACTGATTTATAAGCTATTTTTTGTAGTCCGGTCATTTTTGACCGGGAACACCACAAGAGTGACAAGGTGACAAAACTCCCCCTAAAAAATTAATAAAATTGTCACAAAACATTTCAGAAGTAGTTATACCATTTGTGAATAAAGTCACTAAGTTTCAGTACAAAGCGATAACATTAACTAGTATTTTCAGGAAAAAGAAAATCTTCTCCGGGTCAAAATGACCCGAACACCATAAAATAAGTTATACGTGATTCAACTTGATTTTTTTTATCAAAAATCATTGAAAGTTTTTAAGCTGAAATAGGTGGAAATTGTTTACAGTGTAAATCTACGTGTTTACAACACTAAGCATATTATTGTTTTTTCCTCCAACTTGATTAATGTTTACAGTCAAATGCATTTATCAGATATTTTTCTTTCTTGTCTTTTAGCAGTGAATTTTTCTTTAACTAAAGATTAGACACATCCCGCAGTCTTCATACTCGCATGTTTTGATTTGCTAAGGAAGTGTGAGCTGGTAATCCAAAGTGCTTTTGTATTAAAAAAGATGAGAGAATCATGTCTCATAAAATATCTAAAACCTTTTAACTTATTCCAGACGGCATCTTCAAATAATTGACTAACTGCAAGATGGCAAACAAACAACAAAGCGGCGATTAAGACTAATAAACTCACTGCAAGTCGGATATGTAATCTGATGTTGTGGTGATTTGCATTTAAGCAAATTTGCGGTGTAGCCCTGGTCAACAATACCTTATTGCTTTGAATATATATCTATACATATAATAAATTGAATAGGACAAATCAGTGCCTTTATTTAATACCTCAACTGCCATTCCAAATATGGCAGAGTTGCTTAAGATTTGCTGCAAAGATTTTTGATTGGTACATTTGCATTTTGTCTGGGTCTGTAAACGTCTACAGATGCCAAAAACACCCTCAAGGTGATGAGCGAGGAGAGAGAGAGAGAGAGAGAGAGAGAGAGAGAGAGAGAGAGAGAGAGAGAGAGAGAGAGAGAGAGAGAGAGAGAGAGAGAGAGAGAGAGAGAGAGAGAGAGAGAGAGAGAGAGAGAGAGAGAGAGAGAGAGAGAGAGAGAGAGAGAGAGAGAGAGAGAGAGAGAGAGAGAGAGAGAGAGAGAGAGAGAGAGAGTGTATTACACTGTCTTACATTGGTATGAGAGGTTGGTATGTGGTTGCTAACCACAGCTGTTGACTTTGAGATCATAAAAATCTTTTAAAAAGTTTAAAAATTTATTTCTGATTTGTAGCCAAGATGCGTTGTGTTTATCAGTATCGGTACACAGCCACTGGCGTAAATTTTATTCGGGTAATAATTTGTAGCAATAAAGAAGATGATGTTCGAGAGATTCTTGTCCTAAATGTGCCTTAAAACTGCGTTTACCCCTATAAAGAAATGTTACTTTTTGATTGATATGTTTAAAGTTATGTACACAGATGAAGACACATAGCTGTGGGAAATAGGTATTTCTAATGGCATCTGTAACCAAAAATGTTTGCAGCAATCCATGCAAAATAAGTTAAAAGTTCATAACTGCTTTAAAAAAAAACATTTTTATAAATGTTATTTATAAAATAAAATAAATACATATATATTTTTTTATAAATACTCTTTGTATCAAGTAAACTGTTCAAGTGCCTTTCATGGGATTTTGTTGCGTTTGCAAATAATATGACTTAGGAGAAAAAGTTTGAAAAGGACACCAAATAGTGGTTTTCTCTTGCCCTGGGCTGACCTTTAACCTTTAAGAAAATTCTTGTCTTCCGTTACAGACACTTTTAAAAGCACAATAAAAAACTGAAAGGGCTTATTTGTTGAAATTTAATATAAATTTAAATAGGCATGAAAGTGTCATATGTCTATGTACAAATGTCCATTAGTCCATTAGTCCAAATTCTTCTTATTAAAAATTGTAATTTAAAATGTAATTATAAATATCTTTACTGTTAATAGAAATCTGAACATTGGATAAAGCAGGTTCATAATTCTATTGTTGATATTTTAGAGTTAAAGGTTTTTACAGAGGATTTTAGATAGGCTATCTGTTTTTATCACCCCATAAATAAATAAAAATAGCCAGAAAAAATAAACATTTTCGTCATATATTTAGGAATTAAATATTGTAAAAGTCAGTAGAATGTTATACACACCCTTCTGTAAAAAAAAGAAGAAGAAAAAGAAATCCATTTTGTATATTTTCACTAGTCTAAAAGAAAAAAACTTTAAAAAAAACATCTGGATTTGCCTGTAGTGTCTTGCCTTTTCTTTCTACAAATTTGGCAGTTTATGCCATTTTTTTGCATAGTAAAATAAAACCTGTAGCAGTAGTTTGCCTTGAATTTTGTCAGATAATCAAGTTTAGTGTTTTGTTCTTCCCTCATATTTAATAAAATATTGTCGTCATATTTTGATGGTTTAATCAAACCTCTAGGGCCATTAAAAACAAATATCCCCTCCATGTCAGGTTTGGTGTGTTCTAGTCAAAACACACGAGGAAGTACTAATTCTACCAAGTTTTTAATGATTAAACCAAAATGCAGGAGAACACACAGAAATACAAAAGAGCATGAACACACTCAAAGTAAAGACGACACCGAACAACGAACAGAAGGAACTAAGGGCTTAAATAAACGGTAGATAATCAACAGAACATGAAACAGGTGCGTAACTCAAATCAGTAACCAAGGTAACTTGCAATGACAGGGAACACAGGCAAACAGGAACAGAACAAATCCAAACTGAGGGTATGTTTACACGACAACGATGTTCTAAACACGAAAACGTTTTTCCTTTGTGTTTTTCGTGTACAGACAACAACTTATCAAAATGGTCACCGTTCACAAGGATCTGCGAAAACGACCAAAAATGCTATATTATAGGGCTGGGTAAAAAATTCTCATTTTTACGAAACAATATCGATTCTTAAATCCCAAGAATCGATTAGTCATCCTGTTTTCAGTTGATGAATGAATGGAACATTGTTGCTCGCATCCCATCCAATAAATCGCAATAATTTGAGCTTTGTTATTATTGATATGAAACAAAGTCTCAGATTTCAAATTACGTCCATTTTCTTACGAAATTCAAAAACATAATTACCGTTTTGGCGCTGTGGCGTGAGATCGCGCAGCTCAGCAGCGAGGAGCGCACATGATCTTCTCTTCCGCCTTAATAATACCAGTTACAGCGCGAATTAACATGAATGAGCATCTGAAAGTGTGTTAAAAGATAGAGTGCAACTTATCGAAGTCCGTATCATGTGACATGGAATCGCTCAATAAGTGTTTCAACTGTGGAAAGACGTTAAACAATGACATGTAACGTCACATTTACCTCAGAAAAACCATATCCAGTGACCATAAACTCGTTAGTCAGCTAGAAAAATTAACTCTACACTGTAAAACCCAACAAGTTAACTCAACTCAAACCGATTGAGGAAACTGATTGCGGCAAACCATTTACTTATATTTAACTTTAACTTATATATATATATATATATTGAGTCATCAATATGTCAATAGTTTGCGGCCCCCAAACGCCGCTGTCATGTAAATGAACAACCAAACCACATAAAAGTTTTCAGTATAGGCCTATTTAGTTGAAAATGGTGTTGTGTAAACGACCCCTAAAACACAATCAAACTAATCACTTTTGGCCGCTACTGTTTATACATATTGTTTATATTCAGCTAAATTAAATCTTTACATCTATATAACACTATTTTTGTATTATTTGTTGCTTAGGACACCAAGTTAGACAGCCACTGAAAATAGGTGCATGAAACTACCAAGCGTTTTATCTAAAGCATTTGCATTTTTCCCAGTGAATGATTTTTACAATGATTTTTGGTAGATGTCCTGAATTATTAATCAAGTTCTCACTAGCCTGTATCATTCAGCATAATACGTTCCCAAACATTCATTGCATTCTTTCTTCCGAAGAACTGCATTGTTAGTAGACACACCTTCTAAAGCAGTAGTAGACTATAAAGCATTAATCTAAGCAAGTAAACTCATGTTGCTTCAGATTCAGCTTCTGGTCAAGCACATTTCTATAGTCTGATGTGAAGAGAGTGTGTCCTGCAATGAATCTACCATCTCATACAGAATGCTGTATTCTGTACATGACAAGCATAAATCAGCTTTCAATGCAACATAATCCCTTTTTTCTCACACAGCCTTGGGGCTTTTCTTCCTTCTCTCTCTCTCACACACACACACGGGAGCTCAGGTGTGTCTTTACAAGCTTCAACTTTCAGAGTTATTGCTGCACAATCCATGACTGGCAGCTACAGGAACGCGCGTACCCACAAGCCCGAGACCACAACACGGTGAGATTATCAGCAGAAGACCCCGTCGAATCAACTTTAAACTATCCGTCCTGGTCAGTGTAAGTGAGATTGTGGAATCGTTGAGTCATTTTTTTGTGTAACCAGCTGTGCTGCAGTTTTAAGAATAATACAATGAGGTGTAAAGTTAAAGTCAGCGCTTTGAATTGTTCTCTATAGAATATTGGACTATGATGGATCTTCGGTAGAAGTTCATTCAAGTCTTCAACCACATGCTATTTGTCTTCAAATCTGCTAAGGTATGTGTAAATATTCTGTTACAGCTGATGTAATGATTTCTTTAGTATACTTTTTGGTAACCATTGTGGGATGCACTGTTATTTTAGTATCATTCAAATACTATTGTAGTTTTTATTCAAATTTTAAATTAGTTTTTATTTTCCATTGTACCTTTTTGTGTAATTTTTATTGTTAATGGGCAATTTTTTTATGTTAGCAACTTTTATTTTATAATTTATTTTATTGCATTTTAAAACTATGGAAGCTTGTTTCCGCCACAAAAAAAAAAAAGATAATTGCGACTTTTTATCTCACAATTGTGAGTTTACATCTCGCAATTCTGACTTTATTTCTCAGAATTGCGAGATATAAAGTCAGAATTGCGTGAAATAAAGTCGCAATTGCGTGTTTTAAAGTCAGAATTGGGAGATATAAAGTCAGAATTGCATGATATAAAGTCGCAATTGCGTGTTATAAAGTCAGAATTGTGAGATATAAACTATTCTAAGGTAAAAAAAAAAGTCTGTCTTTTTTTTCTTTAGAATTGGACTTTATATCTCAGAATTCTGAGAAAAGATGTCAGAATTGCGAGATATAAACTCGCAATTATGTGTTATAAAGTCAGAATTGCGTGATAAGTCAGAATTCTGAGATATAAAGTCAGAATTGCGTGATATAAAGTCGCAATTGCAAGAAAAAAAGTCAGAATTCTGACTTTATAAGACGCAATTGCGACTTTATATCACGCAATTCTGACTTTATATCTCAGAATTCTGACTTTATTTCACGCAATTCGGACTTCATATCTCGCAATTCTGAGAAATAAAGTCAGAATTGCGAGATGTAAACTCGCAATTGTGAGATAAAAAGTCACAATTATCTTTTAAAATGTTTTATTCAGTGGTGGAAACAAGCTTTATAAAACAGTAAGTAATTAGTTATATTTTTACACTATAATTTAGTTGTATTTTAAAATGTAGTTTTATGTTTAGTAAGTTTATTTAAATTTTTTTATAATTTAGTTGTTTTGATGTTTTAGTAAATAACATTTATTTTACTTAATATAGTAATTTAGTTTTTACTTAAAAGAAAAATCAGCAAAATTACTGTAGTGGCCAAAAGTGATGTCCGGCCTAAGAAAACTGACATCTTCACCCTTTATTCAAATATTATTTAAATATGATTTTTGTAAAGCATATTGTAGTTGTGCTTTGAATCAATTGTTTTATTTGTGATAACGCAGTAAAACATGCCAAATTGTGTGGACATCATTTTTGGACAGGAAATTATGAACATGCAAAAACAAGAGAGAACCAACAAAATATTAATAACTGATTATGTTGTAGTAAATGTATGCTTTTTCCTGTCAGCTTTTTGTTTTTCTATGCATTTTTTTTTTTTTTTGCATAGTAAAATAAAATCTGTAGCTATAGTTTGCCTTTTTTGCCAAATAATTTTAGTCAGATTAATACCTTAACCAAGTTAAGTTTTGTTCTTCCATCATATTTAAAAAATATAAAATATTTTCCTCATATTTTGATGGTTTATTTATTTATTTAGTAGGGACATTAAAAACAATTATCCCCTCCGGACATCACTTTTTGTATGTCTGAAAAATAAAAAGTGAAAAAACATGTATTGAAAAGAAAACTGAGGGATAAACTGTCCTGTCCAGATAAAATAAGTAACATTATATTAAATTTGAGCACAATTTGATTGACTTTACTGTAGTACCATCTAGTCTGATGGCAGGACGTAGTTGCATGGCAATTACATAAATGTCCAATTTTTCCTGTTGTTGCAGGATCTTCTGTGTTACTTTGGCTAAAAGCAAACTAAGGCTTGAATGATTATCTTGTTGTTGCATGTTTTAAATTGCTGTTTCGTCACACACAAGACTTGAACAGCAGCCCTCCTGTAAGTTTGGGCTGTAGTCGAATAAATACATTGTGGCTTTCTTGAATGAAGTTTGACTTTGTGGTGAATGATCTACTCTGTTAAAAAGACTCTTTGTTGTGTGTCATAGATCTACTGATAGAAAAATGCTCAAATTACAGGCTCATCTCACACTACTGTAGTCAATGAATGTCTTTTAGAGCAGTGGTTCTTAAATGGTTTTGCTTCAGGAATTAGATTTTATATTAAACATTAAGTGGACTCCCAACAGAGTCCCAAAATTGAAAGTGCTGAGAGCCTGTAAGTCATAGGTGTCCAGCTGATTGCTTATACTTGAAATTTACTCCTTTTAGACACCTTGCTTTAAACCAGTAGCAAACCTTGAGGCAAGGGCTTTGTTTATTGAGACATATTTCTCACATTGATTTTGTATCACATTCCTCCTCCATTCATTCATCCATCTTTTCTCTCCCCTCGTGCACCCATCTGTCCTATAGGCCCAGCAATGCAGATCCGATGGGAGACATCAGTGTTCCTGCTTCTCTGTAAGTCTGCTCATGTCTTTGACATTGCTGGAAGCTGACAGTGAAATTACCCTATATGAGGCCAATCATATAGGAAACGTGTGATCACTTGCCAACTTTGGATTGAAAATCTGCTATAATACTGTACTTCACATGTAAACTTTTTGTCTTTCAAGTTTCGTTTTTATTTTTGAAACTTTTTGAGCTGCAGTCTAGTTTCGAGAGAGAAATGAGGGATTATGTCCTTATATAATTATTTATAATTAGTATATATATTATAATTATGTGCTGTAGAGTTGACGTATTTTTGCAGGCCAAATTTTCGAATTCCACAAATTTTGTACAATTATCCAACGGAAAAAGCCACCTAGAAAAATCCTATTGGGATTTTGTTGAAGGAACCAGGGTGATGCTAACTTCTGCAAACAAAAATACTTGTTTATTGAATAGTTCACTATATTTTAAACAAGAGCACTCTTTCTCATGTGATATTGCTTAAATATAATCGCTATCAACTTAAGACGATGGGTGCTTTCTAAACACAAGAACTTTGAAAACATATCTTTTGCATCAAATCAGTGGTTCAAAGTCATGTGATTTCAGCAAATGAGGCTTCGTTACTTCTTGAAACGTTTCAGAATTCCAATAGTTCACGCTAGATGACAATTGGTTTGTCATTATATGTTTGGTCTGTACTCTCATTGGATTTATAGCTTCATGGCCAACAGATGTTTTGGTCCCTTTTACTGGGGAGAAGTATATATTTTACATGTGTATATCTGCTAAGCTTATTTGTTTATAGTGCACACTAGCATAGAGAGGTCATCAAAGTGAACATACATTGACTAAAATAGTTAATTTAATGGGAGGGGCATTCTAATTGAGCATTTGATTGGACACAAATGTACAGGACGAGTCATCAATATGCAGCTAACTTCATTACTTGAGGTTTAGTTAATGTGAAATCTGAAATAACTGAGCATTTGTGATTTATAGTGATAGCAGCTCCAGTCCGCCTCCAGGATGAATGTGTGGGGAATTCGTGTTATCCTAACCTCGGTGACCTCATGGTGGGCCGTGCCGCCCAACTCACTGCTTCTTCAACCTGTGGCCTCTACAGGCCGCAAAACTATTGTATCCTGGGATACCTGGAGGTCAGTTGTAAAAATTGCAACACTTCAAGGGGTCTGAATGTCAGTGAGGGGCAAGTGTTTTAAAAAAATGTATGTCTTCAGAGTATTAAACCAGAAATGAAAATAGAGTTGCTTGCTCCCAGAACATCGCTTGTTGTGTTTTGCAGGGAAAGATTCTCTGGGATTTGGTACTACACTTCACTTTGAAACTTGGAAAAATACTTTGAAAATTGTCTTTAAAACCTGACGAAAATACATTACCCTCTGGAATCTGAGTACAGTGAAGCAGTATTTGCATAACGTCTTCCCAATCCAAACTACCCAGAATACAGTTCCATCCCAAAATAGTCCCTTTTCAGCACCCACACTAAGATAAAAGAGACATGCTTTTTCCCTTTTTTTTTTCAGTGTGGATTGACAGCACTCTGGCCAACCCTTTGGCTAATACATACTACAGACAAGTTCTGATGTGCCTTCCTGAGCTGTCATATAGGTCATTACCTCTTCTCTGCCACAAGACTAATTTATGCCCATATTCCCCTTTCCTCCCGCCCCATACCTTCAGCCTTGTCTATACAGGTGATAAAGCTGGTATGTGGGTGTGTCATTTAGCACTCATTTTGTATATTTACAGTACTTTTCTTGGCCTGAAGAGACCACCGCAATGGTGCTTCCAATAACAGGCAATATAAATAAAAGGAAGCTGCAAAAAACACTGAATGCATTTCGGTTGGTTTCTCAGGTGTTAAAATTAGATTATTAATGTGATGGACAGCTCTTGTTCGTACATGCCCGCAACTCAGACGTACCCCTTGCATATCCCCCCTCATTGTCCCTACAATATTCTGCCTTACTTCAGAAAATGCTTTTGAATTTTTGCCAGGAGACACTAATTATATAGAATAATACATTACTGTGTAGGAGCTTCTGCGACTTACTCCCAGCTGTATGAAGGAATAATTCACTTGGAAAATCCTATCTTTATTTGTTCATTTTCTCATGTTGTTCCAAACCCATAGAAGTTTCTTTTTTCAATGGAAGACAAAAGGTGATTTTTTTTCTTCTTCTGAAGAAGAACATCCTGGTGGGTCTTTCCCATAAAATGAAATTGAATGAGGATGGTGTCTGTCAAGCTCCAAAGAACCCCATAAAAGTAGTTTATAAGACTCTAAGCGCTATATTCCAATTCTTCTGAAACTTTTCACTGGTTTTGTGTGAAGAATAGTATGAAATGTAAGTCATTAATCACTGAAAATCTTGCCATCCGCCCTTACTGTCCTTGGCGAGTTCATGAGGGAAGTAGTCATGTTCATTCTCAATCAGATCTTTTCAATAAATCAGTTGATCCTGTTTACTAATTGATCTGGGGTGTGCCAAATATAGAAGATCTGTCATTTACCTTGTCATTCATAACATAGTCCAACTGTTTCCAGAAACCATAGTTCCAACATCCAAACATCATCGCAAATTTGTGTGATTGACCTGTGGTTAGAAGCATAGTTTCTTGTTAGTATGGCATGTGGACTTTTCCACAGATCATTCCTTTGAGCAAAATAATCGGTATCTTTCATTCCATACATTTCCACACAGTTTCACCACTTGATAGACATCATTAATAACAGTTATATTTTTTAACCAATGGGATGTGCAACAAAGTTACTATGGTTTTGGGAAATAGTTGTGACTAGCAACTTAATTTCTCTAACAATGCATCGTTTTATGGTAGTTGAACAGCGAGTTACATTGCTGTACGAGAAACGCACCGCTGAATTATTCATTTATGAATCTGATTCAGTTCTCAAGTTCAGCAGGCATAACATCCCAATGGAAAACTGGTGAACAACCACTTAAATTTCGTTGTTCAACACACTAAAATTGTTACATATTGCCATTTAATAGATTCTATTGCACTTTATCTAAACAATTTAGAATGATCGCAAGTGCTTCACCTGTGACTCCAGGAGCCCCTACAATCTCCTCCGCAATCCCAACAGCCACCGCATAGAGAACATCATCACCACCTTCCAACCCGAACGCAAGATGAGGTGGTGGCAGTCTGAGAATGGTGTGTAACGTCTTCGCATGAAGTCAATGGACTCTTTGTCATTAAATCCTTGTTGGTATCCTGAATTTAGACTTAATTTTAAAATCCTAGGTTTGCATGAAGTCAGCATTCAGTTGGATCTGGAAGCAATGTTTCAGTTTAGTCATTTGATATTGACATTCAAGGTACATTCAGCTCTTCCCATATGACAAATCTTATTCAAATAATTGAATTAATTGATATTTGGCATGTGATTGAGCGAACTATTTGATAACACGCTCTCAAACAGAGTTTCCGACCTGCTGCCATGTTGGTTGAGAGGTCAAAAGACTTCGGGAGAACCTGGAAGGTTTTCCGTTACTTCGCAGAGGACTGTGCCAACTCATTCCCCGGCGTCTCTGAGGAGCCAGCAGACAGTCTTGATGACCTCATCTGTGACAGTCGCTACTCTGGGGCAGAGCCATCCTCCGATGGAGAGGTACAGTACCAGAGCAATCCTGAAGTAATCCAACCTCTTCAATGACTTACATTTAACATACATTCATTTCAGGTTAATTCTTACTGTGCTTTCCATCCAGGTGGTGTTAAAAGCCTTGGATCCAAGTTTTGACATCCATGATCCATACGACTCTACTATACAAGGTTCATGTCTCATTGAAGGTGTTGTTTGTTTTAGAAATAACACAGTAATTTAGATGTCAAGCCAGGATGATGCCTAAAGGCATGTCCAACAAGTGAAGGGCCTTGATATCTAGATGATGAGCTCATAGTGTGCTAGACACATTTAAAATTTACACTGTTTAAACATGTCATATCATAGTCTGTTTCACTGGTTCTCACCTGGGCTTTTTTCAGGACCCAGATTAATTAGAGATGCAGTTATATTAAAATAGTATCAATAAGCCAAAAATTATAATGGCCGATAATCGACATGGCCGATATTAAAATTCCATATTTTGTCTAAATTAAAAATAACAACTAAAACTAAAAGCTACAAAATAATTTAGATGTCAAAACTTTATAGTGTACAGTAAAAAGAAAATGCATATTAATTTTGAGGTTTGCTAAAGATTAAAGAGAATTAATAAAATATGTATTTTTTTAAACTAACTTTAAGTGAGGAAATCTAAACATAAAAATAGAGGAAATGAGCTGCACAATTAAATATCCAATACTGATAAGTGAAAAAATTGTAATATTGGCCAATAACAGATAAAGTGCCGTTATATCATTAATATCAGTTACTTCTTATGGTCCTCAGAGCTGATCACCCTGACGAACCTGCGAGTAAACTTTACCCGTTTGATCACCCTGGGCGACACGTTGCTCACGCGACGGAGGAGGAACCCACAGGATAAGTATTATTATGCCCTCTATGAGATGGTCGTTCGGGGAACCTGCTTCTGCAATGGCCATGCCAGTCAGTGCGTTCCCGTGGATGGCACACGTGGAGACACCTTCAGTGAGCCTGGCATGGTGAGCATACTCCTGCAAGAAAGAAAAATCACATATGAGATCTCCTTAATGTCTGAACTGTTTCTCCTAGACAGCAGTGGTTTAAATGGAGATTAATGGAGGCATTACTTTTCTTGAGACCCCATATAGTCTCTCATGTATCTTCTTGACACTTTCAGAATGTCTCATACTGTGCTCAGATAGCACAGTCATGAAAAGTATATATGAACTCAAACATACAAAAATGCTGTATAAAATACCACAATAACTTTATCTCTCCTAAACAGTGAGATGTAACACTCACCCATTACTTGTAAATGAAATCCATCCTCCGATCCTTTCTGACGAAATGTTCAATGACCTCCTCATGCAGTTGTGTGTCCCGCTTAAGATGAATGAGCAGCTCCTTCTCTATGGAAATAGATGCCAGTGCAGAGAGTCATGTTTGTCCAGTTGTATTCCATGAATACGTTTTGATGCGCTTAAGAGCTGAGAAAGATTGCTCAACTGATGCGGTGGACACTAGTAGAGTCACGATCAAGCATGTGAGGGCATAAAGCTGTGACATGCTGACTGCAAGCCAGTGCTGTGTGTAGCTGTCTGTAGTGTGCGCACACGTCTGTTCGGCCTCTGCCTGCGCTCGGCTGTCCCGCAGCCTCTGCTGTCCTCTCATAGATGGCATCAAATTATCCACGCTCATCTTCAAGAATCTGGCAAAAATCTGCAATTCTGGACAGACTGAATTGCACATCTAAGCTCTTATTTTGCAGTATTCCGAAGAGCACATCAGCGAAGTCAAAAATGTCGAGCTTTTCAATTGTGACAAGTGTCCTGATGCACAATGTACCGTTTCACGGTCAAAATCCTCTGCGTGATCGAGGATGTGCTGGAAAAGCCTGACCAACTCAGCTCTTTTGTCATGGACCGTGCCCACCAACCTGGAGTTAAAGTTGCATCTCACCCGAGAGACCCGTGGCAGCCACCTCTCGCAAAACTCATCCAGCAGTTTTGTGCGCTTGGGAGAACGTGTAAAAAATGCAGACAATCCACCCAGATTCACAAAAAAAATCTTGCAATCCTTAATTTTTGATGCTCCCTGAGACATCACAAGATTTAATGTGTGTGCATAACAGTGCACAAAAAGAGCCCGAGGAATGTCTTCTTTTACCCGCGCATGCACTCCATTAAGTCTGGATGCCATTACAGCGGCTCCGTCATAACACTGTGCCACTAACTTTGTTTTGCAATCGTAGCTTCCCAACACTTAAGTACTGAAGCTGCTAGATCATGAGCTCGTTTTTTTCCTGTGACATCCTCAAACTTTAAAAATCTTTCTTTTACTCCGATGTCAGTAACATACCGGAGTACAAATGACAGCTGTGCAGCGTTGCTGCAATCGGTGGTCTCATCCACCATAACTGCGACAAACTTGGTGTTGGTAATCTCTTTTTTGATGGAATCATTTAGCACCTCAGCAACAGCATTTATGAGATCGTTCGGAATTTTCCCCGATGTTCCCATAAAAACGGTGGCCGTGGCAAGGTGGTGTCGCAAGTCAGCATCGTATTCTGATAGCAGAGACAGTAACTTCAAGTAATTACCTCGATTCTGCGACTCATTCCCCTGAAAGACCATTCTTGCTGTCCCAAAAAGATGACACAATCAATGAGGTGCTTCCACATG
This sequence comes from Scardinius erythrophthalmus, assembly GCF_964197995.2. NCBI lineage: Eukaryota > Metazoa > Chordata > Actinopteri > Cypriniformes > Leuciscidae > Scardinius > Scardinius erythrophthalmus. Next base: position 19,637,158 of record NC_138244.1, read on the forward strand.
CTTTATAATAATTGTGTCTGTTTTTTTATGACCCTGATATTCACCTCTTTTTGCTCAAGGTGCACGGTAGATGTGTTTGCCAACACAACACCGTAGGGTACAACTGTGAGCTCTGTCAAGACTTCTACCATGACGCCCCCTGGAGGCCAGGGGGAAAAACAGACTCAGATGTTTGCAGAAGTAAGCATACTCAGCCAGACTATTGATAAAGATTAGATAATAATAAATAAAATCTTAGCACACACATCAAAACACACTGGGAGTAGCAATAAAAAGCCATATGTAACTCCTCTTTTAATGTTTCAGGATGTAACTGTCATGGCCATTCAGAGAAGTGTCACTTTGACCTAGCACGCTATCTGGCCACTGGTGGGGTTAGTGGTGGTGTGTGTGATGACTGCAGGAATAACCGTGTAGGATCTCAGTGTGAGCTGTGTGGGCCGTATTACTACCAGGACCCTCAACGTTCTGTGGACGACCCCAACGCCTGTATACGTGAGTGAAAAAATCCTCTAGACTTACAAATAATTTATTCCACTGTATGTTTTACATTGTTGACCTCTAAAGTAATACTTCAGGAAGAGATGCTACTAAGAGGTTTCTAAAATGTCTCTATTTTGTTCTATTCTATGCCCAGCTTGTGAATGTGATCCTGATGGCTCAGTGGACCGTGGTGCGTGTGATCCAGTGACTGGCCAGTGTGTGTGTAAACAGAATGTTGAAGGAGAACGCTGTGACCGCTGCAAGTTTGGGTTCTACGGGTTCAACCGGGACGACCCTGGCGGCTGTCAGTGTAAGTGTTCATTCAACCACAAAATGGAACTTTACAGAGACATTTCATACTCAATAGCGTGAAAAACTGAGTTTGAATAGCTAAAAGTCGGACTTACGGTTAAGTCCATCCATCTAATCTGGTGTCAAGCATACCTGCTGCAAAATCAAGTAAACCAACATGAATTCCAAGTTGGTCCAGGCTTGTTAGAGCTGGTCTAGCTGGTGGACCATCATAGTCAAGTCACATTTATTTATAGCGCTTTATACAATACAGATTGTTTCAAAGCAGCTTTACAGTAAATAACAGGAAAATTATGAGTTCTCCTCTGGCCAGTGAACAAACATTGTGTGATTATGATTCAGATCGGGATAGCATAGTCATGCTGTTCTCAAGCAAAACTGGTATAGCCAGTTACCAGAACCTCATACTGGTCCCAGCATGCAAAACTTACCTTATGCTGGTGACCAGCAATGATGGATTTTTCAGCAGGGATGTAAGGTCACAAGGTCAGGAGTTTTGAATATCTGAAAGTCTTTGTATTCACCTACTTACAAAATGTATGCATTCACCTAAGCTTTTATCATGTCTTTCTTCATTTATGTGTACATATCCAGTGTGCAGGTGTAATTTCATGGGAACGATACGCACGGACAACCCTTGTGATCAGACCACAGGAAGGTGTATTTGTGAGCACTTTGCTTACGGCCCACAGTGTGACCAGTGTCTGGTGAGCTGAACCTCTCCATCAGACCACAGCGTCTAAACTAAATAATTTACACTTGAAAATTTTAATGTTCTACAATGATTTCCAATTTCCTAGCCAGGTTACTGGGGTCTGGGAAACACAGTCTATGGCTGCTTACCTTGTGACTGTGACGTTGGAGGGGCCCTGAGATCTGAGTAAGATTCTCAGCAAACCACTTACCTCTGCAGCAAACCACATACCTCTAATTAATTGTTTACAAGACAGTATATGCATATACTGTTTACACAGATGTTCCTCTGTGGATGGCCAGTGTGAATGCAGGCCTAACATGGTGGGCCACAAATGTAGTGATCCAGCCCCTGGATATTTCCTGGCTCCTCTTGATTTCTATATTTATGAGGCTGAGAATGCAGTGCCTCTGGTGAGAGATTGTGATTGGCTGGATGTGATTTCTGTACTAATTTATATTCTATATTTGCGGTCACACTAGACTTTGAGCATGCAAAGTTTCTATGGACACTAAAATGGTCACAATATGCCATTTTTAAACACATAATTCAACATATACTACATCTAAAGTATAAAGTGAAGTACAATCTACTTCACTTAATTGCAACGCCACAATCCAACAAATTTAAAGTTTGCATTCTTTTAATTCAGCTAATTAACCGGTGTAACCCCGGTGTCCTGGCCACATTCCACACATTGGCCCTTACCAATCATGGCCTCCTAATAATCCCCTTACATTGAATTGGCTCTATCACTCTCTCTCCTCTCTCCACCTATAGCTGGCGTGTGGTGAGCGCACTGGCGCCGTTGTTCTGTGGCTGCCGTCGCATCATCCAAGTGGATGCTGCACACTGGTGGTGGTTGAGGAGAGACCCCTGATATGATTGTAAAGCGCTTTGGGTGTACAGTAGTACATATGAAAGCGCTATATAAATGCCTCATTCTATTCTATTCTATTCTAATATGTCATGCCATGACATGTGATGTCTTTTGGTCACACGTCTTCATATCATATGAATTCACAGGGAAGAGTTCAACACACTTGGAATTTAAAACAACCAAATTCGCATGAGCTTACATTTCCTGTCTCCCACATTTGGATACATACACTGAAAAAAAATATTCGTTGAATTTAATCAATTTTTATATGGTAAGTGGTTGCACACAATTGATTTAAGCTACATTTAAACAAATGCATTAAGTTGAACTAAAATTTAATAAGTTAAACTTAATACATTTGTTTAAATGTAGCTAAAATCAATAGTGTGTAACCACTTAACATAAAAAAAAATATTAAATTCAACAATAATTTTTTTTTCAGTGTATGAATGGAAGTCAAAGGAATGAAAAGTGTTGTGTGACCGCAACTTTATTCAATTCATAAGAATTAAGAGACCCCATGAATGTGTCAAGGTCAAAAAATCTCATAAAATAAAGATAATTTTACCTTTGTATGGCAAGTTTAGTTAAGGCTAAAACATACATTTATTTAGGTATTTATAATTCATGTTATTTTTATAAATATTTTTACCTTGAAAATATATTTTAAAACTTTTTTTTTTAATAGGTGTGCACTTGTATTTGGTATAAGGAAAATATGTTATTACTTTTTCCTTCTTGTTACACCACATTATAATTTTACAGTCATTAAAATTTTTAATTTTATATTTAAACATTTTAAGGTGATTTAACAGAAAAAAATTAAATACTTCAGCTTTCATTTTCTGCTTCCAGTCGGCAAATTCTCCATTTATTCAGGCCCCAACAACAGTCTACCTTCCAGAACAGATACCTGAACGACCAGCCAAGCTCCCTCTATGTCCCTTTGGTCCGAAACCCTCCCCAATACCTAATAAAGAACCTGAACCCCAAACGGTGAAGCCAACTTCGACCCCATACAACCCCCATGTCACCTTGCCCGTCTGTGAACACTACTTCAGAGAGAGGGGTTATGACTTCAAGATTAGTAATGGAAGGGTTGTGGTGTACAAACCTGAGAAACGGAAAAGACGAAGACGAAGACAAGGCCAGGTGAAGCTTGAAATGACAGATAAACAAACTGTCCAAGTTATAATGCTATAGAATTGAATCTGATTGTCTTACTTGGTTGTTCCCATGCAGAGGACAATCCCCTTTGAACCAGGCTCATCTCTACAGATCATCCTGCGAGAACGTGTCTCAGATCAGTCTGTCACTTGGACTGGACCAGGTTTTGTCCGAGTTCAGGATGGGGAAGGACTCAGATTTACTGTCAGCAATATACCAGCAGCTCTTGATTACTATGTAGTTATCCGCTATGAACCAGAGGTCAGCCAGTCCTTTCAATCAATATTTGAATATCAACGTTTGTTTGAAATGTTTTGGTCTATTTCACATTTATGTATTCTAAAATTTATCTTTGCAGTCCACCGAGGATTGGACAGCTATTGTGAACGTTGTCCCACTTGGATCAGGGGATGGACGTTGTCAGAATGACCCATCCGACAAAGTGTTTACTCTTTCAGGCTCTGGAAGGTGAGAAGATTTTTGTTGGGTTTATTTTTTAATGTATATAACACATATATTATTAGGTTTCTGTCGACTGATAGTTTACTAAGGTTATATTTCACTCAAAAATTAGTTTACTTACACATAGTTTACTTACCCTCACAATGTCCCAAACATATGAAATTCTTTCTTCTGTAGAATGGAAAAGAAGACATTTTTAAGTGTTTAAAAAATATTTTTTTGGAATCCAACTTTCATACTCCTCTATGTACTATGTTTGTACTATTCTTAACCATAAATACCAAATAACATTTTTAATATATACAGGACAGCCACTCTGGATCTACCAGTGTGCCTCAATGATGGTAGTAATTACTATGTGGACGTCGCTTTTAGAAAGCAGCACAAAGCAGGCCCTCAGACCAGCTCATACATCCTGATTGACTCTGTAAGATTTCAACCAATCCAAATCATTCAAAATGATAAAATAAAAAACTACAAAACAAATTGCTTTTGTTTCGTATATTTACCATACTTATTTACCCCTATTAACTTTCACCATAGCTGGGCCTCATTCCCAAAGTGGACTCCCTCCCAAACGTCTGTTCGCAGTCACATCTATCTCAGTTTCAGCAATACCGCTGTATTGAGTTGGGAGCACAGGCAGGAGAGCAAACCCCATCTGAAGTATGTGAGAAGCATATTGGAAGCATGTCTGCCTTTATTCACAATGGTGCAGTTGGTGAGTATTATCTAAAGGTACACCACTGATATACACAAGATTCAAATTCCATGTTACTATATGTATACAATGTGTATCTGTATAAATCAACAGCTTGCAACTGTCATCAAGTTGGAGCGTTTAGTTCATCATGCAGTAAATTCGGTGGACAGTGTCAATGCAAACCTAATGTTATTGGCCGTTGCTGTGATTCCTGTGCTCCTGTGATGTACAGGCTTGGACCCAATGGCTGCTCACGTAAGCCATATTCTCTCATGTCATCTCAGGCATATTGTGACAATCTATATTTCAAAGTTGACATGAAATAATCTGACTTAAATTGCTACTGTCCTGATATTATGAGTTCAACAATTCTCTTAAAATATCAGATATTTTGATCTTTTATGACATGGTATAATTCAGGTTTAGTTTTAGATCATTTAAACTTATTTTGAAAATAAACATTTCAAATCCATATGAAATGTGAAAACAAACAAAACATTTTTAAGAACATGGCACTTGTGCTAAATTTTTTATCTTGGACATTCGTATTTTTCATTGACCTTTTTAGCATGTGACTGTGATCCATCTGGCTCTACCGCTGAACTGTGTGACGAGACAACTGGTCAGTGCCCGTGTCGAGATGGTGTAACTGGCCGTCGATGTGATAAATGTTACCCTGGATACTATGGGTTTCCCCTGTGTAGACAATGCCAATGCAACAGGTTGGCTGACATCTGTGACCCCATCACTGGAGACTGTTTGTACTGCAGGGAACACTCCACGGGACCAAACTGTGAAAGGTAAGGGAGGATTTGAGATCAAATTGTTTCAATCAAAATAAATAATATTCACTGGAATTTAGATGCTAATGGTCTTTTTCTGTCCCAGCTGTAAAGATGGTTATGTTGGTGACCCTGTCTCTGGGCAGCCATGTGAGCCATGCTTATGTCCAGATGTGGATGGAAGTGGACGTTTCTTTGCCATTTCCTGCAACAAGGATCCGTACTCCGGAGCCCCAAACTGTGAATGTCTGCCTGGACATACAGGTCCTTGTTCACGTTCATTCATAGCATTTCCGAGACCATCAAAGAGTCTTCCAGTAACCTGTTTGATGTAACGCACAGTTAGGGAACTAAAGATACAACACTGTTTAAAAAAATCACTTATTTTATAAATCTTACCCTTTCTCTTGCAGGCCAACACTGTGACTCCTGCGCTCCTGGTTATTACGGTGACCTGAGGTTGCCAGGTGGCCGATGCGAGGAGTGCTGTTGCAACAATAACATTGATTCTCGAGATGGTGATGCATGTGATGCTGTGACTGGCGAGTGTTTGCGCTGCATACACAACACAGAAGGGCCGCGATGTCAGAGCTGCAAAATTGGATACTATGGAAATGCACTTGCTCAAGACTGCAAAGGTAAAGGTTTTGAAATGTTTTAAACTCAAATGACAGTCATCGAAAATCAATGTGGCCCTTTCAGTTTTTCAAATAAATTGTCAAAGGGTAAAAACGCTTAATGTGCTCAAACCAAGTAGAACCAAATTTCTTATGTTTCCCTTTCTACAAGCAAAACATGACACTGCAAAAGGGAAAGACAATGTGATTAAACTTTTTATCCCATTCATAACTGATGAAGAGAAAACTGTTAATGTGGCCCAGAATATAAACATACACATTTTAATGTTTATGTCTTGATGAAATGAAAGTAGCAATAAATATTTTCTTCCGTATTGTGATGTACATCCACATGTAAGGGATAATTCAAATTAAAAGGTAAGACGGGATTTAGTAGGTGTGTATTTGGTTATAGATTGGATTTTGAATTGTGGGCACTGCATCCAAAAATGAATGCGAGCTCAGGGAACGGCAACTGGCGGCCCGCGGGCCAAAACTGGCCCGCCAGCAATATTTTCTGGCCCGCCGGATTATTATGGAAGTCCTAAATGCTGCACAAAACTCTTCCAATACTTGAGAAAAGCCGTAGTCGCGCGGCGATTTCACCGCCGCATACTGTGTGAAACACACATAGGGAATCATGCGGCGCGGGATTACATTTTAAAGTATAACTGTACGTTCAAACTGGACGCGAATAGCGCGTCAAATTCGCGCCTGCCACGTCTAGTTACGCTTGACCACTTTGTGTCCATTCGCGCGTCAAAAGACTGTAGCGGTCAGAACTCTGGTGTACTTTGGACGGAGCGGGCGGTCTGACTGACAATAGCCCATTCCAACACCTTTTGACAGCGTATCCGCACTTAATTCGGACCTGTAGGCTACACCTAGCTCTGAGGAGCTGTTTGGTACTGAAACCATTGTCAGCCAACAACATTCTTTTTTTGCAACAGGGTTTTTCCTGCATAGACAATTATGAGGCGGCCGCCTCCGTCAAATTTCGTGCCGCCTCCGCCTCTCGACAAAACTCGGACAGACAGACAGTCACGTGCTCATACACTTTTTCCACTGTGACGGTTCTGTTGCGGTTCCCGCTTTTTCCACTGTGACGGTTCTGTTGCGGTTCCCGCTTGTGTCCATAGTGCTGCACGGATCATAATCCGCGGGCCGAGCGGGCCAAGTAATAACAACATTCCATTCAATCAAAGGTGGAAGACAGATAAATCATTATAATGTGTTGAGTGTAATAAAGACACGGAACTCCCATCATGGTAACTTACCTAATGTACGGACGGTAACAGCGCTGTTGAGGTTCGCGCCGTTATTTATAACATATTAATTATAATATATTAGTTATATAGGCTACACACGACCAGAGTTCCGTTTTCCTGAATGCCATCACGATTGAAACCGAGATATTGATTTCATAACAGTTAAACAAATAGTTAAAATTAAGTTACTTACATTTTTAGACGCAATGACTGTTTTTGTTCTGTTTCAGCAGCGAAAATAGTTCCAAACAATAGAAACATAGAGCATCTCACAGCAACACGCATCTATGATTCATTACTGAATGATTCAGCGTTTTGAACTAATCACTCGAGTCAAAGATTCAATTACCCATTATTAAACCGCCTCATTCTGAATAAATCAGCCGTTTGAACGAATCGTTTAAATGAATGACTCAATGACTCGCTCATTAAGACGGCCGCCTGCCGCCTCCTACTGGCGGTTTAGTTTCATAAAGTAGCATTCTTTTCAACATTCCTTAAAAAATATTTAAACAATCTCTTAATCTCATTTAATACAGTTATAATTTTTCAATGTAAATTATTTAATTTGATTGGTAACAGCCTAGTGTCTTATTATTTTAATTGAATGTATTGATAAAATGTAAGCATTTGAAATGAAATTTAGAGCATACATTAAATAAAATTAGGGGAAAATGCTCTTTATAAAAGGTACAAAAATTATTCCGATAAGAGTGTTTTCAAAAATGAAACATTGACAATTTAAGTTTAAAGGGAGTAAAGCCTCTGTTTAGGCTATAAAGGAAATGTAATTTTGCCAAAAGAACTTTTAATTTAAATAAATGTTAATTTTAAATCAGCCTACTTCAGTGTGATATGTTACCATATTATCATGCTTAATTGAATAATTGTAATGTGATGATCAGATGCAGATATCTAAATCAAAGAATATGGGTGGTTGGCGGGTGGATTATTATTCATTTTTAACAACAGATTCGAGTGACTCAAAGTGCACCAGATTAAGGAATTTATCTTTAAAATGTACAAAATTTTCTCCCGGGGGGGCATGCCCCCGGACCCCCCTAGTGTTACGATTTTACCACCTCCGCCTCATTTTGAGCCAGGAAAAACCCTGTGCAAGGATGTTTGAAATAGTTCGGCAGAAAATAGCCTACTTCATTTGTCAGTAGGGCAATATGATTTTCGTTTAGGTTGCTTAGAAATTTGAGTGATAGGCTGCTTTTGTCCTATTTAATTTATGTTATTTATATTTCATAATTTTTTTCTTTGGCATTTTTTTCTCTGCTGACAGTAGGCCTACAATGTTAAAATAGCGTAATATTTATATTGACAGACCTCCTTAAACCTTAGGTGTGTATGTGTGTGTCCCGAATAAATAATAATAATAAAAAAGGAATAAAGTTCCAAAGTCGGACTGTAAGCGAATGAGGCATGATTCACACCTTTATTAAAATGGCTGTAATCTGTTACCACAATAGTACTTGATCTGTTTTAAATTATTTCCTTGATATATGCTTAAGGTGTTAAATTCAAAATAAAAAATCAAAATTAAAATTAGTCTAATCCAGTAATAAATTTTTTCTATTTTTGATCTGAGTACAATCAGAAAACCCGTCGTTATTTGTTTTTTCATTTTAGTTCAGGAAATAAATAATGGAAAAACAAGTAGTTTTTCATCTTTTTATTTTTGGTTTTAATTTGAAAAAACGATTGAACGAATGATCCACGGACAGTGACGGACCCATCATATTCTGCGATTATAGGCCTATATAAGAGTATTTAATTTGTATCCATAGGCCTACTCTGTGTAGCTGGCCCGCCACCTACTGGCAAAAAAAAATATTGGCCCTCGGCCAAAGTTACTTGCCGACCCCTGTTGTAGTTGATTGCAGAGATGTGAGTTTTGAGTGGACTAAATTACTGGCATATGTCACACATATGTAAAAGAAAAAGAAAGTTGTTTTGACCATAAGATCAAGTTATGACATGCTGATTAACCATTACAAGGTCAAAAAATACAAATTTATAACATGCATTTACAAAATAGATGGGGTGAAAATGCGTTTCTTTCTATGGGGGACAAAATGCTTAAAGTCCCTCTGTGGTGGAAATCCAGCTTTTAATATTGTTTGTATGTCTATGTGGTGTTTTAATATGCTTTAAGCCAAACCATGTGCAAATTCATGTCAGCACCATTGCTGAGTATTTCCTCCTTAAAACTGCAGTGTGAACCAAATACAGTCTCAAAAACGCGGTTTGAAATCGCTGGCGTTTCTGACGTCACAAACGTTGACCTGTAACCAATCAGGTCAACGTGTGATCGTCAACAAATTGATCTATCAGCTGTGTGTGTGATTGGAGGCGGGGCTAATTTGCATATACTAAATCCAGCAAGGGTGTAGAGCAGTGGTCTTCACTATTTTTTTTATGAGAGCCAAATTGATTGGACAAAGTCAGTGGGAGAGCCATTTTTAAAGAATAAAAAATGACATCTAGTCATAAACACTATGTCTGCTTATCAATCTATCACCCCTGAACAGTCAATATGCAATGCAATAAATACAAAAGGGTGAAAAAAAATACTCTTTATGATTTACCAGTCAAATTTGTAACTGAGACAAGATGATTTCCCTTAATGACAAAAAAAGGAGGATTTCCAGAATATATTCATCCCAGAATGAACTTAAGTTATTTTTTTCTACATTAGCCCATCATGTATCTCACCATCCAAGAGCACATGCAACGTTAAGAGCTGGAAAGACCACCATAACTGGCAACTCTGCAGAGACTGGATATGTTTACATAAACAACTTTTGTTTCAATCGGACTGAATTCATTCTGATTGATGAATCTGAATGTATTGTAGTTTACATGAAAGCTAAACATCGTGATGTGATACATGATCGGGTGATGTGCACGTTTATAAGTCAAAATATTAAAATCGGAATATATTTTTTTGACATGCGCACACTGCACAAATATAGTTTCACGCTGTTGTCGCTTAATAACCTTTCTCCTACATTGTAGGGGTGGGAATCACCAGAGGCACCACGATACGATATTATCCCGATACTTAGGTCACGATACGATATTATTGCGATTTTAAACATATTGCGATATTCTGCAATATATCGCAATTTATTACCTTTTTCCAACTTCAAATTATGTCCGCAAAGGAAAACTGTCAACATCTGTTTGTTCATGTCACATCAATTTTATTGCCGCAAAATGTGATTGTCAAGCGGACTAACTAAAAAACACTTACATGAACCTGTGATAACGTGCAAACTGGGTGCCGGTGAGGTGAGAAGTTCGAGCTCGGCCAGATTCGGCTCAAAGTCGTTCATCTTTGGATGCGGCGCCGCGCGCGTTGTTACAAAATCTGCCATGCACACCGCCAGGCGAAATGGGCCCTTGCGCATCCAACGCGCGCGACCGCCCACACCGCAATGACGTAATTTTTGCCGCGCGCACCTTCGCGCTCGTGCGGATGTGTCGAGTATAAATCAGGCATTAGCGTGCTCCTTTGTGCTGTGACGATGTCTCCAGCCGTCGAGAAGACTTTCTTTCTCTGATGCTGCCATGTTTATTTTATCTACGTCCTCCTGCACGCTGACAGCAGAGTGCTGACAGTCAACCCGACAGTCACCCCGCTGACCTCACCAGAAAACAAACAGCACCATCTAGTGGACTGAATGAGCAATTGATTTTTAGCATTCTACTACCAAAGTTAAATTCTCATGTGTAATTTAAATAATAAAAGATCGATACTTGGCGCCCGTGTATCGATACAGTATTGCCACAGAAAATATCGCGATACTATGCTGTATCGATTTTTTCCCCCACCCCTACTACATTGGTTTTTTATTTGTTTTAAAATGCAGAATTAATATTTATCCAATTCTGGTCATAATTTGGAGACTATGAACATATGAACCATTGTGTCGTGCTGTTTGTATTTATCACGCAGTACAAATGCCCCAAACCAGTCGTCTGTGGATGAGAATTTGAAACAAGGACTGGTGAGCCGTTGTCCTGCTTCACTTCACAGATGTTGAGTGAAAGGAGAATTATAGAATGACAGGCTACTCATTTATATGACACTTTATTCATCAGGAAAACAGCTCGTTCAGCGCGTCATATGTCATCCTTTCAGTTTCGGTTTTCATCGATCGAGTTTGTAATGGGTTACGTTATAGCCCTACTTGTTTTTAATGTTTTTATGAAATATCTGTAGTGACTGCATGATCATATTACCATATTTTTTACCACTATGCGAGCCACAAATTAAAGCTTGGCGAGCTGCATGAGGTTCGCGAGCCGCACAATGAGCTGGTGTAGAGTTACATGTAGAGTTACATTCAGCTGGACTAACTTCAGCTGGAAAATAACTTTATTAAAGAACCGCTATAAAGCCAAAACAATCTCTGTTACCTTAAATTATACGTTTATCTCTGTAAAGCTGCTTTGAAACAATCTACATTGTTAAAAGCGCTATATAAATGAAGATGACTTGACATTCAAGCTATTTTAAAACAATTTTTGTTCAAAGAAAAAACATTTAAATATGTAATTTTGGTGATCAAAGATGAGTTTTAAGGGTCAAAAGTATTGACTACAGGGGGACTTCAACAAATTACAAATTTTGGCATCAGATATTTATTCTTGAGTCTTTCATATTTTAACATGGCACTAAAACGCCTTCATAAACAACATTGGTCTTGTTTTTATTGTATACTAGAGTGTTCTTGTGACCGGAGAGGCACAGATGACAAAAAGTGTCCAGCTGGAAGCCCCTGTTTCTGTGACCAGGAAACCGGCGAGTGCCCATGTCGCAAAGGTGTCAAAGGAGCCCTTTGTAATGAGTGTGTGGATGGATACTGGAATCTGGATGGGGAGTCTGGGTGCGAGCCTTGCAACTGTGACCCAGAACATGCTCTCAACTACGTCTGTGAAAAGGTCAATACTGTATTTTGTGTTAATATAATAATTCATACAATAAATTCACTTTTCACAATAAGTGTCTTATCACAAAGGGCTTCAACTCCTTCACTTAATGTCCTCCCAGATCACAGGCCAGTGTTTCTGCCAGTCAGAGTATGGAGGCAGAAAATGTGATGAGTGTGGGCCCAATCACTTTGGAAACCCAGATATACAGTGCATATGTAAGCTATTATATGCAGTTTATTTTCTTCCAAGTGACTGTCTGCTGACTAAAACAAAATCTCATCCTTCCTTTAGCTTGTGACTGTAACATGGAGGGCACCATTTTTCCAGCTTGCGACACTTACACCGGTGAGTGTTTGTGTAAGCCAGGGGTGACAGGGCTTTTCTGTGATGAATGTGCCCCGGGTCACAACACCAACTTTCCTGCCTGTGAACCCTGCCATGCCTGCTTCCACCTCTGGGAGAAAATCGTCTCAGATATTAGACAAGATGCTGAGAGGATAGAAACTATGATGCCTTGCCCTGAAGACTATCGGTCTCCATCTGATCTACAACACTTACAGAATTTGTTGGAGAAGTTGCAGAGTCTTCTTAACATGACTGCTCAGGATGAGCTTGAAAAACTAGAGAAGCTCTTGGCACGCATTAGGTATTGCAATGTCTTTACACAATTTAATTAACATAATACAATATTTCTAGGTCAATAATATGATGCTCATTTTATTTTAAAACTATTAATTTATTAAAATATACTGTATCCAGTAATCTTTCTACAATGAAAGCCAATATCTTGCATGGTATTCAACTAACTCCTTAGGAATGAAACGGAGACAATTGACCCACACATAATCATTATTGATCCAACCGTACTTCTCAACACTGACATCGACAACATCCGCCTTGAGTTCAATAGGCTGTTGAAGAATCTCAGAGAGAAGGCAAAAGAAGTTCCAGTGACAGACGTAAAAGCTAATGGTTTGTGTGTGAAAAGTGTTAAATCTCAATGAATACCACCATTAGTTGTTATGGCTGAATCATACTGTCATTTATGAACAATATCATTATAACACTTCAGTTTGGCCTTTAAAGTCATTACTATGTAACTATTGTGTGTAATTTCTTCAGATATTTTGAATAAGATCAAAAAGCTCTATGACGAATTCACTGACAGCGTGAAGAAAGTGGAAGCGGCTAAAAAGACCCAAGAAGCCTCCAGGAAGACAAGAGAGAATGCCACATTGGAACTTGCAAAGTGTCGCATAGGAGAAATGGATAAGCTGGAAAGGAAAGTGAAAGCTCTGAGCGTTGCCAAACTCAATGAGGAGGTGAATGAAGAGTAAAACTGTGGTTTTGTAAAAAAAAAAAAAAAGAAAAAAAGAAAGAAAAATCACAGTGACAAATCTTTCTGCCGTAGGTCTGTGGGGCTCCAGGTGATGTAGAATGTGAGAAAGCAAAATGTGGTGGAGCTTTGTGTGGGGTGTGCGGGGGGCCGGCCTGTATGGGGAGTTTACCCATCAGCCTCAATGCCTCCAAACTGGCAGAGGTGACCGAGAAGAACATCACTGCTCTGCGCAGTAAACTCAAAGAAGATGAGGCAAAGGCATGTCAAAAACTTACCAGGACATTCATATTCTTGCGTACTCTTATTTATAATTTTTGAATACATTTACTTTACGGTTTTGTAGTTCAAATTTTCCATATTAGGGTATCCAGAGGAACTTAAGTTGTTCTTCAGGAGCCACAATATTTTTCTTATCATTTTATCTTTAACTTGAAGACCTCATTCTGTTTTCTTTTCCATTTACAGCTCATGAACACCTCAAAAATGACTAATTACATCAGAGATCAAGCAGAGGAGCTGATGAATAAAATTAATCAGACTAAGAACAAATATGAGAAGGAAAAGACTGACACCAAGAACCTCATAGAGAAGCTCAAGGACTACCTAAGAGGTACTTCATGTAACAAATTCACTTGCTTGCTTCTGTTAAAAGCTAGCCTGGTCTTTGATCATATCCAGTCAAGAAAAGTAATTGGGTAGTTATTTTATCATATACCCACCTCAGGTCATTCTCAGACAAATCAGAAGTAGTATCTTCATTTTGTGGAGGGCAGAAGCAAAAGCAGAGCTCCAAGCTTCTCTTTTTCATTCTACAAAAGTAGACAGTAGCTGCGTTTCCATTACCCTTCAAATTGTGCAAATTGAAATTGCGAATTGAAAATACACTCAATGGAAACGCATCAATTTCGCAAAAACTCCCATTTATAGCAAAAAAGTTTTTACGCTCACATGAGGTGGTTTTTCCGGCAATTCGAAAAAGAAATATTTCGCAAAACTGCAATGGAAACAGTTTTTGCGCATTTACAGGTCACCTGACGTAGACGACGCGGTGTGTTTGGACAGAATAAGAGACGGAGTTCTTTATTGAATTCATAAAAGACAAAAGAATTACAGGAATACTGGATTCTAAACCTTCATATATGCCACTCACAGACACAGTATAAGGAGCTTTCCTTGTCATTAATGCTTGGATAACACGCCTACGTTTCCTTCCATTAATAATAATAAGGTCTAGTGCGGTACGTGGCTGTGATATATATAAACTTACCACCGTCCGCCGTCATTACGCAATAGTTTATTATCGATATTTAGAAAAAAATCTCAAAAGTTTTGCGCAAATCTTTAATGGAAACGCGGCTACTGACAAGTGTCAATGACAAAAGTATCATTGATATTCCTTGATCATGTGAATTGAGGAATTTAACTTACCCTCAAATCTTATTCACACTTGTGCTAACCTAGTGTTTTACAAAACATCTTTTCCTAATTCAATACAATAAATATTTTAATATGAATGAACGGTTGTTAATGCATCTGTTTAGACCGACACAAACGCAATGTTTTTTTAACATCCAATAATCTCCATGCTGGGCCTGTGGTGTTCTGATCTTTTTTCAATCACACTGAAAAACAGATTAGAGTTTTTGGTCACATGCTCAGATCCGCTGCTGTTACATAAAGCTATGACTTGGTGACTCTCATGAACACACTATTTTGTTAAGCAGCAATGAGGAGAAATAATCCGGCTTTTTTTTCCTCTTTACTCTTATATTCGGTATCACAGTAGTGAATAAAAATATCTGAATGACTGTTTGAAAACATGTAAATACGGTTCGACTTTCATTTTTCACCATGACAGTGGGTATCAGAAACGTCTCGGTTACATATGGTAACTCTCGTTCCATGAAGGAGGGAACAGAAAAGTACGTTGTGACAGACGAATAGAAATCTCACTAGAGAGGCCAATCTACTTTGAGTGAAACTAAACGAGCCAATGCACATTGGCATGCAATCTTTTGCAACAGCTGCTCTGCCACGCAACACAGGTATATAACGAGCAGCAGGTGCGATTGCTCTTCAGTTTTTTGCTGAGGAGCCGAGCCGGTGACCTGGCTGCCCCAGCGGGCCGCAGCAGATGTGGCTACGGGACGTATGTCTCCATTCCCTCCTTCAGGGAACAAGGGTTACCATATGTAACCGAGACATTCCCTATCAGTCGGTCACTCTCTACGTACATCGTAACCAACGGATAGGAATCCACAGCTAGAGTTCTCAATGGGCCTGAAAATTACAACCCGACCCGAACCGGCCTGTGGCTTTTAAAGCCCGGACCCGATGTAACCCGACACTTCAACGTGAATTATCTGCCCGAACCCGACCCGCGGCCCGACGATAATTTTTTTCTTTCTCTCATACACATATTATCATGACCAGCAGACGGAAATTCAAATCAACCTTTAATTTTCACGCCTTTTAACAATACAAACAACTTTCCAGACCTCTGATTTTCCCACTCCTGTACTAGCGACGGTGAATTCACCTGCGGCAAGTTTACTTTTCACCAACTCCATCTTCTTCTCCAGGCTAAAGGCGTGCACGCAGCAGCGTCAGGTCTGCCCCCGCCCCTCTCCATGATGCACGTTGCACGCATCAGCCAGACTTTCTTAACGGTGAACAGCAGCGATGATTAATAAATGTTTTTTTTGTTTGTTTTGTTTTTCACTGAGCAGAAAAGATTAAGCCCGAGGTCCGACCCGACCCGAGTCATTTGCTTATATTTTCGGCGAGTCCCGTCGGGTTTGTCGGGCCGACCCGACCCGTTGAGAACTCTATCCACAGCTGCTGACCCCATCCAGCGCCCTGTGCAAGCTGATTTCCCCTTCTTGCCTGGAAGGACATTAGGAGAAGTCTTACACAGAGTGTATCTGTTACTGTTGTTGCTGATAAGCCATACAGTGAGATTTTTGGATAACACTGGGAAAGCGTACCCTTTCTGTTAGGAAGGGAAACGCTGCGGATCCCACATTCTTCCCCGAAGGAGTTGTGTGGAGATATATATGGACTAACCCAAAGCTCAAATCTGTGGTTTATTGATAAAGATAGCGCCTATTTAAAAAATGTACCTGACATTTTCGGAGTTGTGAGATCCATGTGATCACCGGGCGCTCAGCGCTCATGTATCCCACCTGGAACAGCCTTACCTCGGCTAGTGCTTCTAACGTTTGCCGCAGGCTCTGATGTCTCTAGTCTAGTTGTTAAACATGAGATATAATTTGTCTTGTGTATATCTAATGGGTGATCTTTGTCTCATTAATCTATAATTTCTTCCCTGTCAAATAGTTTTGGCTGAGGGCAAAGTGAAGTTTCATAACTTTATATATTTAGGCTATTTAACGAGCGCCTTTTACGTTGTAGCTTTTTATACCTTTTAGGCTACTTATACTTTTATAAAAGCTATTATTGATCAATAAAACTGATTTTTTTATTTTATATAGCCTATGTAAGAATATTTTAAAATATAAAATATTTTAATATACATTCTCTGTACTATTTGCATTGCACTGTAGTTGAACCATATCATATGTATTATCATAAAGAATCCATCAGTTATTTTTGTTATTGCTAAAATCGGGTCATGCTTTTTCCACAATAAGAAAACTTTATTTCATTGAATGTGAAACTTAAATTATATCTTAGTATGGGGGTCTTCACAATTCTTATCCAAGAATAAAAAGCCAAATGCATGACAAGCCTGAGGTTTGACAATTCCTTATTATAAAAGTACTTTATAAGTCTAACTATCGAGATTTTAAATGACTAGAGATTTTAAATGACTTTTTGTTCACCACGTACAAACCACTGAAATAGGTTGATAAATCTAAACATTATTTTTGTTTTTAATCCAGAGAGGCCACAGCTCACCCGTTTACTTGCATTTGATTACAGCGTAGTCTTGCCCTCAGCAATATGGCGGAGGTGTTGACGTATCGCAGCAACGTTCCAAAGCTGGCAATAGGGCGTCTATGTATTTATTATGTCTATGGTGGTAAGTACCTCTGGGGGTAAGTCACCTAGAACCTCCGCGTCCCGTCTAGGGAACACACATGGAGTTGGAGGTCTAGGAACCATGCAGGAGGAGCAGACTGAGGTGCCGCAGACAATGGGGTGGAGGCAGCTGACCTCCGTGGAAGGATGGGATTAATTACCTCAGTCTGCTTTTTTACAGCCGAGAACTGCTGGGCGAAGTTCTTGACCACGTTAAGGAGTTAAGAAACCTGACTTTGCCTCCCTCATGTCAGCAAGACACAGCCAGAGATGGCATTCCTGGACCACCATTGTGGACATCGCACGACCCACGACCGCACGGTCACCTTCGTCGCATGAAGTGCGAGGTCCGTCGTGGCATGAAGTTCCTGAAGAACTTTGGGGTTCATGACCACCCTCGTGCAGGTCCTTCAGTGCCTTGGCCTGATGGACCTGCAACAACGCCATAGCGTGTATGGCAGAGGCAGCTTCCCCACATGCCTTGTAAGCCTTGCCGGTTAAGTCCGACGAGTACTTACAGGCCCGGGAAGGGAGACACAGTTGCATGGCAACGGCCCGCTCCACTAGCCGTCCCATCATCAAGGGTGGTGAGGAAGGGAGGAGCCTCCTGGACGGTTTCTGGCAGTGAAAGGTACCGTCCACAACCCAGTGAGCTCCTTATGCTGCCCCTGGAAGAAAGGCACCGGGGTGGGTTGCTGAGAACCAGTGCGCGCGCCACCCCGAGATACCAATCGTCCAGCCTTGAGGGCTCGGGACACGGTGGAGGGTTCCATACGAGCCCGATCCTGTTGGCGGCCCAGGAAAGCATGGCCATCAACCCCGGGTCCGACTCGGGCACCGCTGTCACGTCTGACCCACCCTCCAATGCAGCGATCGACATCTGTTCATCATGGGGAGCGCTGAAGGAAACGACTGGTACACACCTCGTGGATGGTCAAGCATCCAGGTAACGGATAATTCAGGTAACGACTGCATCCAGAAACACAATTAAAAAGACGCGCAATACCCCTGTAAGCTCTTTTAAGGACTGCTCTCTCTGGTGCTGAAGCATGCAGGGGAACGGTCGCAGCGAACATGAACAAGAATGTGCACCTGTTGTGCACGGTCTCTCTCGCTGGCAATCTTACCAGCCATAAGAACAGCCTTTCAGCGCTCTCACGGCTCACCTTACCAGCTGTAAAAACAGCTTTTTTGTTTAGCTCAATAAAAAAAAAAAAAAAAAAAAGATAGAGAGAGAGAGAGAAAGAAATTCACCACGCTGCGACGCTATATCGCCCGCACCAGACTGGAGAGGTCCCGTTGAGAGCTTGTTTGTTCTCGTAATTCTCTTCTTTCAGTAGAGTACACAGCATCGAAGTGTAATCGCTCCTGTAATCGCACTTGCTGCTTGTTATACCCGCGCTGCATGGCAGAGCAGCTGTTGCAATTGACTGCATGCCAATGTGCATTGGCTCGTTTAGTTTCACTCTAAGTAGATTGGCCTCTCTAGCGAGATTCTTATTCATCGGTCGTGACTAGGGGTGGGGGGA
Organism: Scardinius erythrophthalmus; assembly: GCF_964197995.2. Lineage (NCBI taxonomy): Eukaryota > Metazoa > Chordata > Actinopteri > Cypriniformes > Leuciscidae > Scardinius > Scardinius erythrophthalmus. The sequence goes on from NC_138244.1 coordinate 19,656,388, forward strand.
AAATTCGATTCTTAGATGAATCGCGATTCGGGACGTGGACGATTCTGAATCGATTCACAAATGTCAAAAAACGATTTTCTAAAAAAAAAAAATTCTAATAACGTAACATTGACGGAACGCAAAAGGCGGAACTCTGAAGCGGATGTGCACGTGCGCGGACAGTCTGTGGCGTGCACATAACAGAGACGCGCACATAACGGACGCATGATGGCTAAGCGCCAAATGTGCAATGCCAGTCACAAAAAGTTACATTTTGACGGTAAGTAACTCTCTGCAGATGTTCATTCACTTTCTTTGTATAAGCTGTTTTTGATTGTGGTATACAGCAAACATTTCAAGTCATAACTCTTTATTATTTAGTTGTGTAGCCTACTATAAGTCAAGAGCGACTTGTATTCAGAATATGCAGTCCACAAGCATTATACGTTATGATAGCTTCTGGTACATAATTCTATATTTTTGAACGAAAACTGTTTGTGAATTTGCTACAGCAAAATGTTTTTTTTTTTGTATGAAGGATTATATTGCTAATTGGAAATAACAAGAGGATGTTGGTTAGAAGTCTATTATTAAATGCTACTATGCTAGAGATTCAGAATATGCTGAAGTTTGTATTAATTTACTACAAGTATGCTGCTAGTACAAGCACACATTTCTTTTCCTGTTGGTTCTCAGCAATGTTGGGACATATCCTGGCAAATGTAACCTTACAGTTGACTTGCCAAATCACTTCCATTTGTTTTATTAATAAAATTAATATAGGAAGTATTAGAAGTAAGTTCGTTATGGGTCATCATAAATACTTTGCTTTAAAAGTACCAAGTAAAAACATTTTTTCAATGTTTTTGATAAAAGGCACTTCCCTGAGAATTGAACTTAATAAATGTGAAAAAGACACTTTAATGTCTGTCATTATGTTTGTCATTCTGTATAGCAAAGCAGATGAGAGTAGATCATGACCAGAAACCTGATTAGAAGTCATTATGAATAAAATCGAATTGTTTTGAATCGAAAATCTTTTTGAATCGAAAATCGATTTTGTTTCGAATCGTGGCCTCAAGAATCGGAATCGAATCGAATCGTGAGATGGTAAAAGATTCCCACCCCTAGTCGTGACGTACGTCGATAGTGACCGACTGATAGGGAACAGAAAGTTGTGCACTGCTGCCTTTTGTGTACCGCTGTAATTCTGCTTTACCATTAGAGCCACCTACTGTTAGAGATTAAATTTGCGTTCTTATTTAGCCCATCAGCAAATATTTTCACATTAGTCTGAACAGACAAAACACGTGAAAATCGATCCAAATTTCTGTGCTAAAAACAGCTTCATTCTGTCAAATGTCTCCAGAACATTTGGTGTGGCAAGAGGAATTTTAAGATGAAACGACTACTTAAGTTTACATATACAATAAAATGAAAATGTAAATTGTAAAATGTAAATTTAGTTGAGTGTTGTACCTCAACAGATGAGATGGTGAGGCCAGAAGACATCGAGAAACTGGCCAATGCTGTGTTGTCCATTCAGCTACCCAAGTCCCCTGATGAGATCAAGGACATGATTGAGAACATAAAGAAGATCTTGGCAAACATCACAGACTTCAACGATGATCTAGAGCACTTAGAAAAACAAGCCAAAATTGCAGAAGACCTGAAAGAGAAGGCCAAAGAAATCTTGTGAGGCTGTAGTAATGAATTCTGTCTCACATCTGTAGTTTAAACTATTTCAGTGTGCTTTATAAAGCTAAACCTGTCGTCACCAGCATCACTAATCATGTTTGGTTGTTGTATAACCAGGAACAGAACCAAGGCAATTGATGTAAGGGAGATAGAGAAAGTACTGAATGATACAGAAGAGCTCAATGACAAGATAGCCAATGATCTGGATGAGGCTGATGAAAACAATTACGCTATCCGTGGCAAAGTTAATGAGGTAATGATTTATTTTGCTATACAATGCATGCATGTTTAAGGAATCTTTCAATGAGTGATTCTGTCATTCACTCACTTCCATGTCATTTAGACCTGTATGGTGTAATTTCTCCACGCATTATGAAGTCAGACATGTGGTCCACACCATTTTATTTTCAGTGATCTATCCCTTTAAAATGAATATGAAATTATAGTTTATTTTGCTCTCAGTGTTATCACCTATTTTATCACCAATATACTGCTTAATAACAATATTTTCTCATCAATGTAAATTAGACTGAACCTAAACTGAAAAACATTGAGGACAATTTGAATTCGACTCGAGCCAAAAAGTTACTGGATGAAATCCAGGCCTTGAAGAATAAGACAGAGATGAACAGAGCTCAGGGGAAGGAGGCCAAAGATGCTGCCAATGCAGCTCTCGCCAGTGCCAAAGATGTCAACGATGTAAGTCTTACAAGTACATATATTTTATGTAAATATGCAGTATGTCGGATGTACAAACATAGTTACTGTTTAAAAGTATAATAGTAGTAACTGGAAAGATGTTGCAGCTGCCTTTATTTAGCTAACCTTAACCAGTTCTGTTAAGAGTTGATTGCTTTTCTACATTTACAGGATCTTGAGGAACTGAAAGAGCAGTTTGAAAAATTAAAACTGAATAGCACAAACCAGAATGTTAATGAAGAGGTTAATGAACGTCTAAAGAACATCACAATGGAGGCAGAGACGCTGGCTAAATATGTGGAAGATAAAATGAAGAACATTGAAGGTACAATATCAAAACAGAGCAGTATACATCTGGATTTAATGGTATGACGGATTTCGATATGTGAAATGTTTCTTTATCCTTGGTGTTTCAGACTTGGAGAAAAGGATTCTGGATGCAACTGAAAAAAGAGAGGAAAGGATGAAAGATTTGGAGGCACTCCAGAAGGAGGCAGATTATTTGAAGAACTTTATTGTTGACAAAGTGGAAAAATATGGTCTGTGCTCCACTTAAGCCTGCAAGGGTTTCCCATCCTCAAAATTAGAGGAAGCATTTTTAGTGTTTGCCATGGGAGAATGCTGAAGGTTGCAGGACAAAACTGCCTCGGACTAGGATTATGGGATAAATGCAGCTCTTTTATCTTGATCATTTAAGACAGGGTTCCTCAAATCCGGTCCTGGAGCGCCACTGTGGTGCAGAGTTTTGCTCAAACACTCATCAAACTCACATACCTGCAATTTTCTTGTAACTCTGAAGAGCTTGACTAGCTTGTTCAGGTGTGTTTGATCAGGGTTGGAACTAAACTCTGCAGGGCAGTGGCCCTCCGGGACCGGATTTGAGGAACCCTGATTTAAGGATTTGCCGAATCTGGTGCTACAAACCAGGAATGCTTTATGGTTCTGTCCATTTTTTAATCTGATGTTTTTCTTTAAGTATTTTCTTTAAAGTATATTTTTTTTTGCAAATTATGGACAGTCCTGTGTTTGACAATGTCATATAGGGAATGTACAACCCTGACTGTCCACTAGAGGACGCAAGAGTAAAATTAAAAATGCCAACTACATTACACAAACCATGCAGCATTGTTTCCTGCACTGCTTGAATCTACAGTGGCACAGCAAAACAAATTATAATTTACTCAAGTTATGAGTTTGTTGAATTGAATGAGATTGCATTGACCTGGATTACCTTGCTCCTTTTACTTCATCCTGCATTAAGAACTTAGGTGTTTTCTGGGATCAGAACCTCAAATTATTTGAAAAACAAATAAATGCGGTGATTAGTTCCTGTTTCTTCCAGCTACGTCTTCTCTCTAAGATTAAATCCTCTCTGTCTGAGAAAACCTTAGAGATTGCTATCCATGCGCTCATTACATCTAATTTGGATTACTGCAACTCTCTTTACTATGGCATGACCAAATACTCTATTGCTCGTCTCCAATTAGTACAAAATGCCGCTGCAAAGTTCCTCAAAAGAAAACGTAAATTTGATCACATTTCTCCAATTTTGAAATCGCTGCATTGGCTACCTGTGCATTTTAGAATTGAGTTTAAAATTCTTCTCTTTGTTTTTAAATCCTTAAATATTCTAGCACCGAGCTATTTGTCTGAGCTACTCTGTCCACACAATCCCATACGAAATCTGAGGTCTGGTGATAAGGGACTTTTATCTGTCCCCAGATCACAATTAAAGAATAGAGGAGATAGAGCCTTTGCTATTGCCGGCCCTAGGCTGTGGAACAGCCTTCCGGTCTACATCAGATCGGCGCAGTCTTTAATTGTTTTTAAATCTTCTCTTAAAACCTACTTTTTTTCTTTAGCTTTTAATTCATTGTGAGCTTCTATCATGAACGTGTGGTTTTGCCCTGGTCTTTGGTCAGCCATGTTTTTAAATGTGCTATATAAATAAGAACAAACTTGAAACTTGAATTGAATGAGATAAATAATGACAAAAATAATGACGACAAAACCTATTTTTCAAGTGAGTTGTCCTCACTGAGTAACAATGATTCTTATGAGCCAGGTTTTAAAATTAATCATTCAAAAAGACTCATGAATTTAACGTTTGATTTAGACTTGACGAATCAGAGATGCATATTCAATTACTGATTGATTCAGATTAGCTTAGTCTGAGCTATTTAAGCATATTCCTACGCTTCCTCCAACAGTTCAAATGCTTTTAAGTATTTCCATTGTTTTTGGTTCATGTTTAAGTAATTAAAACCTCTATAGATTAAAAATCTACTTCAGCATTACTTCCAGAGTTCATCTCTACATCTGCTCCATGCGCAATAAGATAAGTCAGTCAAGTTTAGACGCCTGCTGCTTGTGGAATGTGTTTGTTTGTCTCTCGCAGGAGGTGGAGGGTCTGTGCTTTTGTCCTGCGGTGTTAATAGCCTCTCTGTTTACTGTTGAATTGCAAAACCAAAGGTAAAGGCCCACTGATGTTATTTCATTGATCTGTCTGAGTGGATCTTCCCCCATTTTTAGCTACTTAAGTGTTGTTGAGACATTTTATCTGAGATAATTTCATCTTCACTTGTTTTTAAGCAATAAAAAAATGAAATGGTGCAGTTGTTACCTTATAGTTATTTCTACCTGAACTGATTCTTAAAAATGACTTTTAGGAGTAACCTGTAGTCAGGTTAATTCAGATATATTAAATAGTGTTTTTTTTTTTTTTACTTGAATAAAACTAGTTAATTTAGGTGTTACAACCTGAAGTAATTTTTTTTAGTTACCTGACTGAACGTTTTTTTTTTCTGGTGTAGGTCAGAAAGTCTGTTGAAGGGGTAAACTGTGTCTTTCTGGTTTCCGAAGGATCTACAGATATTGTGTCACCTCACCTAATCTCTTCCTGAAGTTTACAAAGAGAAAACAAAGAAAAACGCTATGTGAATTGGTTACAGGATGTAGGGTAAAATGACCTAAAGGAATCAAATGTGCTTTGGTGAACATGCCCTCCATATACATAACTGACCACTTTTTATTGCCTTAGGAATACATTGATAATCAAAAGCTCTGGGTTACTTCTTAATGTCTAAAATTACAGAGTATTGTTTTTCTCTGCCTTGTCATTTGGATTATTTCACTAATTTAGCTCATCCGAGACAACAATTAGTTTTACATGAACCTCCTGCTCTTTGACTCACCTTTAAACTGTCTAATTACTAAGGAATCCTCCCTTATTTAAGGCCATTTCACTGATCACTCCCATTTCACATGCCAGTTCATTTCAGCATTCATCATTGAAAGTAAGAATAGCTGTTAACATAATTGTTGTTAAGACTTTGCAATTATTATTGAGAGATTGTGGGAACATTTTATAGGCCATTTTATTTTAATCTTTTAATAATGCAAAAACTGATGAGTGTTTTTGTTTTTATCTTAACACTAACAAAAAGTACCATTGTGCTACCATGATTTTCTGGGACATGTAGTCTACTATATTAATAACTTGGAGTACCATGCTAATACCGTGGTGCATGAATATAGCACATGATATAGGCTAATTAAACATGGTAAGCCACAGTAGGTACATTACGGTAAATATCTTACATTTTGTTGGTATTTCAAATATTGAAATACAAATGGAAAAATATTTGCCTGTACGGCAAAAAATATGACTATATTACTCTTTTTTTTTTTTTGTCACAAACCCAAACAATTCCACCCGAGGGTAAATCTTTGCCGAGTCCATACCGTTTCAAATCTCACAAAAGGCAGGTTTTCCTCAGTGTATGCAAATGCTTACAATCAGTGTTTGTCATTTGACGTGTACATACATTAGTCTACTTAGACTTACACTTATAGTACTCTTTTAATTCGTTTTATCTCTTTTTGTCCGACCGTTGCTTGCTTACCTCAAGACCACCTTCATGAATTCAATGGGGGAGGGCGCGAATTGACGCATGCGCAGAAGATTAGCGGCGGAGGAGAAAAAGTTTCTCGCAGTTCCAGCTGCAGTAGCAGACATCAGCTCAGTCTGCATTGATCATCAGACTCAGTTCAAAACCAGGATTACTGCTCACACAGGCTGAAGAAAGAATCTAGAAACATGCTGTTACAGCTCGCAGCCCTTCTAAGTAAGTTTCATTTTAATTTGGTTGAGGCAAAGTCACATGAGGTTTTCCCAATTTTAACTGCCACAAAGCATGGGTTCTCAAACTTAAAGCAGTTATATTTTTGCAATTTATTTACTTAAAGTAATTTTACAAAATATATGTATACACCTTTGCACGTTCACCTGTGATGTATGTTTTGTTTTTATTACACTTAAATTAACTTTTTTTTTCCATTTAGGCTACTTTTTTAATTAATATAATTGTATAATTAAATTTAAATTTAATTTCAACTAACTGCTATACAACCAGTTGAATCATATTTAGAAAGCATATAGGCCAATTTATATTTATGTGGATATGGGGTTTTCAAAAGGGGGTTTTCGCAGAAGAACCATTTTGTGGTCCCTTAAATAACTTTTAACTGAACCATTCTTAAAAGAACCATGTTTTTTCTTAGTGTGAACAACATTTTAATAATCTGAAGAATAATTTCCAATATAAAGAATCTTTTTTTTGCAATGGCAAGATTCCATGGATGTTAAAGGTTATTCATGGACATAAATGCCATAAAGATCCTTTATTTTTTCGTGTATGTATGTTAAAATGGCACATTTAGCAGCCTGGCTGATATGTTGGTCTAACATCACTCACTCTTTTGAGCTTTTCTAAAACTTAAAGGACCTTGAAAATACAAGCAAACAAAGTCCATATGATATTTCGTTTCATTAGTACAAATGCATATAAAAGTTTTTCTTCCACAAAGTTCTAGGGGCATGGGCTCTTGCGGATGTGCCTGAGCTGGGAGATGTTTGCACAGAGGGGAGCTGTTATCCTGCCACAGGAGATCTTCTCATTGGAAGAGCTGACCAACTCTCGGCCACCTCAACATGCGGACTCCATAAACCTGAGCCCTTTTGTATCGTCAGTCATTTGCAGGTAACCTATGTGCTGCATCTCAAAACCCTTTTGGATAAATGCAGATGTTTTGCTATTAAAAGTCTCAGAAACATTGACTTTGAATGATGAGCTAACATCATTCCAAAGTGGTGGAAATTATAAGGACTTAATTTTTCAGGTTGCAAAGATAAGCATTAATTTAATGTTAATGTCATGATGTCAATTGAAATATGTTCATTCGAAATTACAACTGCACCCCTGATAATTATAGTTCAATACCACAATTGAGAATTTATGTGTTTTATTTCTCCCAACACCCCTCGGGGCTTTTATCTGGAACATCTTCAGAAAGAGCTTTATTGCAGTCCTGTTATTTCATGTGGGTGTTTTTGGAACATGAAGTTATGTTTGTCTGTAGAGATTTGTTTCAGGACCTGTGACCTTTGAATGTCTAGACGACTTCTTTCTAGACAAAATGTCTTAAAATGTTTTACGTAGGACCATTGAAAATGTTATGAGGGTCTTCTGAATCTTCAAAACGGCTACCTGCAGGTTTATAGAGGTTCATTGATGCTATGTTTGAGTTATAATCACTCATGTTACAACATAACAGAGAAAATTGCTTCTAAGTCTTGTCTTGAGACCAAAAATTTGCTTTAAACCATTGTATCAGTTCTTTTGATCACCAGTCTTCAGTTTACCTTCATCTCTTCACGTTTAATCATTTAGAGCTAGGTGGTGTCATCAAAGACAAACCTTTGCAGTGCAATATTTTGAGTTAGAGCTCATGGCATGCATACAGTCATTAAAATGGTGGTGGTGGTGATGTCATCCTTCCCTCGTGAGGTCAAATGGCGGTTATGAGGTGGAAGTAGACAGGAAATCATTTTAATGTGCTGGCCACAATTACAACTCCATATATGTCCAAACTCCAAGCTAATTCCCATCAAGAGAACTAAATTGCTTTAATAGGTTTTTAATGAAGAGAAAAATGTCCCAAAGCAACTCTTAACATCTGGAGAGCACATGAAACCAATGCTTTCTGTAGGTCATCAGACTTTGAAAAAGCTGTGTAATGTAAATCAGACCAAGTGGGTTGACTTGCTTTGGTATCTCGGAGACCTTTACAGTCAGTCATTCATTTCATTTGGAGAACTTCTTGTGTCACAAGAATGCAATTGACATTATCTGGTTTTCCCACCCCCTCTATCACAGGAAGAGAAGAAGTGCTTTGTGTGCGATTCCAGGGAGACCTACGATGAGAGTATGCACCAAGTAACCAGCCACGGAATTGAAAATGTTGTGACTACGTTTGCTCCGAACCGCCTCAAGACTTGGTGGCAGTCGGAAAATGGTGAGTTGAGCTGTGACTCCAAACAAGACAATTGCTCATCTTTTTTCCTTTTCAGTACCAATGTTCAGTACCATTTGAAGTGTTTGCTCAGTCAAGAGGGGCTTTCGCACCGGATAGTTCTAGGAACTTAGTTCTAGGAACTAACCACCAGGGTGGTTCCACGAAAACTAATGGTTCCCGTTAAAGTAACCCGTTGCATTCGCACCGCCAGTAGGAACTCTGAAGTGACGTAAGCCGCGCTCGTTCTTGTGACTTTTATTTTGACAGCGCGGGCGGCGGACCTTTATTTTGAGAACGCCACAGTCTGAGCAAACAAACAGTGCTTGCATTCTCCGTGTTATTAGATAGAACTATTATACATAAAAGTAGACCGTATATGAAAAGTTATAAGCGTATGCCATGTGGTTGATATCCAGTGTTGCTAGCTGAGCAGAAATGCATGATCATGTTTCGCTTGGTCCCTTCAAAGTTGCGTTGGATTTTCTCCTTATCGTAAAGGTTAAGAGGCCCATCAATCACTTTTTTCCATGTTCGTAGAGTTAGTTTCTGGAGTAAATATATAGGCTATAATCTGTGTGTTTACATGGCTTTTTTTTTGTTTAAATGGCAGGTGCTGGTGTTTCACGTGCTTTCGGACAATCCGCTAACATTAACGTCACAGATAGTTCCTATTGTGCTGGTTTAGACCCTACTCTGAAGTAGGAGCTAAATTAGTTGGTAAAAAATAACTCCAAAAGAGTTCCTACACCTAAAATTTTTCCTAGTTCGTGCGGTGCGAACACGCCGACATCCGGGTACTTCCGCTAATAGTTCTAGGAACTATTAAAAGGTTCCTCCGTTGAGAAAGCCCCTAAAGTATGAAAGACTGCACTATCTGTATAGTTCTCATAGGAACTTAGGAAGGCAGTGAAACACTTATTATAGGGAACTCTCTCTCATTAGTGTGTCCTTTAGTTCCCCTATAATCAGACCAATGGAGGCACTAACAACTTCAAAGCAGTTGTGTAATTGCTGACCAGTTAAGGTGATGACCCGTCTTTAAAGTGTGGAATGACAACTCTTTTTCCCTTGGGAAAGAGTTTTCTTCCTGCTGATAGTGTTGAAAGAATATTTAATTCAAAAATGTTATACTGGTTTGAAACAGAATGAGATAAATGGCAACATTTTTTAAAAAAGTATCAAATTTATTCTTATAATGTACTAGTACATAAATAAATATATATATATATATATATAGTCAACTAAATCAAAGTCATCTGACTGAACCAATATACAGAAAAAACATAAAAAAGAGGAAAGACACTCAACAGACCAGTAATTCAATAAGTCTCTTAAAGGTGCAGTGTGTGATTTTTAGCAACATTTAGTGGTGAGGTTGCGAATCGTAAGCAACAGAAGTTACGGTGGCCGGCAGGAAAAGATGTCGTCGTCTGAGACAGCAGAGAGTAGCCAATTAAGCAATGAGGTTTCTTTACAAAGACGAAGTAAGAAATTAGGTTTACTTAAAGGGATAGTTCACCCAAAAATGAAAATTAGCTCATGATTTACTCACCCTGAAGCCATCCTAGGTGTATATGACATTCTTCTTTCAGACGAATACAATCTGAGTTATATTAAAAAATGTCCAGGCTCGTCCAAGCTTGATAATGGGAGTGAATGGCTGTTTGTTTTTGGAAACATCTATTCATGATTAAAGTGCTCTACTACATGGCTCTGCGGGGGTTAATAAAGGTCTTCTGAAGTAAAGTGAAGTGAAGCGATGCGTTCGTGCAAGAAAAATATCCATATTTAAAAATGTATCGACTAAACATACACACACAAAAACAGTTTTCAAAATCATATTCAACATGAATACATTGGGTACATTTCTAAGATCTTTTACACATAATACGCATGCGCATGACGTCACCATTTTCACAGATTAGCGTTTTAGTAGTTTACACTGAGACTATAGCCTATAATTTTCAGAAACCTGCACTTTGAAACCCGTTTTCAAAAGTTTACATTTTTAGGCCCCCGAATCATTGTCGTGTAAATGAAAGGCCAAAACGCATAATTTTTTTTTTTCATTATTAGTTGAAAACAATGTTGTGTAAACAGCCCCTAAGACAAGTATATTTTACCTGGGAATGCTCCCATTATATACGCCCAATGAAGCCACTCAGATGAGTTATGAAACAACTTTAGCCAAAAAGAAAGGTTCCGCTGTTTCAAGCTGTTAGAATGTACAGTTTCTACAAGCCATATGTTCCTCAATTACATGAACAGACAGCGGAAATGGAAATCCAGAGATTTACTGGTTATTGCAGTGGAGGACTGTGAAATGTAGCGGGACAGGAAACAAGGGACCATGAATGCAACCAGAGAAGCCTGTGAATGCATGGTTTAGGAGAGAGTATGTAGGAGGACAGAGAAATACTTACCCATGAGAGATAAAGCTGCCAACTGGACCAAAGGCCTGAGAATACCGGGGGGAAACTCCTATTTAATTAAAGATATGACTCTGTTTATTCTTATATTTGATGTGTGTAGACCCTCAAAGCACTTTACCAATAAAAAAGCAGTGTAAGTATAGAGCAGCAGAGTTCTGAAGTACTATTAGAGCAATTGTGCATTGCTTTCTAATGAGTACAAGCTGCAGATGTTCCTGGTGAAATTGTGTAATTTGTACTGAAACTAAGTATAACTCCTATTTTTTTTATTTTTTTTAGTAACTCCAAAACAGAGCTTCAAATTAGTGAACCAACTTTAGGAAGCTGATGAGGAGAGCTAATAAGCATGACCTCAGACTTTAGAAAAATTTAGGTCATCCATATTTTTATCTCAAAAATGCAGTGTGAGAGAAAAGAAACATTTTGACCATGCAGGTTTAGAGTGGATATACTGTAAATCTGAGTATTGTCTGTGTAAAATTGATAATTAAGCCTGAGCAATCAAAAAGGAAATATGCTAAAATAAATACTAAAAAGTAAGGGGCCTATAATTGAACCCTGAGGGACACCAGCAGGGAAAGAGCAAATCTCAGACCCGAAACCACTTTAAAAACTGGAAAGAATGGAAATGTTCTTCATGGAACCATAGAGGCCAATAAAGAAGTTTTTAGAGTGATATCTGGCAGTTAACAAATGGAAGTGCATTAATAATTGTGGAGAAATACAACCCTTTGACTGGACTCTTTCTTGATGTCTTTCCTCTTTCTCAGGCCTGGAGAACGTCACAATCCAGTTGAACCTTGAGGCAGAGTTCCACTTCACCCACCTCATCATGACCTTTAAAGTAAGTGCTTAGGGGACGCAGGCAGTTGGTGATGTGCGTTTAGGGGGAAGGTGTCGCCACAGCCCCAGGCTGAGGCGAGATTTGAGGTCGTTAAGAGAGAATGTGGGAAGGTAAGGGGGGGTTGATGTGGATTTTGCTGGCAGGAGGGGAAGTGTTGCTTAGTGTGTGGGAGCCGTGGGAGGTCTGGGATAAACCCAGCTGTGCAGCCGACTGAGACCGATGGAATGCTTCAGCTAAAGATTACATTTCGGCATGATCTCACTTCAGCAATATAGTTAAAAGATATCAGAGAGCACAGATTAAATGACTGGCTTCAAGAGAACAATAGTGCTCATGTGATGTTCATTGCAGAGATTGTTGTGAAATGGCTCTGAACAAGACACAAGTCACTGTTTTTTTTTATATAATATAAAATAATATCATATCATATATAATAGATAATAATATCCAATTCCATGTTTCTAACAGTACAATGTCTTGCCTTTTAACATTATATCTTAAAAAATCAAACCAAAAACAACAAATAAACAGCAAATTATTACAAATGATGAAACTAGTGATAATATCAGGGTCATTATTGTTAACTAAAACCATAAAATACATTTTGTTACTTAAAATAAGTGTTTAATTTAAAAAAAAATTAAATATAAAAGCATACTTGTTTTAGTTCAGCTTATTTTGGTTTAGTTTTACTTGAAGTACCAAAATAACTAAAACAAATAAACTAATAACTAATAAAAATAACAAACACACGACAAAATTACTAAAACTTGAACAATTTTTTTTAAAATTAGATTATAATCTAATTCAAAACATTAACAAAAACTAAAATAGTATATCAATCATTATAAAACAACAATAATATATCACTTCCATATTGGTCAATATTATTTTTCTGGTTAATTTAATAGCACTTAAATGTAATCCTTATCCAATTTAAAATAATTATCCATTTTTAAATGATGCATTGTATTGAGATATCTAAATTTACTTGTAGCATTTAAAATGACTTATTTTAACTTTACTGTAATTTTTAATGTCATCCATTTATTAGTTATTGGGCATAACATGAATTTAATTATCAGCTTATTGTATAGGTCAGAATTTTTATATCAGTGATTCCGTAAAAAAAAAAATTATAATAAATGTCACGTGTTGGCAAGATTTAGTGAGATGGAAACTTCAAAGATGCACTTTAATACACGGTAATGTTCATGCTAATCAAATACAAAGTAGTTACAAAATGGGTAACAATTTTAAGGTGACGTAGTTACATGTTGCATGGACTTACTATCGTAATACCTAATAAATTATGCATAATTACAATCAACTAACCCTAACCGTAACCCTAAGTACATGCCGTTAATTAATATTACTCAATACTAATTTGTGTAAATACCCTGTAACAGCTTCACCTTAAAATAAAGTATAAACAAAAAATAAGTATAGATATTATGTAAGGATCAATCCTGGTGATACGGGATATCATCAATATTGGAAGTATTGATCCCAAGCTTGCAATGTCCTATTCTGCTCTCTCTCTCTATAGACATTTCGACCGGCTGCCATGGTGATCGAGCGTTCTTCGGATTTTGGCAAGACTTGGCAAGTGTATCGTTATTTTGCTTATGACTGCGAATCCTCCTTCCCCTTCATCTCTCAAGGACCCATGACCAAAGTGGATGATGTTATCTGCGATTCTCGCTACTCTGACATTGAACCCTCAACTGAGGGCGAGGTGAGCGTCTGGAAATTTACTGCACGTCTGGTGAATGCTTCCTTAAATACTGGATTTTTCATTGACTCTGTTCCTTTTGGTTCTGAAGGTCATCTTTAGGGTTTTGGATCCAGTCTTCAGGATTGATGATCCCTACAGCCCCAGAATCCAAAGTAAGGACACAAATGAAACACAAGCAGTGACCTTTTCTTAAAAAAAACATACATCTTTATCGTTAAGACCAAACAAATGGTTGTATTTCTAACTTCTTGCTTTCTATAATTTACGTTTCCCTACTATAGACATGTTAAAGATCACTAATCTGAGAGTGAAGTTCACCAGGCTGCACACTCTCGGGGACAACCTTCTGGACTCACGTATAGAGATCAAGGAGAAGTACTACTACTCAATCTACGACATGGTGGTCAGAGGAAACTGTTTTTGCTATGGACACGCATCTGAATGCGCCCCCGTCGATGGAGCTGAAGAGGCCATGGAGGGCATGGTATGTAGTTTTATCAAGCTATGCAAAAGCCATTTGTTATTGTAATTTAAAGCACCACTATTTTGCTATTTTAAAGGCTCCTAGTTTTGTTTTAAATGTCTCCTACAATAGGTTTACATGCACCCAAGGTCAAAAACTCTTTAATTTTCTCATAAAATACATTGTAGCATCAACTCTTTTCTCAGAGTGTCTGAAACGGTTCAATAAAGGATTCTGTCTCTCTAAACCCCTTCTGTCTGAGAGCTTACTCTGCTTTAATAGGTCAGATAGCCCAGTCTGTGATCGGTCTACTCTGCTTTGATTGGTCAGATGGCCCAGTCTGTTGTGATTGGTCTACTCTGGTTTGATTGGTCAGATGGCCCAGTCTGTTGTGATTGGTCTACTCTGCTTTGATTGGTCAGATGGCCCAGTCTGTTGTGATTGGTCTACTCTGCTTTGATTGGTCAGATGGCCCAGTCTGTTGTGATTGGTCTACTCTGGTTTGATTGGTCAGATGGCCCAGTCTGTTGTGATTGGTCTACTCTGCTTTGATTGGTCAGATGGCCCAGTCTGTTGTGATTGGTCTACTCTGCTTTGATTGGTCAGATGGCCCATTCTGTTGTGATTGGTCTACTCTGCTTTGATTGCTCAGATGGCCCAGTCTGTTGTGATTGGTCTACTCTGCTCTGATTGGTCAGATGCCTCTTACATAGCGTGTCAGAAAAGAAAAACCCATTATCATATCTGAATTTCAGCTCTGGATCTTCCTCAGCGTTTGATACACAGCGATACGAACAGTAACAATGGCGTCGGTTTTGTCATATATAAATTTGAGCTCCAGTCCTCATCTTTTGGAAGTGCATGGAAACAGCATCTTCTCGACATGACAACATGAACCAAAATCTTCAAGTCTCAACTACAACAGTGTTTTGAGGGTCAAAGTACATGTTTTTCGCGGGCAGCCAATGGAGACCATAGATAGACTGACATTATACAAATTTGTTTCAAACCTACGCAGATTGGAGCTGGAAGTAAAACTGGAATTCCTGAAGACTCGTTTCAGGCTGTTCAGAAATGGTTCTTTCTTTTGTGGGACAATAATTCCACTTATCTGCCCTTCGATCTTTGAAACTTTGCAAAACTTTTACATTCACAAACAGCTATATTACACACTACATGAAAGGTATTATCCTAAAAAGCATAATATCCAGGGGCGCGTTAAGTAAGTTATTAGTATTTTTTTATATAGTTCACTATTATTAGTTTTAGATAAAATTATATTTATATATTGTAATATTTATATTACTTATTGTTATATTTAATTTATACTAATTGTGTTTTTGACTATTTTCAGTGCATTACTCCCAGCTCCATTTAACACTTTTTATCACATCACAAATGGCAAGAAATTATGAAAATGTAATTATATGATAATGAATAGGAAATAAATACAGCAAATTTAAACTAGTTTTTGATTTATGCCAAATGTAAATGCAGCAGACATTTTTGTGGCTTTTTTAATCCTGGTTTGAATAAAACATCTCACACACATGTGTCACGGAAAGAAATCTTTTGAACTTCCATCACAGTCTGCTGCTAATTCAGTCTGGATCTGTTTCACGTTAGTATGAAAGTATGTGGACCGCCTCATGGTTTCATTATTGAATTGTTTACAGCGCAAATAATCATGTGGCAGAGAAAATGCACGCAGAGGGTCTTGTCGAGTGTCTTGTTTACAAACCTTTTTTGGTTTTTCATTTTTGTTTGTAGTATGTGTTTTTAGTGTTTTATAGCAATGATTTTTAGAGACAAAAACTAAATACACCCAAAGGAACAAGGTTCCTGTTTAGTCTGCTGTCTCCTCTGTTTGCACTTTGTCTGAAATGCGTCTCAGTCTGTAGCTGCCCTTACAAAAGTAATGAACTGAAAATACATCAAGATCTCAATCTCGGGACATTTTTTTGCATTGAAGTGACCCTAGATTTTCTCCAGGTACGAAGCAGTTCTATGAAAACTCACATAGACTGTGTCTAGATCTGCGTATGTTCCAGAGCTGGAGTTTGTTTAATATAGACCAGATGCATCCAGTATAAACATCTCCTGTTGCCATCTGGTTTAGGGACGGATTTGTATGTTCTGAGCAACTGCATCTTTTAAGTTTTTATTGTAAGAAGAAGCTTTTCAGGGTCTGAGTTAGAAGTTGGCTCTCTCCAAATTTTCATCTTCTCTTCTGTTTATATTTTTTTTGGTGCTTTTAAACATCCAAATAGAATCAGTTTGATTAGAATTATTTTGAGTGTTTTGTTATCGGTTATCATTATTATGTCTGCTTTTGCCGTAGGTCCATGGCCATTGTATGTGTAATCATAACACCATGGGTCTGAACTGTGAGCGCTGTCAGGAGTTTTACCATGACCTGCCTTGGAGGCCCGCCGAGGGACGTAACACCAACGCCTGTAAAAGTATGATGTTATGCTACATTATATCATGGGCTAATGAAATCGTGCACATTTTTTGTCAGGATCTATTAATTTATCTAAAAATTACTTTCTATGACACAACAAGGTTAGTTCAGGTTATACTACAGGGCCGTTGAATGCTTGAATCTGATTGGTTGACGAACGTTCTAAGGTGTGCATTATTTTCAGGGAAACGCACAGCTAAAGTAGTTCCAGGCAGGTCTTGACCGCATTACAGTTCCATATCACTTCGCGTAGTTAACGGTAATAACGGAAAATAGGATACAATTCATAACAAGAAAAAAACATTTAGCCGCATGAGCTTGATCTGGAATTTTCAATGTCTAGCTTCACAATCAATGGAAACATGCAGTTTAATTTGAACAAATAAAGTATATTCCTATCTATAATCAATAGAAAATTAAACTGAATATAGGCTAAATAAATGGATAATCCTGCAGCACGGATTATTATTGCAGATAATATAACAAATAAATAATTATTGATAGGCCTACTTGTTAAAAGGGCTTTGTGTTTCATTTATTTGGCTAGTCTGTCATCTGTCAATAATAGGAAAAAAAAAAAAGAATGAATTCGAATTAATTAAAAGGAATTGAATTAATAAATAAATAATAATATTGACGCACATGCTTTTCTGTCTCATTATTGCAACATCTCTCTCTCTAATAACTGCATTAATAACTGGGGACACACTTTAAGGCCGGTTATGAATGTAATTTGATACGTATGACTGATCATGCCCAAACGCGTGTTCAGCGCGTTCAGTCTGTGTTCAGAGTCGGTGTTTAAAATCTGCTGCAGTCGATGAAAACAGTCAGAGAATGTGTCAGCTAGTCGTGTGTCCCCAGCATTAGTCTGCTATCAGTGGCTCAAACCTCCGTTACTAACTCTAAAATGACGTTTTGGAATTAGCAACGGAGGCATTGGTTTAGATGCGTAAGAAATTAGTCCTACATACAAGAGCGTTTTAATGACAAAAACTTTACAAACGTCTTGAAATACATAATCTGAACAATGTTTCGAGGTGTGGTAACTGTAGTATAAGCGGATCGCTTCGCGTCGTGACCGCATTACCACCTCGGGTGTGCATTATTTTTCTAATAATTCAACGGCCTGTCGTCAATTATTCCTTACTTATACAATGTAATGTGGTTTAAACCCAAAAACTTAATATTTATGAGTTATCAATGAATATATATATATATATATATATATATATATATATATATATATATATATATATATATATATATATACAATACTGTGCAAAAGTCTTAGGCATGTTAATATGGCCCCCATTATAGTTTTTAAACAACAATGTTGTAGTTCTTTGTTGTTGTTTAAAAGCTGTTGTTTAAAAACAGTGTTGTTTAAAAGCTATAATGCAGTAAAATTTGTACAACAAAGAACTACAACATTGTTGTTTAAAAACTATAATGCAGTGAAATTTGTACAACAAAGTACTACAACAGTGTTGTTTAAAAACTATAATGCAGTGAAATTTGTGCAACAAAGAACTACAACAATGTTGTTTAAAAACTATAATGCAGTAAAATTTGTACAACAAAGAACTACAACAGTGTTGTTTAAAAACTATAATGCAGTAAAAATTTGTGCAACAAAGAACTACAACAATGTTGTTTAAAAACTATAATGCAGTAAAATTTGTACAACAAAGAACTACAACAGTGTTGTTTAAAAACTATAATGCAGTAAAATTTTTACAACAAAGAACTACAACAGTGTTGTTTAAAAACTATAATGCAGTAAAAATTTGTGCAACAAAGAACTACAACAATGTTGTTTAAAAACCATAATGCAGTAAAATTTGTACAACAAATAACTACAACAGTGTTGTTTAAAAACTATAATGCAGTAAAATTTTTACAACAAAGAACTACAACAAATTTGTTTAAAAACCATAATGCAGTAAAATATGTACAACAAAGAACTACAACAGTGTTTAAAAACTATAATGCAGTAAAATTTTTACAACAAAGAACTACAACAGTGTTGTTTAAAAACTATAATGCAGTAAAAATTTGTGCAACAAAGAACTACAACAATGTTGTTTAAAAACCATAATGCAGTAAAATTTTACAACAAAGAACTACAACAGTGTTTAAAAACTATAATGCAGTAAAATTTGTGCAACAAAGAACTACAACAATGTTGTTTAAAAACTATAATGCAGTAAAATTTGTACAACAAAGAACTACAACAGTGTTGTTTAAAAACTATAATGCAGTGAAATTTGTGCAACAAAGAACTACAACAATGTTGTTTAAAAACTATAATGCAGTAAAATTTGTACAACAAAGAACTACAACAATGTTGTTTAAAAACTATAATGCAGTAAAATTTGTACAACAAAGAACTACAACAAATTTGTTTAAAAACCATAATGCAGTAAAATTTGTACAACAAAGAACTACAACAGTGTTGTTTAAAAACTATAATGCAGTAAAAATTTGTGCAACAAAGAACTACAACAATGTTGTTTAAAAACCACAATGCAGTAAAATTTGTACAACAAAGAACTACAACAGTGTTGTTTAAAAACTATAATGCAGTAAAATTTGTGCAACAAAGAACTACAACAATGTTGTTTAAAAACCATAATGCAGTAAAATTTGTACAACAAAGAACTACAACAGTGTTGTTTAAAAACTATAATGCAGTAAAATTTTTACAACAAAGAACTACAACAAATTTGTTTAAAAACCATAATGCAGTAAAATTTGTACAACAAAGAACTACAACAGTGTTGTTTAAAAACTATAATGCAGTAAAATTTTTACAACAAAGAACTACAACAGTGTTGTTTAAAAACTATAATGCAGTAAAAATTTGTGCAACAAAGAACTACAACAATGTTGTTTAAAAACCATAATGCAGTAAAATTTTACAACAAAGAACTACAACAGTGTTTAAAAACTATAATGCAGTAAAATTTGTGCAACAAAGAACTACAACAATGTTGTTTAAATACTATAATGCAGTAAAATTTGTACAACAAAGAACTACAACAGTGTTGTTTAAAAACTATAATGCAGTGAAATTTGTGCAACAAAGAACTACAACAATGTTGTTTAAAAACTATAATGCAGTAAAATTTGTACAACAAAGAACTACAACAATGTTGTTTAAAAACTATAATGCAGTAAAATTTGTACAACAAAGAAATACAAAAATGTTGTTTAAAAAGCATAATGCAGTAAAATTTGTACAACAAAGAACTACAACAAATTTGTTTAAAAACCATAATGCAGTAAAATTTGTACAACAAAGAACTACAACAGTGTTGTTTAAAAACTATAATGCAGTAAAAATTTGTGCAACAAAGAACTACAACAATGTTGTTTAAAAACCACAATGCAGTAAAATTTGTACAACAAAGAACTACAACAGTGTTGTTTAAAAACTATAATGCAGTAAAATTTGTGCAACAAAGAACTACAACAATGTTGTTTAAAAACTATAATGCAGTAAAATTTGTACAACAAAGAACTACAACAGTGTTGTTTAAAAACTATAATGCAGTAAAATTTGTACAACAAAGAACTACAACATTGTTGTTTAAAAACTATAATGCAGTGAAAATTTGCGCAACAAAGAACTACAACAGTGTTGTTTAAAAGCTATAATGCAGTAAAATTTGTGCAACAAAGAACTACAACATTGTTGTTTAAAAGCTATAATGCAGTAAAATTTGCGCAACAAAGAACTACAACAGTGTTGTTTAAAAGCTATAATGCAGTAAAATTTGCGCAACAAAGAACTACAACAGTGTTGTTTAAAAGCTATAATGCAGTAAAATTTTTACAACAAAGAACTACAACAGTGTTGTTTAAAAACTATAATGCAGTAAAATTTTTACAACAAAGAACTACAACAGTGTTGTTTAAAAACTATAATGCAGTAAAATTTGTGCAACAAAGAACTACAACAGTGTTGTTTAAAAACTATAATGCAGTAAAATTTGTGCAACAAAGAACTACAACAGTGTTGTTTAAAAGCTATAATGCAGTAAAATTTGTGCAACAATGTTGTAGTTCTTTGTTGTACAAATTTTACTGCATTATAGTTTTTAAACAGCGTTGTTATAGTTTGTTGCACAAGTGTTACTCTGCTATCTACCATTATCTGCATTATCTCATTAACATTTTCTTGCTTCTTTTACAGAGTGCAACTGCAATCATCACTCTGATTCCTGTCATTTCGACATGGCCGTGTTTCAGGCCTCGGGTAACGTGAGCGGTGGTGTGTGCGACGGCTGCGAGCACAACACCATGGGTCACAAGTGCGAGCAGTGCAAGCCATTCTTCTACCAACATCCGGAGAAAGACATCCGCGACCCCAACATCTGCGAGCGTACGTGTCCCCTCTCATTTCCTCTCCTATCATGTCCTCTGAGCTCCCCCCCCATTCATACAGCTACTTCCCCTCTACCTGTCTGGTCTAGTTTGGGATGTGATTCTGGTCCAGCTGTTTCTTTGTTTGTCTCTGCTTGTGGAGATTTGGGGAGTTGAAACACCTGGGCTTTGAAGTAGTCCATCACCACAGAGCTCCGCCCTTTTTCAAAGCACACGGGTCTAAGGTTTCACATTCCTCTTTTGTTGCGGTGACTGAGGTTTTTAGTTTGAATCCTTTGACCACAAAGCAGAAATGCAGTGTCAAATTACATTTTTAACATTTCAAATTGCATGAATTATCATTGTTTAATGCATTATGACCAAACATGAATTAAAAAAAATACACCACCTGTCAAAAGTTTGGAATACCTTTTAAAAGAAGTCTCTTTTGCTCATCAAAGCTGCATTTATTTGATCAAAAATACAGTATTGTGAAATTTTAATAATACTTTTTGAAATTACTGTTTGTGAAATAACTGTTTTCTATTTGAATATATTGTAAAACTCAATATATTCAGTGTCACATTAATGTTAACAAACTAAATTTTATTATGTGGTACCAATAGATTGTTGTGCTGATGGGGAGCTTTGTAATAGACAGTTTTATTACTTTTGAAAAACTGTACTATTATATATAATGAGATGCAGCTAATTAAAATGTTCTTGTGCCTGCATTGATATACCATAAGATCTAGCATGGCTTTGTTTGTTAGTTTTCCCAGCTGTCTACAGTTCCTACCATTGTCTTTAAGTATGCTGTCTGAATTTCTTTTCCAGCCTGTAACTGTGATCCGGTCGGCTCTCTGAACGGTGGAGTTTGTGATCCGCTGACAGACGTGTCTCTCGGGCTGATTTCGGGTCAGTGCCGCTGTAAGCCTAATGTGGAAGGAGAGCGCTGTGACCAGTGCAAACAGGGCCATTACGGACTCAGCGACGACCCTCTGGGATGCCAGCGTAAGTCGATGCCTCACACAATAAAGCGACTAATCAGTCTAAATCCAAATCATTTGTCAATGTGAAAATAAGGTCTTCACGACTGTAAAGAAAGCTATTCTTGTGTTGTTGTTACCCAGCATGCACATGCAATGCTTTGGGGACAGTTCCAGGTGGAAGCCCATGCGATACAGACTCAGGAAACTGCTATTGTAAACGTCTGGTTACCGGAAGGAATTGTGACCAGTGTCTGGTGGGTGTTCTGCTTATTTATGAGTCAATTCATATGTCTATAAAAGTATAAATTATTTTATTTTAAAAACGTAATATTTTACTTTTATGGTAAGTAATGTGACACTTGCAATAAAGCAATAAGCACCAAGAAGCCCTGACTTACAGTGAACAGATAATTATTGTTAGACATGACACGGAGCAGCTTCAAAGTATAAAAATATTTACTTTAATATTTGGACGTAGTGGTGCAGTAATACTGATGTAATGAGGTCACAGGTGTATGTTTGTAGAGTAATTTACAACGGCTTTGAATACGGACCGGATTAAACAATCTGAATCAAGGACCGGAACTGCCCGTATACAAAAGTTTTTGCCAGTGCTTTGATTTGATTGGCTGGTCATTCATTATAATAGCTCTTTTGCTCATGTAATATTGCTTAAAGGTGCAGTAAGCTATTTCAGAAAAACGCTGTTGAAAGTGGATCAGACCAAGCACCAAAACTCACTTGTTGCTAATCAGCAGTAAGGGGCGTGTCCACTCATGAGGGGGGAGGGGCCTGTGCTGCATGTTCATGAATTTGTGGGCGGAGCTATCAAGATAGGGGTGTGATCCTTTTGGGTAGGGGCCTTTATATGTTATTATATTTATACGTTAAATTTGTTTTGGTGATTTCAAATATTAACAGTGATTCTCAGAAAATGCTTACAGCACCTTTAATTTTTTTATTCTATTATTATTGCATTAAATATATAATTTTTTTATTTTTTACAGATTTCCATCATTTTGTTGTGCAAAAATGTGATCTCTTGCCTAGTTTAAGAACTGCTGTTTACATTTTTCTTCTTGTGAGGTCTGTCTGTTGAAATGGTCTTTTAACAAGGCTCTCTCTTTCTCTCTCTCTCTCATAGCCTCAGCACTGGGGTCTCAGTAACGATATGGATGGCTGCAGACCATGTGATTGTGATCATGGTGGTGCAATCAACAACCAGTGAGTAAAACTACTCCTTCTGTATGAAGTTCTACTTTCTGCCTTTACTGTCTTAAATACGATTGGTTATTGATTGGATTATGTAGTTAACGTTACTTTTAAATTGTTCTTAACTAATCGCTTTTTGCGAAATGTTTTTAAACGTATTTTTGCCCGTATTTTACTACTCTGCAAACTGTGCAGCTCAGACTGAAATTATTATATTTTTTCAGAATTTATATAGCATGCCCAGGAAGTGTCGTAATGTGGTGTTTATTTTATTAATCAATTTCTTGGTTACACAGTTCTGTATTGTCATATTCAGTTGAATGTTCTTATTGAATGTGAATAAATTAATTTACTTTACAAGTAATTCTGTGACTTTCCATACTTTTTTTGATGTGAAAGGATGTGAGAGGTCTTAAATTACATTCATAATGGTCTTTAAAAGTACAGAAACAACTCACATATTCTTCAGAAAAACTTACTTTTTACTCCTATTGCACTGTCCTTCTAACAAGTGGTATCAGCCTGTTGAGAAACTACTGGCAGGAGGCCTGAAAAAGCAATGAAAAAGAATGTTTCTTAGTCCCAGATTAAGCCCTGAACTGGCAATATCGTCCAATAAGAAACCCCCATTTACATAAATTACAAAGGCAGGCTTTAACCGCAGTCCAACAATCAGTTGGGTGCCGTTCCTCACAGGTTTTGTATCTTGACTATGTGTGCGTGTGTCAGCGTGGAATATTTCCTCCTGAGCTATTTTTCTCAAGACCATTCAGACGAACCATCTAAACCTCTTAACCTCTCATTTCCCAGTTGTTCTCCTGAAACGGGCCAGTGTCAGTGTCGCGAGCACATGTTTGGCAGGCGCTGCGACCAGGTGGAATCTGGTTTTTACTTCATCGCTCTGGACCACTACACTTATGAAGCAGAGGACGCCAAATTTGGACCAGTAGGTGTCTTCATTATTCCCATTTATCAAAGTCCTCGTTTGACTCAGTGGTTGACCCAATTATCTCTCCGTCTCTCTGCAGGGTGTGACCGTTGTCCCGAGAACACACCCTCAGGACAGATCCCCTACTTGGACTGGCATTGGTTTTGTGAATGTTCCTGAAGGTGCCTATCTTGAATTCAGCATTGACAACATTCCCTACTCTATGGAGTATGACATCATCATCCGATATGAACCTCAGGTGACTTCCTCTACTAATCTTTAGAGTCAAATGTCAATATGAGTATTACACAGTGTAATTAATATGACCCAAATGTAGTTCTAACTGAAGCCAGCTGGGACATGTTTCATCAGTCCTCTCTTGAGTTCAAGGGTAAGCAGGCATCTTCAGCAGACATACATCATTACATCATCTTTTTGCCCTTTCATGGTCTGTAGCTGCCAGAGCAGTGGGAAGAAGTGTTGATGACTGTCATCAGGCCTCGCGTCATTACCGCCGACAGCCGCTGTGCCAACACAATGCCCGATGATGACAACCAGATGGTGTCTCTGCATCCTGGATCCAGGTATGTGCTATGCTTGAAATCACATACTGTTTGAGTAGGTTCACTTGAGTTGAGTTTACTTTGCGACTGTTAAAAAAGTACATTCTATATAGTGTGAATTTGGAGAGTATGAATGAAATTCATTCGCCATGTTGTTACTGTCATGTGACCTATGGCGTCAGTTGCGTCGCTTTCACTTCCATTCACAAATCCTGTCCCGTGGCCTCATGGGATAGTAAAGTGTCCATGGAATGTGCACTTCAGAATCTCGACAGAAGTAGTAGGTCATCAAGGTACTTTTCGCCATCTATTATTTGGACATACTACCCTGTTGGTGTAGTTTTTTCACATACTATATAGTAGGGAAGTATTCGATTTCTGATGCATCATGAGAGAAGAAAGAAAAAACACCTGATGCACATTCGCTTTCATCACCACAACAATAATGACAGACCAGCTCTGTGCTGCATAACTAGTGTGCTTCCTACATAGGAAGTATTTCAAGTCATAATACTGTAGATTTGCTCCTGATGCAAAGGCTGCAGGGTTATTATGGTTAACTTCAACTAAAATTATTAAAAACACTTTTGGTAATTGAAATAAAGCCAAAACAAAATAAATATATTAGATGAAAACTTGGAAATGTTGCTTTGACAGCTAACTGAAATAAGTTTAAGCTGAAGCACTAAAATTACTAACTGAAAATAAACAGAAGCTAAACCTGAATTAAAACTGAAAAAAAATAAAATAAATTCAGCCTAAATAGTAATATTAACAAAAAAAAAAAAAAATACAAATTGACAACTGAAAATATAAAATAAAAGCTTATTAAAAATACACATTAATAACTATACTAGTATAGACCTTATGTAGTCCAGCCCCCTTTTCAGCGCTCTGCTCGTTGTCTTTTGACTTCCGGTCTGTATTTTCACAGCGATCTTGCGTATTTATGAATGAACGGCTTGTTTTAAAATCTTCCCGGTCTACTGACATTTGTTTAGACATCTGCTTTAAACATTACAATCCTCATGATAACTTTCATTAACTTTACATTAAGTAAATCCACTTCAAAAGCTAATTACTCCTGGATAGCAACGCCATTGAAATATACATAGCGACCGCAAAAACAGAAGTACAAAGACAATATTCTAAAGATGGCGGCACCCTCGTTTCTCTGGCGCATAAGGTCTATATAAACAATAATAAAATAACACTGAAAGGATGTTGCTAATGGTAATGAGCAACATTAAGGCAGCATCTCATTGTTGTCACGGGTGGTTGCAGGAAGGCAGACGAAGACTAAGATTACAGTTTCAACACAAAGTTTTAATGATTACAGGCAGAGCAACATACACTATAAACATAAACATGAAGAACTTAAGTAGTGACTTAAACAAAATTATTAATCAAACACAGTTGAACTCAACTAACTAATAATGACAGTGACCATGGCAACTAGGAAGTGCGGGAATACAAAGGAAAACAGGAACTGAGGAAAAACAAACTAAAAGTCAATGAACTGAGTGAAACTGAACATAAATGTGACGCATGTATCCTTTACATAGAATGCATTTCCACAAATCCATAGAAATGCTGATTATAGATATATTTATTTAATACAAAACCTAATAATAAATAAACAAAAAATAGTTACATCTAATTAAAACTCAAGATTTATGTGCAATAATTTTTTATGCTTATTTAAGGATCACGCTGTTAGCTTAGCAACATGCTAATGTAAAACTCCCTTGAAATCAATTGTGAGCTGAGTCTGTTTGTGTAACACAGAGTTCCTTGCCTGTGTAGAACATTCCAGATCAGTCATTATGAGGTGTCACTTCAGTTAGGGTGCTGCTTCAAGGTGCAATCCCATTGGTGAAATTTAGGCAAAAAAAAGTTTTATTGTCTGTTGTCAAGTGTAGTGTATGTAGTGCAGCTCACAAAGAAGTCACTTTCAAACCAAATGCAGCACATTCACGTGACCAACTTCTGCGAAATCTGCATGGAGAAATCTCCTATTGAAATTACTTGCTTTTGACCATGATAATATGCCGAACAATGTTAACTGTGTATAGAAGGCAGCTCACCAATGTCTTTGAGTGTTGAGAAATTGAATTCTCTTGGTTTTACCCATCAGGTATGTGGTGCTGCCCAGGCCTGTGTGTTTTGAAGAGGGCTTGAACTACACCGTGCGCTTGAGTCTGTCTCTATACTCGGCTCTCAGCGATATGCAGTCGCCATACACGCTCATCGACTCGGTAAGCTTTACCCTCAAAACAGAAAGGCTCAATTGCATTGGAATCCTCAAATGCTGATCGTTCGATTTCAATCCTTGCCCTCAGATCGTCCTCATGCCACACTGCAAAAACCTGGATATTTTCTCTGGCTCTGGATCAGAGGCTGGGGATTTGGTGACCAACAGCGCCTGGGAAACCTTCCAGCGTTACCGCTGTTTGGAGAACAGCCAAGCTGTGGTGAAAACCCCCATGACCGACATCTGCAGAAATTACATCTTCAGTGTGTCGGCTCTTCTGCACCAGGGAGTTAAAGGTACACAATCTACACAAATTCAAATTATTAGTTATGTTTGCTAAGAATTTCCCTCAGAAAATAAAAAAAATCTAGTTCTACACTAAAAAAGTTGCTGCCTTGAACATTTAAGTTGATTGTACTTAAAAATGTAAGTAATTTCAACTTAAATTACATAAAACTGACTTGAAATGAGTTGAATCTTGTATAACTTTTAAAAAAAGTTCAAAGTTCTTTTTTGTAAATGTAAAAACAAATGTTGTCATAACTTATTTATCATAATTTTTTACACTGTATAATCAAATGTGGCATTTCGACTTGATCTGTTGTTTAAAGTGCACACACGTACAGATGCTCACTCTGTCATCATCGCATGAGATTGGCTCCATTCTCTAACCACATAAGCATCCCCTTTTCCCTTTATGATAGACGTGCCAGTCTTCATTCTGTCATCATTCATTCAGCTTTCATTTTCCTCCGTCAGCAGAGGTGCTTTCCTGCCTCATGTCAGAGCTTGTAACGGGGCCTCAGGCGTAATTATACTGCCTTGCATGCTTCCTGTCTGAGACTTTACAATTTCATCGACTGTCAGGGCAAGAAGAAAAGCAAAAGACATGGCTAGAGGCATAAATCAGAACAAAAGCTTTGCTGACTATAAATATCGGTGTGAAAACGTTCACCTCCACATGACAAAATCAAACATATCAAAACACAGTACTACTAGAAAAATGTGTTCGTCATACTTTAAGATGCTTTGAAACTGTAACTTGTCAAGCTTCATGCGATACTTAATGTAAAAACTACAGTCAAACTCCTTTCTAGGAAAAGTAAGCTACAGTTCAAGGCTACAGATACAGATAATAGAGACATTGAAGCTATTTAAAGAGACAATCTTTTTAAATATATAACCGATCTGATAATAAATCTGATGATATAATTTAACTAGAGCAGTATATTACACAGAATGGCAAATTAATGGTAGTTTTTGAATAAACAGTATCAAGTATGGCGACTACATTAAACTTGAATAGACAAATTTACACCAATTGTAGCAAATAAAACTGTTTTAATATTGTCTGTGATTTATATTTAGCAGGAAAATGGTCTTATAGTTGGTGAGATCAATTAATTCAGATAAAAAAAAAAAAAAATGAAAATGAAAACAAATTTATTTTTAAACCTAGAAGTTTAATTGTGTTTTACTTTTTGTACCAAACATGTAATCTACCTGGCAAAAATGATAAAAAAAATTCAGAAATGTTGTTTTTTCTGAAAAAAAGAAGAAAAAAATGCATGCAAAATACATAAATCCAGAGATATATCGCATATCATCAAAAGATCATAAAACATTGAGATTATTTTATACCGTCTGACATTCTAGAAGGCGTTTGTGCCTTAATTTGCTGGACTGTAAAGCTCCACTTGGCATAAAAGCCATCGACTTTGCATCTTCTGGCACTACAAGTGCAGCTTGTTACTAGAAAAGCTATACTATTTTTGAAGCAAAAATACTGTCCCCCTTATATGAAAAAGTGGTTACATTTGTGGTGTTGCTACTTTTCTCCTCAGTGTCTCATTATTACTGCTATAGCAAACCTCTAGTACTGAAGCTTGGTTTAAAGAACTAGAAAAAAAATCTTACAGATTCTTTTGGCCTGCACCAGTGACTTCTCTCTTCTTTCATGGTGTCATGACATGCCAAGTCACTAAACAAGCATTTTTATGCAGGCTATTTTAACTCAGAGCCTCTGAGGTGTCGAGTTTAACTTCGGTCACCATGATTTTGCCAAGTAAGACATGTTCCTGGTTTAACATATTTTGTTGATCCTGGAACAACATTCCTGTCTGAAAATGTAGTCCTAACCCTATCCCTACCCATAACTTATCCCTAAAATCAGAGGGAAATGATAGGTGAATAACACTGAAGAAGCACCTAACCCTGGTTGTAAGCCTTTACTTGACATCAACTGTAAACCTTTCCCTCATATTTGATTGGTTGATTGGAATGTTGTTCCTGGATCCAAGGATTTTGATCCCTGATCATGTTCTACTTTGTAAACCCATGTTCACCTTTAACTTTGGTGAATTATCTCAGTGTGATTTATGAGGTGTGCACATCCACCAGAGAGAATGGATAACAAAACTAATATCCAATAAAAAAAAAAACTTAAATATCAGAAAAGAATGATTGGTCGATCTCAAGAATGCAGAGAAAATATGGATAACTCAGTGAAAAGGAAAATTAAGCTCAAACAGATTAATTCAATTCTGTTAATATTGCTAATATTGAATATATTTCTCTTCTCTCAGCCTGCCAGTGTGACCCGCAGGGCTCTCTCAGCACTGTTTGTGACCCCAGCGGTGGGCAGTGCCAGTGTCGCCCCAACGTGGTTGGCAGGAACTGCGACAAGTGCGCCCCGTCTACCTTCCTATTTGGGCCGCAAGGCTGCAGGCGTAAGTACAACTTGCCAGGGGACTCTTTTTCACAAAAACTTTGCTATATTTACAATGTTAAACTATTTCGATATGTATCAATACTGAAATATCTGAAACAGTTCCAATACTCCTTTTCTGCAGTATCGATACACTGATACCATCTGCACATTCTCCCTCTCTCTTCCCTCTGATGGCGAATTGACACACCTGTCACTCATTCGTCTCATTCGCTCTGGCTTGAATATTGCTTGTATTAAGCATAATTTTAGTAATTCCCACAGGTTTCGCGCTCACAGCATAAGCACACACACCACTGACCTATATAAGTGGCGCTCTCATAAAGCCGTCTCTCAAACAGCTCGCGAGTACCAAATTTACTTCTTTTTTGTGGCTTATTGCGCTTAAACGGTCAAATACATTCAAAATTATGTCAAAATGCCAGTCTTGCCGAGTATTCAGGTAAATGCAGTCAGTTTTGGAACGTAAATAGTTGAGAGAAAACGCATGCTGTGTAACAGTATATTGGATCAGTGCATAAACTCTTAAAGTGACAGCAGCCTAATAAACCTCGCTGCTCTTTATTGAATAACATTTGTAACTTTAATTGTAAGCATGAAAGGGATAGTTCACCCAAAAATGAAAATTCTGTCAGTAATTACTCACCCTCATGTTGTTCCAACCCCGTAAGACCTTCGTTCATCTTCGGAACACAAATTAAGATATTGTTGATTAAATCTGAGTGCTGGATCACTCCTCCATAGGCTTCTAAGGGACTGAAACTTGCTGGCCCAGAAAATGTATTAAAGAGATCGTTAATATAGTCCAAGTGACTCCAGTGGCTCAATCTTAAGTTTATAAAGCGACGAGAATACTTTTTGTGCGCAAAAACAAACAAAAATAACGACTTTATTCCACTTTTCATTTCCTTCTCTCTGGGCCTCGAGTCTTTTCACGTAGTGTTTAAGCGTAGCGCGTCTGTGTTGCACGCGCTACGCTTAAACACTACGTGAAAAGAATTTTTACAACGAAAACTATCCAGTGTTATTTTACATTTGATTACTTTTATTTCTGTAGTATTTCATACCTGAATACTACTGTTACCTGAAAAACTTAAAGCCATGTTTATTTCATTTGTCTCTTTATTCTGTTGTATTTATTTGTGCTATCGTTTGCAATTTGTTTATTTGTTCTTATTTTATTACTGACTGTTTACTTGTCTTGTAAATGTATTTCAGTGATTCACATAAAGCTTCCCTGTGCTGTGTAAGCTATAACAACAAAATTACCCAAATTATCAAATAATTATGATATAATAACAAATTATCTGTATGGCGGTATATATGGCAGTTTTCCCCATGGTATCAAAAAAGGTATCGGATATCAATATTTTTCAAGGTATCGTATCAAAATCAGTATCGTGACAACATTAGTCTTTAATATAGATTGCACCATGTATAGACGATTCCTAAAATGTCTTTCACAAGTGTAATTCTGTTCTCTTGTTATTTAGCATGTGATTGCAGTCCTGAAGGGTCTGTCCACTCTTTCTGCCACGAGGCCACGGGTCAGTGTGAATGTATTCCCGGAGCGTATGGGCGGCAGTGTGAGCGCTGTCTCCCGGGACACTGGGGTTTCCCTAACTGTCGCCCCTGCACTTGCAACGGCCACGCTGAGCAGTGTGACCCGCACACCGGACAGTGTCTGTCCTGCAGGGACCACACCACTGGCCACAACTGCGAGAGGTTAGTTACTGTTTTCTTTGTTCAACGTTATAGGTTGAAATAAAGGCTTTTACTCATCAAATCACTTCCGCAGGTGTTTGAACGGCTACTATGGTGACCCTGTCCTGGGCTCTGGAGACCACTGCCGCCCCTGCATGTGTCCCGACGGTCCCGGCAGCGGCCGACAGTTCTCCGGCGCTTGTTATAAGAGTCTCGATTCCAACCAGGTGTTCTGTGTCTGCAACCAGGGACATAAAGGTAAACACCACACATCTTACTTGATTTATAACCGCATCTGTCATCATGACACACGCTAGAACTTGTCATATAAGTTTAGAATCTTCCAGATTTTTTATGTTTTTGAAAGAAGTCTCTTCTGCTCACTCAGGCTGCATTTATTTAATCAAGAACACAGTTAAACTGTAACATTGTGAAATATTATTACCATTTAAAATAACTGATGATAATATGAAATGTTTCTTGAGCAACAAATCATTATATTAGAATGATTTCTGAAGGATCATGTGACACTGAAGACCGAGTAATGATGCTGAAAATACAGCTTTGATCACAGGAATTAATTACATTTTAAAATATATGCAAATAGAAAACAGTTATTTTAAAATGTAATTTATTCCTGTAATCAAAGCTGTATTTTCAGCATCATTACTTAAGTAAAAGGCTTAAATGTTATTACATTTTAAAATATATGCAAATAGAAAACCGTTATTTTAAATTGTAAAATATTTTACAATAATATTATTTTTACTGTATTTCTGGTCAAATAAATGCAGACTTGATTAGCATGAGATTTCCTTTGATTTAAAAAAAAAAAAGATTCCAACCTTTTGTAACGTCGTAGTGTATGTGGAAGAATATATATATATATATATATATATATATATATATATATATATATATATATTTGTCTTGAAATATGTTTTTTTTTTTTTATCTTGCAAGATGTAATTTTTTTGTAGTGAAAGCTGTAATTTAACACATCTCATGTCGCCCATAGGTGCCAGGTGTGAAGAATGCGCCCCTGGTTATTACGGAAACCCTCACGAAGTGGGCGGAGAATGCCGCTCCTGTCAGTGCAATAACAACATTGACATGCAGGACCCGGGGTCCTGTGACGCCCGCACGGGCACCTGTCTCAAATGCCTGTACCACACGGAGGGCGAGGACTGCAACCGTTGCAAGCTTGGTTATTACGGCAATGCACTGACCCAGAGTTGCAGAAGTAAGTTTTTGAAGAAGTCAGGTTCAGTACTGAACATTTCCAAAAAATATGATCCAAACATTTTATTACATATTTTTGGCATTTAAAATTGAGTTATTCAGTGATATAGATATTTTGGGTGATACCAATTATTATTGCCATTACAATGCCTGATTAATACATATTTTTATTTTAAACATGAAATTGTACAATTGAAAAGTTTAGTTTTTGAAATCTAGTTTAACTCTTTCCTCGCCAGCCTTTTTTTTTATTTTTTGTTTTAAAGGTGAACTAAGTAACTTTTTTACCTTAACTGAACAGCTTCGGAGTCATTGGAATGGTTATATTACTTATTTCGGGTTGAATGGTGGTCGTTTTGCACCCCC
Source organism: Scardinius erythrophthalmus (assembly GCF_964197995.2). Lineage (NCBI taxonomy): Eukaryota > Metazoa > Chordata > Actinopteri > Cypriniformes > Leuciscidae > Scardinius > Scardinius erythrophthalmus. Next base: position 19,689,422 of record NC_138244.1, read on the forward strand.
CTGGTGCCCGTGAGCGGAAAATTCGCACTTGCAACTTTGAGACGGCGGGCCGCCGGCAGCCGCGGCAGGAAGTATCGCGTGATATCGGGTCTCGCGATGTAAACAATTGCTTTACAGCCAAAATAAATCTGCTCAAATACTGTCATTATTGCGCTCCCTCACGCTGTCCAAACCCGAATGAAGAAGACGTTTTAAAGAATGTCCCATCTGCTTTGATGTCGTTGATCTATAGCCTCTGGTGTCTGAGAATCACCAAAGAGTTTTTACAACAGTGTTGTCAAATATCTATTCCGAAGCTGTGGGGGGAGCTCTAGAGAGAAACCTGCGAGCAAAAAGCGAGAATACAGCGAAGAAATCCCGAAGCTACTGAGTGCTGCTTTAAGTTGCCAGTCAGTGTCAACTTAAAAATTTTCACAAAAGTTTTATGGCCCCAGAATATTTAGTTGTATGAATATCTGAACATACAGCTTTTTTTTCTTTTGTTTTATGCTGAAAGCTTCATGTCTAATAAAAAAAAAAAAATAAAATCAACAAAAAGCTGAGAAAATCGTATTTTTGTCAAAGACTTTGTCCAGAACAGATTCAAAACGATGATCAAAACACAGATGGAGTAGATTGCTTCGAGTCCATCAACACCTACACAGTCGTTAAACCTTCCTGGGTCGACATTTCATTCTGTAACGTTAGGCAGTTTTGATTTATAAGCTGTTTAATATTTGATGATTTCTTCTATTAGAGATGGTCTAATTATTGGGAGATACGTGGCTCTACCATTGGAGAAAGCATAAAGGCTAACTTGGATCATGTGTGCCTGGATAACCAATCACATTACAGCCTTGACGTTATTGAAGTTGTGCGACAGTCAATCACTGTTTCCGGATCCAGTAATACCTGTAGTGCAAATGTCTGTGACTTCTCTTATAAAACAACATTTTATTCCGGCGTAAACTCTATAAGTAGATCAATCCAAAACTAATGTTTAAGAGCAAACATGTTGAAGATTAGTTGATAGGCCTCTCCTCCATTGACGTCTCCTTCCCTTAGCCTGCTAACGCTGTGTTACGCTTTTTTCTGCTAAGGTTCCAGGCTTGCCTTCAAGTGTCTTTGGATCTATCGCTTGTTTCTGCTTCTTCTTCGTCTGTTTTGATCCGCACATTCTGTACTCTTTCAGAAGATGTTTAATAGCGCCCCCTACCGTATGCCGGAAAATTACATCAGTGACGGGGAAAGAGTTAAAGGCTTTTTTACTAGTATATAAAAAACAATTAAAAGGTCATTTAAAATTGTGCATCTTGTGTAAGTATGGATTTGATTCTTGGCCCCTGAGTTTTCAAAAATGTTGTCCTCTTCTTTCTCACAGAGTGTGTTTGTAATAATATGGGCACTGCTAAGGAGACGTGCCCTTCTCAGGGGGACTGCAACTGTGACTTAAACAGCGGACAGTGCCAATGTCTTCCCAACGTGGTGGGCCAGCACTGCGATCAGTGCGCTCCGGACACTTGGAACATGGCCAGCGGGAAAGGCTGCGAGGCCTGCGACTGCGACCTCAACCATTCCTTCGGCTCCTCCTGCAATGAGGTTAGACCATATTCACAGCCATCGCATGTTTGGGATAGTAACAAAGTACACATTTTCAGTTGGATTCATTTGTGTTTTTTTTATCCTCTGTGCTTTAGATGATGGGCCAGTGCTCTTGTAAACCTGGGTTTGGTGGCAGAACCTGCCGAGAGTGTAGAGAACTGTTCTGGGGGAACCCTGAGGTCAGATGCCACGGTGAGTTCAGAAAATAATGAAAAATATTAATGCATTAAATTACCCAGTGAATTATGGTAATCTTTTATAATATTTGCAGTGCATTTAACTTTAATAATGGGACGTATTTCTCCAGGAAATAATATATTATGGGGCATTATTTTGTTAATTTTATTTTGAAAATATTTATAAAATTAGGCTATTATATGAATGATTTAAAAATGATTTATATTATTATTTAACTTATATTATATTATAAACCATTTCAAAAGTTTAGGGTCTAAGATTTTTGATTCACTTTTATTCAATTAATCAAAAGTGTCAGTAAGAACATTTATAATGCTCCTCTGTGTATTATTGGTTTTAATATTATTTATATCATTATTTGTTTTAATTTTTAGTATATTATTTCCACTATCATCTCAAAAGTTTGGGTTCATAAGACTTTTGAAAGAATTTCATACTTTTTTTCAGCAAGGATGCATTAAATTGACTAAAAAGTGACAAATACATTTACATGCATGCTATTTAAACTTTCTGTTCATCAACGAATCTTGAAAAAAATGTATCACGGTTTCTACAAAAATATTAAGCGTACTAAATATTAAAAATAACACAAGTGTTTTCAATATTGCTGATGATAATAATAAATGTTTCTTGAGCATTAAATAAGCATATTAGAATGATTATTGAAGGATCATGTGACACTGAAGCCTGGAGTAATGATGCTGAAAATTCAGCTTTATTAAAAAAATATTAAAATAGAAAAACTATTTTAAAATGTAATAATATTTTATAATATTTTTGATCGAATAAATGCAACCTCGGTGAACATAAGAGACTTCTTTCAAAAACGATAAGAAATCTTACCCCAATTCGCCCTCAAAGTTTTGAATGATTAAAAATATACTGTATATTATTGAAGTTTATATTGTAATTAATATATTTTTCCCCCACCCATGTAGTCTCGGTTATAACAGTAGTCTGTACTTTTTATCTTCAGAATGATTAAATAAATTTAGTTTAAAAGAAAGTAAACCTTAAATTTTAATTATCACTGCTGTGCTGAACATTAAACAAACCCAAAGAACACAACTAAACACATTTTGCTGACAATGGAAACACGCCAATGGTGAGCTCTGCCAAAACTCTAAACCATAAAAACTGTAGGCAACCCAGTTTTGTAGGAATGTGTAGCAGAATGGAAAAGCCCTCGTCCCACTCTGATTCGCCCCAGATGTGCGTGACCATGACAAGCTCGTGGGGGGATCTGTCGAAGCCTCGCAATATCCTCTCTACTCCCACAATGCACCTTTGTATTCGTGGGCTTTCCCCTTATGGGTGTCTGCCGCAGTACCCCTTCACAGAAAAGAGTTTTTGTCCTCTCTCTGACTGTGTTTGTGGCTGTGCAGAACATATCTTTGAAAATCTATTTGAACTTTTCTGGTGCTTTAATGGAAAGTGCTTTTGACGGGGTTAGATTCTCACTGAGCGTCTACTATCTACTGATCTCCTTCAAGATGGTTGTGAAGCTTTTCATTAGAACTTCTAATCTCTGCTCATTTAACAGCTCATAATCAAGGATGATGTATGTCAAATATGACACCATCAGCATTTCCAATAAGTTGTCGAAAGAGATTTTCAGTGAATAACATTTTGGTCTGTTTCACAGAAATCCGCACAAGCCATATAAACAGTTTTATGCTACGTTTTTGGAATGACACAAAGGAAATTAAATGCAGATTTATTTATTTTTTGCTAAAACTAGTACTTTATTTACCCATTTTTATTTACCCATCTTCAGCGGAGCAGGTTTTGGACTCTCTTTGAGCAGAAAAGGCGGTTTGCTAACCAAGATTTTTTCCACCCCCACACTCCTCCGTTTGTTTAAAGAGTCCGGATGGAGCAGGAAGCCCCCTGTGTTCCTCTAAGATCCAGTTACCCCTCTATAACCCTTCTGTTGACTCGCCCTCAACATGCTCTTCCCTTTCCCAACACAGGACTGAGCGTCTGTTCAGTTTGAGCTGTGCTTTGTGTGGTTTCCTCTTAAATACTAGTTTGATAATCTTGTGAAATCCCAAGCTTTGAGCTTTGTCCAACCACATGTGATGTGTTTAGAGATTTTGTAGGTTGTAGTTTATCTTGTACATTTTGTCTCTGGTTTGCTCTTCAATCAAGAATTCTGATCGGTTATGGCACTTCAGTTTTAGAGTTTTTAAGTTCAGACTAGTGGATAAGCTTTTTAGTATAGCTTTTAAAGGTGATATGCATGTATGTATGTATGTGTATACAGATATATTATGGAAACAAAAACTCGCGATTCATGATGGTTTTGAATTGCTTGAAATATGATTTGAATCACTTCAAAAAAGGAAGATACAGTTGTATACTGCGACATGTGCAGTGCAAGTCTGTTATATAAACTACATAAAATTATAATTGTGTGCTTGGGACATGGCCTTTATTGGTAAGACTTTTGTTTTTGTAATCAGGCTCTCAAAAGTTATGTAAAATTTGGATTTGGATTTAGATTTATCGGCCAATATATCAGGTATCGGCTTTCAAATATAAAGAATTATCAGTTATCGTATCGGCCAATTTTCCTATCGGTGCATCCCTAAGTAAAACAATTTTGGGAACATTTTCCTTGAATGCCATTTAAACTCTAAAAGCCCTTGTGAAAGGAATGATACATTTACAATTATTCATTTTGCAGACGCTTTTAATCGAAGCGACTTTCAAAGGAGGAATACAGCAAGCGATTCATTGTGAAGAGGCAAAAAACACAAGAAGTGATAAAAATACAAAGTTTCAGACTTTTCTTCATAAGAAAGAATAGGAAGGGATTAAAGGAGAGTGAAAGCAAAGCATAGATTTTTTTTTTTAGCTGGATAGCTTTCCTCCCATGCATTTTTACAATAACCTTATCTGCATGGCGATGAAAAACAGATGTAAGGGATACATACCTTCGTTCATCGGATAGCCATGTAAAACTATATCTGTGAATAAAAACCTACTGACAGTTAGATTAGAATTGCAGGTCTTTAGTTGGTTTGAGATTTAATTCATTGACAGAAAAAGGATATTGCTCATGCAGCGGGAGCTGGCCTCGTGGCTGGTTACTGTTTACACTACTCTGGCAAATACATCACTAACCCAGAAGTTGGTACGCTTTTAAAGGCATAATTTCCGAGAGCTTGTTAACACCGTCATGAATGTTTAACAGCAGTAAAACGGACTTTGTTAATAGGGTGGTCTAGGCTGGGAGACTGTGGTTCCTCTTCTCGACTGGCGTGTGAGATGTTAAAGATTTACATCCCCATGCCTTAGCCATGTACGACTGTGTAAAGTAAACGATTGCGGAGTACACAAGCGCATTGCATTCAATCTTCAAGAAGCATGTTTATTTTAGGCCTACTTTAAAAGGGTTAATTTAATTCTCAAGCCAGGTTTTAAACAATAAAATGCAGATGTGTTCCTAGACAGTAAAAGCACGTCGTAGTGTTTTTGTCTGTTCTAAGAGTGTAAATTGCTACAAAATCACCATCACAAAAACTCCTATGCCAGTCGCCGTCTCCAGGGGTCACATTCACGGTATTGTCCCAACAAGATACACCCCTGGTGCCGCCTGAGGCCCCCTGGATAATGGCAGGGATTAACCTCCGAGATAATTCCCTATCTCTAGTACCTTGTATGCATTAGTGCCCTTAGGTGAAGGAGTCTTTTCCCGTGGAATGTGTGTGTAATCACTACACACTGGAATGCGTTTTAAGTAAATGAACAGTCCCAGACAGGGTCCCCATTCAAGTATTGTATGTGTCACATGTATTGTCCTGAATTCCTGGTTACTTATCTACCCAGAAAGACACGGGCTCTGTTCCAACTCCTAATGAGCTACCAGTACCAACCTATCTAGGTAGCATCATTTTCTTGCCCTCTGATGCCAGATTGGCACTACAAAGCTGTACAACTTAAAGTATGGTACCAGAATTGACGCAAGATTTATGGACACATTTTTAGAAGATGAAAAGTTATTTTTAAACAAATTAATGTTTTAGGAAAGTTTTAGAATGAGGAAAATGTCCATTTAGGGTTTTATGAGTACAATAATTGAATATTACCAAAAGTAAAAAAATAAAAATAATACACTGACTAATTCAGACAAGAAATAATGATTTTCAGATATATAAGACACTTTTTACAGAAAATATTATATTTTTTATGGCCTGTAACATCTTGTTATACATGACAACGAGTAACAAATAATTAAAATAATTCAAAATATAACCATTTGAAAAAATAATGACTTTGGAAAGCAAACGTTATTAACTAGGTTTTGGAAGAGCGCTAAATGGTTATTTTGATAATTGAATAAAAAAAAATAGAAACGGGTTTCAGATTCTTGTGAATCTAAAAAGAGATTTTTTTGGGTGAAATAGGTCTTGATGAAGGTTAACAAGGTTGTTATACCTCTTAGAATGTTCTGTGGATGAGTGTGTTTGTTTAAGGGCCTCACGTTAGGTCATTCCTGATGTGGTGTTTGCCAAGTGTCTCGTCTGTCATTGTGGGCAGTTACTGCCTTTTGTTCACCAAACACTCTGAAACAACGCTAGCAGTGCAGCACTAAAGTGGGCAAACAGTCTTTTCCTTCATGCTTCCACTCCCACCTCGATCACTCACTCTTTAAACTCCAGCCTAATAAGGTCACTGGAACTCAAAATTTGCAGCTGTTGATAGAAAATGCCAGTAAATGAGCTGCTGTCTTACAAATCTTGCACAGGTTTAACATTTCAATTCTTTCAGCCTTACAGATTTTTCTTTTTCTGATGTCGATCTCAATCTACATAAATCTGGCCAAGCTTTTACTAATTTATTATTTAACCAATGCAAAGCACACCACATCATTGTTGAATTCTTAAGTTTTTAACCAATGTTGTGTATATATATGTGTGTGTTTATATATATATATATATATAACACACACATTTACATTTGTTATACATGTAAAAAATACTAATTTGTAAATTAATTAAATTATATTTTTTAATTAATTATTTTTAAGTTAAACTTTTATTTTTATACTTTTGGTGTTCATTTTACTTTAAATTTAAGAAATTGTTATTTGCTTTTGTGATTTTTATTTTATTTTATTATTTATTATTTTTTGAATATTACTATTTAGGTTTAATTTAACGAGTTAGTAGTTATATTGCTTCAAATTAAACTAATTTTAGAATTTATTTAGTTTAAATCTTTCAGATAATATTTTTATTGTATTTAAGCTTTATTTCAATTACCAAAAATGTTTTTAATAGTTTTAAGCAATGATAATAACTGTACTTAAACCTCCGTGTTCCTGTGTATTTTCTCAGCATGTGACTGTGACCCGAGAGGCATCGCGGAGCAGCAGTGCAACAAGGCCACTGGTCACTGCGTGTGTGTGGAGGGTGTTTCCGGTCCCCGATGTGACACATGCGCTCGAGGCTACACGGGCGACTTCCCACAGTGCGAGCGATGCCATCAGTGCTTTGCCGAATGGGACGTAATTGTAGGCGACCTCACCAATCAGACCCACAGACTGGTCCAGAAGGTCAATACCATCAAAGCCACTGGCATTACTGGACCCTACCAGGCCACCATCAATAACGTTGAAAGCAGCGCCAACTCCATCCGCAACATCCTCGCCCAGAATCCAGCCACTCAGCCTCTAACGGAGATCCAGGGACTTCTCGAACAAGCTACGTAAGTTACATCCTTACTTAGGGATGTGGAAAGCAAGTGCAGATCCTTCTTATTAGTTCACATTGAGAGATCTTTGACTCTTCTCATAAGAATAATCCTCTTTCTCTAAAGTGCCTTGATGGCTGAAATGAACACCAACCTTAATCTGACCGAGGAGACCTTGTCCGAGATCTCATCTGACAACAACAGCACGGACACCAAACTGAACTCCCTCAAAGAAGAAGCTCAGAAACTAGAACAGACGGTGAAAGACCTGCAGAAACAGGTGGAGTTTGTGAAGAATTCAGACATTCGAGGTGAGTAACATAACATAAAAGGGGCCATATTTTAACGATCTAAGCGCATGGTCTAAAGCGCACGGCGCAAGTGCATTTACGGCGTGTCCGAATCCACTTTTGTTAGTTTAACGATGAGGAAAATGGTCGGCGCTCCCGGCGCATGGTCTAAAAGGGTTGTCCCTATTCTCTTAATGAGTAATGGGTGTGTTTTGGGCGTAACGTGCAAAAAAATAATCAGAGTTTCATCTCCCATTCCCTTTAAAAGCCAGTTGCTCTCGCGCCATGACGGATTCGCTATTTACATGGCTGAATTTGCAAGCGGAAAGACTGAACGTTTCTCTAGTGAGGGAATGGATCTGCTCGTGCGCGAAGTTAAAGCGTGCAAGCAGAACATCTATGGGACAAGCCCACCATACCTTTGTACACAATATTAATCTTTTACATTGTAATACTTTTATTTTTAATATGTGTCATGTTTGTGTGCTGCTGCGCATCCCTGTGTGTAATAAGCAGATTGTGCATGCGTTGTGGACCCGCCTATAGGAGCATATTACTAATGCGCACTTTAAATGACAAAAAAAAAAATACTGCACCATTGACTTTAGACCAGGTTTTAGTTGGTCAATGGCGCAGTCTATTTCAGTGTCCTCAAAATAGCTTTTCTTGACCAGGAAAATCCATCATTTCACCATCTTTTTCGGTCTACAGGGGCCAGAGCCAGCGTGAATCGATATTACGAGCAGTCCCAGAATGCAGAGGTCCGTGCCAATGCCTCCACCAGTGACCCATACAACCTGGTCAATCAGTCTGCCGTCCTGCGGACAGAAACGGAGGACTTGATGAACCAGACCAAAGAAGAGTTCAGTCAAAGGCAGGATGAGTTTTCGACGAAACTGGACAACCTGGCAGGACAACTAGAGACTCTGGACCTGTCTGAGCTTAGCGAGAAGGTAAAGCAGTCAACAGATTTATGATCATGATCTACGCCAAGAGCTTATCTAGTCACTTGACAGCACTGAAGTTTCAGTTAGCAAAAGTTTAGTTTTTAGAAACTAATCAAGTGCAAGAAAAACTATTTTGACATCACTTTAAAATTGCCTAGATATCCTTAGACTTTTGTTCCTGATTACACAAAATCTTAAACTTTGTATTATACTTCCCAAGGTGTACAATTACATTAAAAAAGTGATTGAATTTTCAGTTTTTTTGCTTGGGCCAATAAACAAACACCCACATTTGTAACCACCCAGAACACTCTAGCATCATGCCAGTGAGTTTTGCTCATTTAAAACCTAGTTTTACCGTTGTGATCTCTCCTCGGATACAGACATGTGGTAGTCCAGCTGGCTCTGAGAACTGTGCCGACTCTCCCTGTGGAGGCCTGAGCTGTGTGGACGGGAAAGGGAACAGGAAGTGTGGAGGAGAGGGATGTGATGGCCTCGCCACGCTTGCCCACAATGCCTGGCAGAAAGCCAAGGACTTTGACCTGGAGATTATCAGCGCCATGGAGGAAGTGGACAAGCTGTCCAAAATGGTGAGGTTTCTCAGCAGACACTGTATCTGCAATTGATATGATAAAGGATTTTGCAATAATTTTCCAGAGATGTTCTGCATTTACATTCTCTATTCGGATCTTTTCACTTGTCAATTGCTGAATGCATTTTGAAGACAGACATTGGAAAAAAAAAAATTTATTGTACGATTTGCAAGGATTTCTTCTTTAGGGATCCTTTCTTTAAAGACAGGCTTGTGATCATCTAATGAACACAGTGCTGGCCTTTTCTCTGAAACATGCAGCGCGTCAGACCATATAATTATATGATTTAGTAACATTTTGATGATCGCACTAATCCATTTCACATTCTCACCACCACACGTCAAAATTAATAAAAAAAATTCCCGGCAACTGGCGAGTAACACAGTAACAATGGCAAATTTGACTCTTGTTTCGCACTTCCCTGGCTAACATGCTAGTAGTGTCCTGCAGATGGTGGGATAAATCACATCCATGTAAAGAGTCCTTAATATGTTTGTTCAGGTGTCAGAGGCAAAGGTGAAAGCAGACGAAGCTAAGTTAAATGCTCAGGAGGTGCTGGCGAAGACCAATGAGACCAAAAAACGCGTGGACGGCAGCAACGAGGAGCTACGCCAACTCATCAAACAGATCCGAGACTTCCTCACTCGTAAGACACACTTAGCAAGTTTCCTTGAGCTAAGTTGCTTGGATGGTGAAAAGTGGCTTGAATTTCAACTCCTACTGTGTCTGTTTCTTCAGAAGATGGAGCGGACCTGGAAAGCATCGAGGCTGTGGCCAATGAAGTTCTGCAGATGCAGATGCCCACCACACCAGCCCAGCTGCAGAACCTGACAGCGGAGATCAGGGAGCGCGTGGGCAGCTTGACAGATGTGGAGGACATCCTTAACCAGAGCGCCAATGACATCATGAGAGCAGAAAGCTTGCTGGAACAAGCCCGCAAGGCCAGGTCTGAGATATATTCAATCCCTGAGAACAGATTGAGACATTTGAACAGGCACCTGTCACAAATCAGCTACACAAAAACCTTTTATTCTTCTACTACTTTTCTATGAGGTTTGCCATTTTTGCAACCTGATTATCAATATTTGCCATTTTGCATGCTAGGTTATTTTTTGTCGATTTTAATAGTTCTTATAACAAAAAAAATTGGATTTGTGCCTTAGTACTTTAAAAAGTAATGGGACATTAAAGCAGAGGTTCTCAACTTTTTTGACTCGAAGGCGCTTCATTGTCCAACATAATTTTCAATGCTCTCTCCCCTTTCCTACATTTTTTCATTAGAAAACTGGGATATTGCCATTTTAAATTCATTTTTTGATTTCGATTTATACAGCTACTATAAGTAAATCCAACCTTACTCGAATACATTCAGTACACTCACGCTAAGCAGTGTGTACTATATAGCAAATCTCAACCGCTTGATTGTTATATCATTGGAAAATGTTGGATAAATTATATTTAGTTCATATAGAACAACCTACATTTGCCTGCGTACATACAGTATGTTCACATAAAAGATTCTGCTATATATAATCTTGACTGCTTGGTTATTTATATCGTTGCAAAAAAGTAACTAGATTATCACCCAGCTCTTTATATAAAATTGGATATACATTATATTAAGCTTTATTTGCATATATACAGTACACTAATGTAAAGCGATATATACTATATAGCAAATCTCAACTCGCTGATTTTTTTAGAAAATTTAGCTACATTGTCGCCCAGCTCTGTATATAAAGTTGAATATATGATATCGAACTTCATCCGCATACATACAGCACACTCACGCAAAGCAGTATATCCTACTACACTCACCTAAAGGATTATTAGGAACACCATACTAACACTGTGTTTGACCCCCTTTCGCCTTCAGAACTGCCTTAATTCTACGTGGCATTGATTCAACAAGGTGCTGAAAGCATTCTTTAGAAATGTTGGCCCATATTGATAGGATAGCATCTTGCAGTCGATGGAGCTTTGTGGGATGCACATCCAGGGCACGAAGCTCCCGTTCCACCACATCCCAAAGATGCTCTATTGGGTTGAGATCTGGTGACTGTGGGGGCCATTTTAGTACAGTGAACTCATTGTCATGTTCAAGAAACCAATTTGAAATGATTCGAGCTTTGTGACATGGTGCATTATCCTGCTGGAAATAGCCATCAGAGGATGGGTACATGGTGGTCATAAAGGGATGGACATGGTCAAAAACAATGCTCAGGTAGGCCGTGGCATTTAAACGATGCCCAATTGGCACTAAGGGGCCTAAAGTGTGCTAAGAAAACATCCCCCACACCATTACACCACCACCACCAGCCTGCACAGTGGTAACAAGTCATGATGGATCCATGTTCTCATTCTGTTTACGCCAAATTCTGACTCTACCATCTGAATGTCTCAACAGAAATTGAGACTCATCAGACCAGGCAACATTTTTCCAGTCTTCCACTGTCCAATTTTGGTGAGCTCGTGCAAATTGTAGCCTCTTTTTCCTATTTGTAGTGGAGATGAGTGGTACCCGGTGGGGTCTTCTGCTGTTGTAGCCCATCCGCCTCAAGGTTGTGCGTGTTGTGGCTTCACAAATGCTTTGCTGCATACCTCGGTTGTAACGAGTGGTTATTTCAGTCAAAGTTGCTCTTCTATCAGCTTGAATCAGTCGGCCCATTCTCCTCTGACCTCTAGCATCAACAAGGCATTTTCGCCCACAGGACTGCCGCATACTGGATGTTCTTCCCTTTTCACACCATTCTTTGTAAACCCTAGAAATGGTTGTGCGTGAAAATCCCAGTAACTGAGCAGATTGTGAAATACTCAGACTGGCCCGTCTGGCACCAACAACCATGCCACGCTCAAAATTGCTTAAATCACCTTTCTTTCCCATTCTGACATTCAGTTTGGAGTTCAGGAGATTGTCTTGACCAGGACCACACCCCTAAATGCATTGGAGCAACTGCCATGTGATTGGTTGATTAGATAATTGCATTAATGAGAAATTGAACAGGTGTTCCTAATTATCCTTTAGGTGAGTGTATATTGCAAATCTCAACAACATGAATGATTGTATCTTTGCAAAGCATAAACTATATTATCACTTATCTCTAATCTGCTAAATGCAACTTTAAAGCATGTTGATATTAAGATATTATAATCATTAACAACATGATTGTCAGTAAAGCTGCTTTGAAACACTCTGTGTTGTGAAAAGAGCTACAGTATATAAATCAATTTGACTCGACTTGATTCCAGAAGTTTCTGTATGTTCTTCAATAAAACCAATAATCATTGAATGGGGAAAAATAAATATGATTTCATCTTGATTTTTTTGGGGTGTGTGTGTGTGTGTGGGGGGGGTAGTATTTAGTTAATTTATTACAATTTGTTCATTTCAATACATTTAGGTTATCATGCGACTCCTTTGAGTGTTTGTTGAGGCCCCCTAGTGAGCTCCTGATGCATCAATGTGTACCATATCTGTGGAATGTGGCAGTATTGCCACCTACTGCCCAGTTCATTGAACAACACGTTTGTTTGTTCTCTATTTTTCACAGGAAGGAGGCGTCAGATGTCAAAGACACAGCTGAGATGGTGAAGGAGGCCTTGCAGCAGGCTGAACGTGCTCAGAGTTCTGTAACCGAGGCCTTGAAACAGGCCACTGCTGACATCAAGGGAACACAAGACCTACTGGTCTCGGTAAGTCTACACTGGATTTTATCACCACTCAACAACTGAGTTCAAGACTTGTTTTAGACATGAACAATTTGCTGCTTTTGAATGAATCTAAATTACTCTTTTGTACAAAAGGTGGAGTCAGAGACATCCGACTCAGAGCTAAAACTGAGTAACGCCACCCGAAGGCTCCTGAAGCTGGAAAGCGATGTAGCTCTGCTGAAAGAAAAGGCTCTCAACACCTCTACAAGCGCCAACAGCACAGAGAAAGAGGCTGATAGCATTAACGCACTGGCCGAGCAGCTCAAAAAGGTGCCTGTAATATATGGACGTTACGTCATTTTTGGTATTAACTGTTTTGCGTTTGTAACCTCTTATGTTGTGGTCGACCGTTTATGCAGGATCTGGATTCAGAGCTGAAAGACAAGTACAGTACTGTTGAAGAGCTGATCACACAGAAGGCTGAAGGAGTGACAGAGGCCAAGAAAAGAGCAGACGAACTCCAAAAGGAAGCCAAAAATCTGTTGCTACAGGCCAGCGAGAAACTTCAGCTTCTGAAAAGTAAGTCGATAGCGCATTTCTAATTGCTAATTGCGAAGCAAATATTACAAATATATCCATGAAATAAGCGCAACTGCAACATCAGCTTTCACACATTTCACTGGGTAACAGAGCTGCGACTATAAACCTCAATGTTTAAAAAGTTTTAACCTAGAAATCACTTTAAAGGTGCATTGCGCAAGTCTCTGAGTTTTTGCAGAACTATGCCCCCTCTGGCGACAAGCGAAACTGCAACACTGCAACTGAACGCACATGACGTCACGCCCAGTCTCAAATTCCGATCCGAATCCCTCTTATTTATTTTACTGTACAGGATTATAGAGGCAATCGCAGTGATCAGAGAAGGGCTCATTCAGCCCATCAGGCAATTGTTTAAGCATGTATGGGTTAGAAAAACGGGTATTTTTAACATGAAATGTTGCGCAATGCACCTTTAAAGTAGCGATGCACTGAAAAATAACAATTCTGGGCTGAAACCCAAAATTCAGGATGCACTTGGGCGAAAACCGAAAGTTTATTTGATAATCAAATAATTAATCATTCATTTAATAATCAACACTAAAAAAAAAAGAGTTGTATAAACATTTAAAATCACATATTAGGCAGTTTTTATATCAACTTTTAATAATAGAATTATATTTCTTCTAATGAAGACATTACTAACAATAAAAATATAATGAATATGTAATTCAGTGCATCGAAACACTAATTGAGCGGATACAAAAGAATGCCAAAACGACATTTATTAAAATATAAAATCCACATAATTTAAAAATTGAGACTCCATTTTATATTAAAAGTAACAAAGCTTATTAAAAAACAGATTAACAAAACAGATGCTGAACACTGTCAAAACGCGACATGCTAATTAAACGTCACTGTTTCGGTCAAAATAATTTCGGCCAAAATCTAAAATCTTTGGTAGGCAAAATTTCGGTGCATCACTAGTTTAAAAAGAACTATCATACAACTGTTTTCAATTTAGATTTTAGTGTTCTCAATTAGGAAGAGCTAAACTTCTGTTGTTTTGCAGATCTTGAGAAGAGCTACGATGAAAATCAGAAGCTGCTGGAGGACAAGGCCAATGAGCTGGTGGATCTGGAGAAGGCTGTGAAAGAACTGCTTCAGGAGATCAGTCACAAAGTTACCGTCTACAGCACCTGTCTGTTTTAACGCTACTACTGGCTGCATTAGGAAAATAAATTATATTAACTTTTTTGTGAGTTTTACAACTGTTACAGCTACAACTTTACCCACACATTTATCTTTGTCACTGTATGGAAGGGTGTTGCACACTTTTGCGACCACAAGGGAATGTAATTTGGATTTTAAAATAAAAGAGTGAATGTAAGATATGCCCAACATAACTATGAGACTGCAATTACAATGACCTCATTGTTTCGATTTAGGATAAAAGTTGTTGAAATAAGAAGTAAAATAATGTAAATATGCCTCAAATTTTCTACTTTTCTGTCACAGATATCTGGATCAATTTATAAATGCCATGAAAAAGAAATCAGAATAAACTCAAGTTTATTACTTAATACTACAGTGTGAAATTGTGTCGTCGTTTTCATTCCCTCAACACATCCTTGAGTTTATAAAATACAATCTGAGCATTCTAATTAAACTTTATAAGATGGAAATAACAGTCGAGACTTATGTATTGTGGAAGAATCACTCCTTAATCCAAATTTTTTTTACTTGGTTTATGCTACTTGTTTTATTTCTGTAACAGTGGTATGGTGGACCTGGGTCATGGCCGTAGAGCGGAGATGGACCTGTACTGTGGCGATGTGGAGAATCATCAATGTCATTAAAATAACCAGATCATAAGAGCCATTTGCCCGTGAATCAGACCTCACTGGAAGCTCTATATATTTTTGAATCAGAATAAAGAGCCAGCTCAAGACTCAAAATAATTCTCCCTACATTAAATTTTGTAGGGGAATTTTCCACCGTTGCCTTTGGCTTGCTCACTGGGGGTCTTAATTGCATCGCCATCTTACCCCACTCAGCCCTAGTCAGCGACGACCCTGAGGGCTCTATCTTGCACCCAGCGCAATTGACTTTGTACACAGACGCATGTATCATTCCTATTTTTCACCCAACGCACAGCGGACTTTTCCCTGCACAGACGCATGTCGGTAAATTAGGGAGTGAACTTGCGCTCCCGGGGGGCGGTTCAGCGAAAAGAGCAGGCGTGTTCCGGCGCAAACGTTCCCTGGTGCTATTTTGCAGTTCCAGAAAACAATCCCGCCACAGACCAGGAAAAACCTAGTCTAAAGTCAGTGGCGCGTTTTCAGAGGCGCGTTCAGATGCTATTTTAAGGGCGCATGCTCGGCCATAATCAATAAAGAGTGTGCACAACGCACATACACTTTGCTTCTCTTATCTACACACAGAACCAGCAGTTGCCATTTTTGCAATCCATACATAACTACAAGGAAAAATATTCCACGTGAGGGAAATCATTGTGGTGCCCTTGAAAATGTGAAAAAAATAGGCATAAATCTAGCTTACACATTTACCAAAATTATTATACGCCCGTTTAACTGAACCTAATTTGGGTGGGTTTCTCCCATCCCCATACAATGTCACTTCTCTGTGTTTTTACGGCCCTGGCAAATCCGCCGTTATAATAGCAATCCGCCATGGAACAAGCACGCCTGCTCTTAAAGGGAATGTGAGATGATGCTCTGATTGGTTTATTTCACGTTACGCCCAAACCACACCTATGAGTAATGAAGCTACTTCAGACCAACTCGTTTTAGATTTGCGAGATCCGTCCACAAAGTTACTTGCGTTTCAGATCGTTAAAATAGGGCCCTGAATATACCTGTACTGTGGTCATGGCATTGAGATGGTCCTTTGGTCTGCTGTGGCACAAATGGAGGCCTTGGCTGTGAGCGCTGCACTGTAACGCACTGAGGACTGTCTGGGTTTGCCTCACACCGAGGGGTGCCTGGGTTTGTAATCTTAAATGCAATCTAAGTTGATTTTAATAAAAAGCATCTAGGCTTGGGTTTGGCTGTGACAGATCCGCAAAGAGCTTAGGTTGGAACAGGAACCTTAGGACCAGTGCCCGTGAGAGGAGGTGCATCCCAACTTGCTTACACACTACTCTGCCATTTTGTAATATAAATACTATTGAGTAATGTGTTCGCACTAAAAATTCCAGCAAGAAGTGCACTTCAAGTATCCGGATAATGCAAACTGAAAAAAGAAAGTGTGGAATGTAGGGCAATGAACTTTATGCAAGGCCGCTTCTGCATTTAGCCTCAGTGGCAACTTCCTGTCCAGTGCAGCGCAGTGTATGGAAATTGTGAGAAAACTAAGCAAAAAATGAAAGCTTGAGGAAGTGTTGAGGGTCTATCAGGCTCTGATGCTGAATGACAAAAATCAAGTTACTACATTGCCTTTTTAGGGCACTGTTGTCCTTAATGATTTCAGCAGCCATACAACTACAACCATAATTTACTAGATAGTGGAGGTAAAATCATCTGGATTTGTTGGGCATAAAATAATATTTAACTTACAATGCAAAAATGCATTATGTAAAATAATGAATAATGACTATATGAATATATTAATGACTTTAGCAACACATATTTATAAGTAAGAGATCAAGTACTAAATAAAATTATAAAAATTATAGAAAAATATGAAAATTGCTTTTGTTAACACTAAGGAACCAAAAACTGTATTTGTTTGATTACTGTGTAGCCTACTGTTAGTGGCAAGACGCACAGCACCACCTTGTGTCTGTACAATCATACTGCAAACTTCAACCGATATGTATTTCAATTGGTCCAGCCATGTAAAATTACAAGCAACAAACCTTTTGAATTGATGAGAAGTGATCTGAAAAATGTTTCTTTCTAACAGTGGATATTTGAAGCATAAATAGCAGTAAAAACAGGTACAAATCTAAATCAACATAATCCGAATATTACGGTTACTAAAGCAACTCGACTTCACTATTCTTCACTATTAATTCACTCACTAATAGTGAGAATTGTAGGCCTACAAAAAGAAACACATAAATATCCAAAACTGATATATCCTAATCGCCCACACACTTTATAGTCCTATTTAAAAAAAAATAAAAATAAAACAACAGGTGCAAAGATAACCTGTTATTTAGAGTAAAAACTTAGACATGGTGTGTGAAAAACCACAAAAAAATCAAGAGAACTGAATCTTTTTTTTTTTTGTTGTTGCTGGTGAAGCTGGAAGTTATTGATCTGTTATCCCACATGTGCTATACTACTTTTAAACAAAAAAAGAAAGTAGCCTATACTTCTCCAGTTATGGATGATAAAAATTTATTTGTTAAAGGGATAGTTCTCCCAAAACTGAAAATTCTGTCATCATTTAGCCTACTCACCCTATGTTGTTCCAAACCCGTAAGACTTTCGCTCATCTTCGGAACACAAATGAAGATATTTTTAATGAACTCTGAGAGATTTCTGTCCCTCCATTGACAGCTACACAACTACCACTTTGACACTTCAAAAAGTTCATGAAGAGAACGTAAAACTAATCCATATGAAGAATCGCATGCGCAGGGTAAGATTTGTGAAAGTGTACATAAGATTGCAAGCATAAATTAAGTTTGCATACGCAAGAGAAGATTGTAAAGGTGTAAATCGCCTTTAACGTGTAAGAACATTTTTTTTGAAGCATTTTACTGTTATTCGTTAGCCTGGCAAGCCAGACCTACATCAAGATGTTAGGTCTGGAAACTCACCATAGTCACGGCTCAATCCGAGGGGCGGGATAAACGGCTGTCTTTCAAATTCCCTCTGCACACAATAGGACAGCGCTTCAACCAACCAGAGCGTTTTCCCAACAGCGGAGCTTAGTTGATAGATTCAACCATAGATATCATATAAAGGCTAGATGTCTTAAGGCGGAGTCACTTCCGGCATCAATATCACTCTATACACAACGTGATTGGCCTGACCCAATCTGGGTTTTTGCAGCGAGAAGGTTTATTGAGAGTTGCTAGACTACCCTGGCTGCGAAATACATTTTGCTGCCGCTAGGGTGCGTCTAGATTTCTAGGCTAGTTATTCGTAAGAGTAATGCATGTATTGTGAAACTGCAGCTTCGTGCTAACGCAAAATAAATAGGATCTGTATTCTTCTGACTTCCATTTTTCCACACTTACACTTTTGGCACGTTTTTTTTTGCACAAATATGACCAAAGGCACTGCAAGCCTGTGAACAGCTATTTGCAACCAAAAACATCAGTCGGGAACTGCACAACAGATTATTTGTGTAAAATCAAACTTTGTGTAAATAATAAGCTGTTGCAAATGCCTAAATTACTTATTGTGTGCATCTTGTGTGCACTTACAATACAATACAATATTTCCATGCCTCTGGGTCTGTCTGCTATGGTGTTGGTTGTGATCCAGTCTATGGCGACCAGGAAGAGGATAGGGGAGATGATGCACCCTTGTCTCACTCCGGACTGCACAGGAAACCACTCAGAGAGGTGATTTCCCATAATAACACTACACTTAAAATGTTCATAGAATGTTTTTATGATTGAGATGATCTTTGATGGTATTCCATAGGAGTGCAGTATCTTCCAGAGGGTGTGTCGATGGACACTGTCGAAGGCCTTCCTGAAGTCCACGAAGTTGATGTAGAGGGGTGTATTCCATCCCAAGCACTGCTCTATGATGTTACGCTAAGCAAATATCTGGTCCATACATCCTCTTCCCTTCCTGAAGCCTACTTGCTCATGTCTAATCCTGGTGTCAATGGCTGTCTCCATGCGGTTGAGAAGGACTCTGCAGAACACCTTGCTTGGGATAGACAGAAGAGTAATTCCACGCCAGTTGTCACAGTTCTTAATGTTGCCTTTCTTGGGGACTTTGACAATGAGGCCTTTGGACAAATCTTCAGGGATGGTGTTACTGTTCCAGATGTTTTGGAATAGGTCCGTCAGCACTCTTGTTGATGTTAGAATGTCAACCTTGAGCATCTCGGCATGAATAGCATCTATGCCACATGCCTTGCCACTTTTCAGGGTTTGGATGGCAGCTTTAACTTCAGCAGAGTCAGGGGGGTTGATGTTGATTTCCAGGATACCATCTGTTGTTGTGATGTTGGTTGGTTGTTCAGGCTCAGGGAGGTTGAGTACTTCCTGGAAGTGTTGAACCCATCTGACTGCTTGTTCACTCTCTGATGTACAGATGTTGCCATTCTTGTCCCTAACATGGGTAGTTTGGTTTGTGCATCTGCTGCAGAGTCTTGTACACTGTGCCCAGTTTTCCATAGGCTGAAGCTTTCTCGGCGTCACTTGCCAGGTGTTCAACAAAGACCCTTTTGTCTTTTCTAGCACTCCTCTTCACCTCTCTGTCCTTGTTTTTATAGGACACCTAGGTTTTCTCGAGGAGTCGTTGGGACTTGGTGTTCAGCATCATTGCCTTCAGCTATTTCCTCTCTTCGATTTTCAGCCAAGTTGACCTGTGCAAACTTTAGAAATGAAGTTTTATTCACGGCCGGGAGATCACTGGCCACAACAACCAAGTGAGTCTCCTGCAAACACAGCAAAGCTTCAATTAACTCTGTTCAGAGAACATTTGGTCCCTCTCTAAAGAGAGTTAAAATAACTCTAAACAGAGTTAAAGTTAATGAGATACTTAAGTGATTAATTAAGTGATGATTGGGCATTAATGATGAACACCTGCTGTTAACAAGTTCTCAGCAGAGGAGGATTAAACAACTCCATAAACAGCATTACCAGCTTCACTTATTACTAACCAGGGGTGCGTTTCCTGAAAGCATCGTTGGCCAACTATGGTCGCAAGTTCATCGCAATGTCCACTGAACTCTATTGGTAACGACGGAACTTGCGACCATAGTTGGCCAACGATGTTTTCAGGAAACACACCCCAGACTGACTTTATTTCTGTCAGACGTCTACAGAAGGTCTTATTGAGAATTAACAGAGGTTTAGATGTTGATGATTTATTGAAAATGTATGATCACTGTTATAGTGATAAGTGTTTCCTTCAGTTGGGCAGTTTGACTTTTCTTGCAAGTTTGTGGTTTTTGTAACAGCTTTTACCAAAACACGTAATTTGTAACAAAGAAAGCCAAAAAAATGATCAGGTGATATTTTTAACAGCAGATAATTAAAAAATGCACTAATATCATCACTGTCCAAAAGTGGTCATTTGATGTTAATAGATTATATTCACTAACAATACTCTCTTGCCACAGATTGGACATTTTGAATTTTTTAAATACATATAGGGGATTTTTTTTTAAAACAAAGACATCAAGAATCAGCTTATAAATCTCAACAATGGTGACATGCTTCAATGCATGCGTCATCACAAGATCAGGTCGCAAGTGGGCAGCTGATTCGTCTGTTGCACAAGCTGAGAGCATGCTGAAGCTACGTGATGTCATTGGAGCACCATGCTCTGGAAGACAGGGCCTTGGAACCTCACATTTCCAACAGTGGAGGAAGGCAGGAACCAGTGAAAGAAGAGCCATGATCCAAGAGCAGGTACGGAACCTGGAAGAGGAAGGACGAAGATCAAGGGCAGTGGACCTAGCTTCTCAAGGGGCCTGGACCAGATGGGATCTTCCCAAGAGGAAGATTACCTGGGCGGACCTATGGAGACTGGAACCGTTCCGAATCTCCTTCCTGTTGAGGTCAGTGTATGACACACTTCCAACCCCAACAAACTTGCACAAGTGGGGCATGAGAGAGGACCCATTGTGCAAGCTTTGTGGGGAGAGGGGCACCATGGCACACATCCTGGCCGGGTGTAAAACAGCACTCACCCAGGGAAGGTACAGGTGGCGCCACGATAGGGTGCTCACGACACTCGCCAACACCTTAGAGCAGGAGAGGAAAAAGAAACGCCAGCCTCTTCGGAAAACAACTTCAATCCAGTTTGTAAGGGAGGGGGAAAAGCCACCAACCACAGCAACAACAAGAACCAGTCTGCTACAAAAGGCCCAATCATGGGAAATGAAGGTCGACCTGAGAGGAAGGCTGCAATTCCCCCAGTTTGTTCAGACAACCCTGAGGCCGGATGTGGTATTGTGGTCTGAAGAGGGAAAAAAGATCATCCTCATAGAACTTACAGTCCCATGGGAAGAGGGATGTGAACAGGCCTTTGAAAGAAAGAACGCCAAATACCAAGACCTGCTGCACGACTGCAGGGGGAAAGGATGGCAGGCTTGGCTGTTCCCGGCCGAGGTTGGCTGTAGAGGGTTCCCTGCTCAGTCAGTGTGGAGAATGCTAACAGCTATTGGAATAACAGGGAAGGAGAGAAAGGCAGCAGCTCGCAGGATGGGGGAGGCAGCGGAAAGAGCCTCTTGCTGGTTATGGAGCAAGAGGGAGGAGTTGAGCTGGAAGCCAGGAGGGGAAGATGGGCAGTGACTTGGCCACCACTGCCGACCCACCTTCGGGAGGGTGTTGCGGATAAGGGTCGAAACACCCAATGAACGAGGGGTACCGCCTGATGACATCAACCCCTCCTGGCCAAGGCTACATTCACTTAAGGTGAATGAAGGGGAGAAGCATTTTCGAATGTATTTGTAACTTAGAAACTCTGGGTAACCAGTGACTCCCAGGAAAGTCTGGGTGGCAACCGAGGAAGTTTGGTGACGCTGGAAAGACAGCTGACCTCCAGGAAAGACTGGCGTGGGTGTGTGAGGTTAGCAACCTCATCCACAGCACTCGCAAGAGGGCACCAACTCAAGCTACAGAAAGTATTACAGAGCAATACCCCCAGAGTCACCCGAGAGGGGGGGAGGATGAGAGACTCGTCAGGACAGACATAACGGTAACGGCCAGGAATGAAATACGGACACAGAGACGGCTCACCCAAACAACTTTAACCGGGAGGGCATTGGAAGTAAAGTGTCATTGCGGAAAGACCTGCAAGAATAAAAGAGGGCTTAAGATACACCAAAGCCGAACCAACTGTGGAAAAGAGGGGTCACAGGAGCAGCGCACAGCGGTAGCACCTGGTGAGACGCAGGAGAGTTCCAGGCAGGAAGCACCCCACAGTACTGGAGATCTCTCAGCACCTGTGTCACCTCAAGACCTCAGGAGGGACCCACCTGATGCCACCCCAGGGAGCCAACCCCACCCTGCGAGGGAACAGATCAAATGGCCCAAGATGAGCGATAACAAAGAGTGGTACCAACTAGACCAAGACCTCGACAAAGTGCTAGAAGCCACACTAGCAGGGACGGCTGAGCAGAAAGTCAATACTCTCACAACAATAACCTATAACCTGGCAAGGGAGCGCTTTGGAATTCAGGAGAAGAAAATCAACATCAAGTCCGCACATCAGCCAAACAGAAGAGAGAGGGAAATTCGTCGACTGAGGGGAGAAATCAAGATTCTCACCAAGCAGTTCAAAAGAGCCCTTGCTGATGAAAGGGAAGGCATCAAGGACCTGACGAGTCAACTCCGGGAGCGCCTCTGCAGACTCCGAAAAGCAGAAAGCACTCGGAAGAAGAGGAAGGATAGGGAGAACAAAAGATCCCAGTTCACCAAAGACCCCTTCAGATTCACCAGAACACTGTTGGGTGAAGCAAAATCTGGAAGGCTGACCAGCCCCAAAGGAGATGTGGAGGCGTTCTTGAGGGAGACCCACAATGACACCTCTAGAAACCAGGCCCTGGACGCCAACCCAAGCATCAGCAGTATAAAGATCCCAGAAAAAGAGCTCAACGTCAGTGAACCATCCTGGAGGGAAGTCCAAGAGGTGGTGAAGAAGGCCAGAACAGGGTCTGCCCCCGGCCCAAGCTGTATACCCTACAAGGTATATAAGAAATGCCCAATGCTTCTCCGGATGCTGTGGAAGCTGTTCCGGAGGATCTGGAGAAAAGGTATCATTCCATCAGGCTGGAAGAAGGCAGAGGGCTGTTTTGTGCCAAAGGAAGAGAACTCCTCAACCATTGACCAATTTAGAACAATCTCACTGCTAAGTGTAGAAGGCAAGATCTTCTTTTCTGTACTGGCCAAGAGGATGACCTCGTACATGACAGAGAATGGATACATCAACACTGCCATCCAGAAAGGTGGAATTCCAGGCTTCTCTGGATGCCTGGAACACATCGGAGTTCTCAGTCAGATGATCCGTGAGGCTAAAGCCAGCAAGGGCAACCTGACTGTTGTCTGGTTGGATTTGGCCAATGCCTATGGATCAATCCCGCACGCCCTCATCCATGCAGCATTAGACCACTACCACATCCCGCAGCACATCAAAAGAATGATCACCAGCTACTTTGGTGGAATCCAGCTACGATTCAAGACGGCCAATTTTACAACTCAGTGGCAAAACCTGGAAAAAGGTATCGTAACTGGCTGTACAATCTCTCCTATCCTATTCGTCATGGGAATGAACCTCCTAATAACAGCTGCGGAGAAGGAAGCACGGGGTCCAAAAATGGAGTCAGGCATCCGACAACCCCCAATAAGAGGTTACATGGACGACCTTACCGTGACGACCACAACCCACGTGGAGGCGAGGTGGGTGCTAACTGTTCTGGGCCACATGGTAACGTGGGCCAGAATGAAGTTTAAGCCAAAGAAATCCAGGAGTTTGGTGATCAGGAACGGGAAGTTGACCAACAGGTTCAAGATGCATGTGCAAGGGGAAGTGATTCCATCACTAGAGGAGAATCCAATCAAGTGCCTCGGAAAGTGGTTCGATGACTCACTTACTGACAGGAAAAATATAGCCAGTACGGAAAAGCAGATGGAGGAATGGCTGAGGAGGATCGAAAAATCAGGGCTCCCTGGAAAGTTTAAAGCTTGGCTCTATCAATACGGACTTTTGCCAAGACTCATGTGGTTGCTGACTGTGTATGAGGTCCCGATGACATGCGTTGAAGGAGTGGAGAGGAAGATCAATAAGTACCTCCGAAAGTGGTTGGGAATCCCTCCAAGCTTCACTTCAGTAGGCCTCTACATAAGATCAGGGCAGCTCCAACTTCCTCTGTCATCCGTAGTTGAGGAATTCAAAGTCGCAAAGTGCAGAGTCGTAATGACATATAGAGACTCACAGGATGAACAAGTCAGACATGCAGGCGTCATCACAAGATCAGGTCGCAAGTGGGCAGCTGATTCGTCTGTTGCACAAGCTGAGAGCATGCTGAAGCTACGTGATGTCATTGGAGCACCATGCTCTGGAAGACAGGGCCTTGGAACCTCACATTTCCAACAGTGGAGGAAGGCAGGAACCAGTGAAAGAAGAGCCATGATCCAAGAGCAGGTACGGAACCTGGAAGAGGAAGGACGAAGATCAAGGGCAGTGGACCTAGCTTCTCAAGGGGCCTGGACCAGATGGGATCTTCCCAAGAGGAAGATTACCTGGGCGGACCTATGGAGACTGGAACCGTTCCGAATCTCCTTCCTGTTGAGGTCAGTGTATGACACACTTCCAACCCCAACAAACTTGCACAAGTGGGGCATGAGAGAGGACCCATTGTGCAAGCTTTGTGGGGAGAGGGGCACCATGGCACACATCCTGGCCGGGTGTAAAACAGCACTCACCCAGGGAAGGTACAGGTGGCGCCACGATAGGGTGCTCACGACACTCGCCAACACCTTAGAGCAGGAGAGGAAAAAGAAACGCCAGCCTCTTCGGAAAACAACTTCAATCCAGTTTGTAAGGGAGGGGGAAAAGCCACCAACCACAGCAACAACAAGAACCAGTCTGCTACAAAAGGCCCAATCATGGGAAATGAAGGTCGACCTGAGAGGAAGGCTGCAATTCCCCCAGTTTGTTCAG
This sequence comes from Scardinius erythrophthalmus, assembly GCF_964197995.2. Taxonomy (NCBI): domain Eukaryota; kingdom Metazoa; phylum Chordata; class Actinopteri; order Cypriniformes; family Leuciscidae; genus Scardinius; species Scardinius erythrophthalmus. The sequence continues at coordinate 19,714,753 of NC_138244.1, forward strand.
ACAACCCTGAGGCCGGATGTGGTATTGTGGTCTGAAGAGGGAAAAAAGATCATCCTCATAGAACTTACAGTCCCATGGGAAGAGGGATGTGAACAGGCCTTTGAAAGAAAGAACGCCAAATACCAAGACCTGCTGCACGACTGCAGGGGGAAAGGATGGCAGGCTTGGCTGTTCCCGGCCGAGGTTGGCTGTAGAGGGTTCCCTGCTCAGTCAGTGTGGAGAATGCTAACAGCTATTGGAATAACAGGGAAGGAGAGAAAGGCAGCAGCTCGCAGGATGGGGGAGGCAGCGGAAAGAGCCTCTTGCTGGTTATGGAGCAAGAGGGAGGAGTTGAGCTGGAAGCCAGGAGGGGAAGATGGGCAGTGACTTGGCCACCACTGCCGACCCACCTTCGGGAGGGTGTTGCGGATAAGGGTCGAAACACCCAATGAACGAGGGGTACCGCCTGATGACATCAACCCGTCCTGGCCAAGGCTACATTCACTTAAGGTGAATGAAGGGGAGAAGCATTTTCGAATGTATTTGTAACATGCTGGGAGCCACAATAGTATAAAATTCATGGCTCCCAGGATGCATTGCGGCATGAAACATGAAACATACAGGGGACTTTTTTTTTTTTTTTTTTAAACAAAGACATCAAGAATCAGCTTATGAATCTCAACAATGGTGACATGCTTCATGCTGCAATGCATGCTGGGAGCCACAATAGTATAAAACTCATGGCTCCCAGGATGCATTGCGGCATGAAACATGTCACCATTGTTGAGATTCATAAGCTGATTCTTGATATCTGTGTCTTAGAAAGAAAAATCCCCTATTATGTATTTAAAAAATTCAAAATGTCCAATCCGTGGCAAGAGAGTGTTGTTAGTGAATATAATCTATTAACATCAAATGACCACTTTTGGACAGTGATGATATAAGCGCATCACTCTATTTTTTGTTGTTGAAAACTAGATCACCTGAACATCTTTGCATCTGGCATTCTTCACAACAAATTACATGTTTTGGTAAAAGCTGTTACAAAAACCACAAACACTAAAAAAAAATAAGTTAGAGTCAAACTGCCCAACTAAAGGAAACACTCATCACGATAATGGTGATCATACATTTTCAATAAATCGTCAACATCTAAACCTCTGTTAATTCTCAATACAAACTTCTGTAAACGTATGACAGAAATAAAGTCAATCTGGTTAAAAATAAGTGAAGCTGGTAATGCTGTTTATGGAGTTGTTTAATCCTCCTCTGCTGAGAACTTGTTAACAGCAGGTGTTCATCATTAATGCCCAATCCTCACTTAATTAATCACTTAAGTATCTCATTAACTTTAACTCTGAGTTATTTTAACTCTCTGTAGAGAGGAACCAAATGTTCTCTGAACAGAGTTAATTTAACTCTGGGGATTTTGCTGTGCAGTTGAGTAAAAATCAATGTAACTCAAGTCTTCTTCACTGTGATTTGTTCTGGTCATTGGTTTGAAATGATCTAAGCTAGTCATATGACTGTTAGTTCTACTGTGTTAAGCACTTTTTGGTTAAGTATATGGCCTTTGACCTGAGCATCCTTAGTCTGCATTTCTCTGTACATTTAATGTTGAAAATACCCATTACATAAAATATTTCTATCACAACAGGCTTTCAGTAGTAAAAGTAAGTAAGTAAAATTTATTTGTATAGCACATTTCACAGATAAAAATCACAAAGTGCTTCACAACAAAAGGAGGAATACACAACATCTATAAATACATTACAATACATAATCAAAAATGAATAACAAAAGCAAAAAATTAAAACAGAAATACACATAAGACCGGCCTAACCACCCTACAGTCTAGCTAAAAGCCTCTTTAAATAGAAGAGTTTCCAACTGTGTTTTAAAATTTTCCACTGAATCCAAGCAGCGTATGGAAGGAGGCAATGTGTTCCACAGCCTAGGTGCCACAGCTTGAAACGAACGGTCCCCTCTAGTTTTAAAATGTGTGTGGGGGGCAACTAAAAATCTCTGACCTGTTGATCTCAGACTATGTGAGGACGTACACAGCTGTATCAGGTCAGAGATATAAGGGGGCGCCTGTCCTTGTAGGGCTCTAAAAGTAAGAACCAAAATTTTAAAGTGCATTCTAAATTGCACTGGTAACCAATGAAGTGAAGCTAAGACAGGTGTGATGTGTGCCCTTTTACTGGTGTGGGTTAAAAGTCTTGCAGCAGAATTCTGGACAGTCTGGAGGCGACAAAAATCTTTCTTAATAAGACAAATAAAAACTCAGTAGGCTTAAAAGTAGACTTAACTCAGTAGGCTTAAAAGAGCAGTACAACTGAATGTCGTCTGAATACAAATGATAAGAAACATCAGTAAACTGGCCAATTATCTGTCCTAGAGGCAGTATGTACAGAAGGATAGAATCGGTCCCAGGACAGAACCCTGAGGTACGCCACCCGATAAACCTGCAGTATGATCTGATTAAAAAAACACTAAAACTTCTACTGGAAAGGTAAGAGGAAAACCATTTTAAAGCTGATCCAGATATCCCTACTAGATCCTGAAGTTTATTAATCAAAATATTATGATCAAAAGTGTCAAAAGCAGATGTAAGGTCCAATAAAATGAACACTGTATGCTTCCCAGAATCAGCTGACATCAAAATATCACTCGAAACTTTAATTAGTGCAGTTTCCGTTGAATGTTTTTTTCGGAAACCTGGCTGATATTTGTCAAAAATATCATTTATCTCTAAGAAAGTAGTAAGCTGCTCTGCTACCACTTCTCTAAAATCTTAGCCATAAAAGGGAATTTAGATATAGGCCTATAATTCAAGGTTGCGATGGGTCTAAACTGGGCTTTTTAAGAACAGGTTCAACAATAGCATGTTTAAAAAAGTTAGGAACCACACTAGTTAAAAGAGGGGCCAATACTATCAAAAACCTGCTTAAACAGCATAGTCGGGAGAACGTCACTGTGACAAGAAGAAGGTTTCAACTCATCTAGCAGAGTGGTGACCTCATGTAATGTCACTAGATAAAGGAGAAACACGGATGGGAAAGAGCCAAAAGTACATGCCTTGATACAAGCAGGTGAAGGTAAGATACTAACTCTGATATCCCTAATCTTCTCAACAAAGAAGTTAAGGAATACATTACTGTCTGATGGAGAGAGCACTGCAATTGGAGGGATAGATGGCGAAACAATACACTGTTAAAAAAACCCCGTGAAATTTACGGTAAAAAACCGGCAGCTGTGGTTGCCAGTATTTTACCGTAAAAAATAAGGTAGCAACCTTTTATGTTTTACGGGATTTAAATTTACGGGCAAAAAAACACAATGTAAAAAAAACCCTGTGAAATTTACGGTAAAAAACGTTAGCTTGGTTGCCAGTATTTTACCGTAAAAAATATGGTAGCAACCTTACTTTGAAAAAAAAAAAAAAAAACCTTCAGCAGGATTTAAATGTGTGGTAAAAAAAAAACATCAGCTGTGGTTCCCAGTACTTCACCATAAAAAATACAGTAGGAACCTTTTAGTTTTCACGGGACAACCGTTATATTACATAATCGATATATGTTATCATTAAATTTCACTGAAGTATTAAAGGCTACTTTATATCTTTGCAATATACTGAAAACCATCATAATAACACAAATGGCAAAAAAGAAAATAAAACCACGATGATTTAAGTATACCATTAGTTATTCACAAATTGAGGTACATGGTAATATTGAGAAGGTGCACAGTGTCATACACACAAACACAAAACACCATCATGGTGACATACACACGTGACTCCAAATAATGCCATAAACACTCATTAAACAATATATGATGTAATATAAACCAAAAAAATATATTATAAACTGATAACAAAAACCAAGAAGAAACATAATTATTTAAATTAAATAGCATCAAATGTGAAGTGTCACACAGGGAATTCTGGGAATGTCCATTTAGAGAAACAACAGGAACAGAAAAAAGAGACGAGCAGAAACACAAGAACTACAACTGACTTCAGCCACAGCCTCAGATGAAATCAACTGAAGATAAAAAACATTAAATCTGTGAAGATCTCAGCAGAGGAGGATTAAACAACTCCACAAACAGCATTACCAGCTTCACTTATTACTAACCAGACTGACTTTATTTCTGACAGACGTCTACAGTTCTGTTTGAGAATTAACAGAGGTTTAGATGTTGATGATTTATTGTTTCATTTGAAGTCACCATGATGGAGATCAGTGACTGCTTTAGTTGGGGTTTTGACCCTTGACTTTCTAACTTTAGTTTTTCTCTGCCTGCTGTAACTCTGTGTTTATAAGACATGTTGATTATGGCTAGGAAATCAGAGAGAAAATGAATCGTGTGATGGCAGTTGTGAATCAATGATGGCACACACAGATATCACTGAACTCATTAAAATCCTTCTTTCTGACTTCGGTTTATGTTGTTGGTAAGTGAATCTGCATAAATGCCCAGATGTTTTGATATAATATAAAGGATTTCTTAAAAGTTGTTTAAAAAAAAAAAAACATTCTTTTAGGCACACACAGATGTCAAGATTCAGTCTATGCATCTCAACAATGGTGAGGAGCAGAATATTCAATTAGGAAAAGTAAATTACATAGACAATTCAGATCATCATTTATTCATACCGCAATGCATGATGGGAGCCATTAATGAGTTGTGATTGGTGGCAGCCACTGCAACATGCTTTATTATTGTCACCATTGTTGAGATTCACAGGCTGATTATTGATGTCTGTGTTTTAAATGAATTTATCTGAAAGTCTTTTGATCAGAACAATGTTTATTAAATATTTTGAATTATAAGTAAAGTACTGATAATCATAGACTGAAGAATCAAAAAACTGCTGCTAACAAGTTAAACCAAACTATCTCAGTAAGTTTCCTTTTTCAGATCACAGCATGATTAAGTCAAAACATAACCACCACTATAAGATAACATTTTACTTTGTTCATTTAACTGTTATAAATTAATAACAGCAAACAAATAACAGTAAATATTAAAGTAAACATATAATGGTCTAGAGCCCAACTAAAGCAAACACCCATCACCTTAATGGTAACTTACAATTTGTGATTTTCTTCTTCAGTGATTCTGGTTGTTAACATCAGGTGTCTTCAATAATGCTCAATCATCACTAAATTAATCACTTAATTATCTCCTCAGCCCTAAATGCTGCGTCATCTGAAAGCAGGTGATGGCGATTTACTACTGATCAAGGAACCGGCTTTACTGACGAGATGCGCATAACCATATCGCGATTTAAATCGCCCAGCCCTAATTGAGCCTCCAATCAATACTCATCAGTATCTCCCAGCATGCATTGCAGCAGGAATACATTATGCTGAATTGCCTTAGTATTTTCTTTTATTATTATATCTGCTTTTATTTTTGATGTTGTTTTTGTTGCAGTTTTTTAGTAGCTTGTTTTGTGATGTTCAGAGTTTTATCTGATTATTGTGTTGATTGTCACCGTTGTTGAGATTCATACGCTGAATCTTGATGTCTGTGTTGGTTTAAATCAAGCAGTAGTTTAAATCCTTTTTTCTACACCATGTATTTTTAAAGGTCTTCAGATTATCTGTTGCTTATTTACAGAAATATTATACTCAATAATATGAAATATTTATTTATAATATTATAATCAATATTATCACTTCATTCAAAGAGAGAGATAAGACTCTTTATGAGGTCAGTTAATCAGGCCACAATATGATGATTTTCTCATCATTAATCTGCCATCATCACCTGGTCACATTTTTTTCTCTGATTTTCATGCCATAACATTTGTGTTATATAACCACACTGTTAAGGCAGTCAGAGTAAATCTAAAGTTAAAAAGTCAGAGAGCCCAACTAAAGCAAACACTCGTCTCCATAATGGTAACTTCAAACTTTATCATTTTCAATAAAACATCAACGTCTAAACCTCTGGTAATTCTAAATAATTAGATTACAGGAAACCACAGCTGGCAGGTTTTTATTTTTTATTTTTTATATAAAAGTTCAGTTCAATGTTCAATGCCATAAACCCTAAAATATTACTACCGTATTTTACTGTATAAACTTTAGTTCAGTGCCGTAAAAGCAAAAACAATTCTACCGTATTTTTTACGGTAAAGTACTGGCAACCACAGCTGCCAGTTTTTTTCCGTAATATTTAGATCACTGCCGTAAAACCTAAAATATTACTACCGTATTTTTTACGGTAAATCGCTTTCAACCAGCTGCCAGTTTTTTACCGTAAACTTTAGTTCAATGCCGTAAAACATAAATATTTATACCGTATTTTTTACGGTAAAGTACTGGCAACCAGCTGGCAGTTTTTCACCGTAATTTTTAGTTCGATGATGTAAAACTTTGTAAAATTAGTAAACATTTGCTACCGTATTTTTTACGGTAAGGTACGGTAAATGCAACGCTAAGTTTTTTTTTTACAGTGTACTTCCAAAATCCGTACATTTAACAGTATATTAATGTAAAATTACATGAAATGTCCTGTGAGAGCTATTACAGTTTTTCACTGTATATAGTAAGGGTACATGCCGTTAAGGAATTAACGTTTTTTTTCCGTTGCTTTTTTACAGTTTTTTACTGTTAAAATTACGAACATTTTTAACAGTGTAGAATTGATGGTGTCAAACAAGAATTTGGGGTTTTTCTTATTAGAGTAGGGATGGGCAACTTCGGTCCTGGAGGGCCAATGTCCTACAGAGTTTAGCTCCAACCCTAATCAAACACACCTGAACAAGCTAATCGAGGTCCTCAGGATTACTAGAAAGTTACAGGCAGGTGATTTTTTTCAGGGTTGGAGCTAAACTCTGTAGGACAGTGGCCCTCTAGGACCGAAGTTGCCCATCCCTGTATTAGAGGATATTAGCAGGGAGAAGTATTTAGTTCTAGCACTTTTCAGAAGTTCATTTAGGGAAGCAGTTAATTCCCTAAGATAAAGCGTTTAGTTGTTTTCCATAAGCGCTCTATTTTCCGACGTTTACTTCTACAACTCTGGATAGATTTATTTATCCAGGGGCAAGGCTTTTTAAGAGAGACAATGTTTGATTTCACAGTTGCCACTTCATCTAAAATTGCTAAACAGTGGCTGTTAAAAGACTCAGCATACACATTTGCATCACTGCAACCCTTTAGCCGGCGTGGATCAAACAAAATAGAAAACTTCCCAGCAACATCCTGGTTAATAACTCTCCTTTGAGCCTTAATTCTCAGGGGCGGGTGGTCCCAAGGTAAGTTAACACAACTATGGTCACTCATATGTACATCCTCCACACACACATTTACTATCTCTAGACCTAACGAAAAAACAAGGTCCAGGGTGTGCCCCTTTAAATGTTTAGGTCCTGAGACATGTTACGTAAAATTAAAAGAGTCAGTAATGGATAGGAGATCTGTAGCTGCAATACATGAGATATCATCAATATGAAGATTAAAATCTCCAATAATTAAAACTTTCTCCAGCTTGATTATAGAGGATAAAAAGTCAGTAAAATCAGTAAGGAAGATGCCTGCAGGACCAGGAGGGCGGTAAATTAACACACAATAAAACATGTTAACAGACCCGACCTTAATCATCTGTGACTCAAAAGAGGAGAAGGTTTCAGAGTGAATTACTCTGCATAAGAATCTGTCATGATACACAACAGCAAGGCCGCCGCCTCGGCGTGCCGTTCGAGGTGTCCCAATCACAGAGCAGCCTGCAGGGCAGAGCTCATTTAAATGTACAGCTTCCTTATTTTTTTGCCAAGTTTCTGTAAGAAACATAAAATCCATCTTTTCCTTGGTGAACAAATCGTTGATGGCATGCGCCTTATTAGTGATGGAACGAGCATTTAACAGCGCTAAACGGAGCGATGATGACAGGCTGGCCTCCTTAATGGCAAGTTGTAGTGGCCGCAAACACCTGGTACAATCACGTGATTTCCAGCGGTGCCGTGCGGTCAATCGCTGGTCAGGCAGGTCGGTCACAGACTGCAATTTCATGCCGAACAAAGGAGACAGTATAATTCTGTCTCCACTTTTGGGAGTTTATTGAATTGCCTTTATTTCATATGTATAAGGAATGCATCAGTCAGGGAGAAATGACCTCTACGAAACAGGGAGTTATATCCCTTATACCCAAGTCAAGCAAGGACCCTTTATTACAGTTTAAATACTATAACCAGGCTTTTGAACTAAAATTTCAAAACCATAATGCCATTTATCAAAAAGCACACCCATTTCCCTAAACTATAAACACTATTCCCCTGTTTTGACACATGAGTTGGATTTGTTGAACTGTCACTCCAAAACTCTACACACAAATCCCTTCATTTCTCATTGCCTACATCATGTTGTCATGTATAAAGCACTAGCATTCAATATTGTTCACTTAAGTCAGCACAGATTCAGCTCAGTTAGCACACAATTACCCAAGTGGAAACACTAAGAGTCAATCAGAACTTTCAATAGATAGATAAAAGGGCCAGAGTCAGTTCATTGGGTTTTGGAGCAATGGATCCAGAAAGACATTAAGGAAGAGGTTGCGGACACTGGAGTGGTGGAGGAGGAGGAAGAAGAGGAAGGTGAAGGGGAAGAGCAAGGCCAAAGAGACAAGCAGTGCCACTCTAGTTGCCCATGTATTTGTATTTGTATATATGAGGGAGTCTGGGTAACGAGTACAGCCAAACACACTTGAGTCACTTCAACGTCGCCTCGATCATAAGAACCTTCCGGGAGAAAAACAGGTACAGTAGATGTACTTCAGACCAGGGGCGGACTTTACCATTAGGCAAAGGTCGGCAATTGCCTTGGGCCCCGAGCTACCTAGGGGCCCCCAAAATGCCCTATTATGCTTAAGTTTTTTATTTATTTTTTTTTTATATATTTCTAAAACTCAATTTGAGAAAAATGGCATCAATCATTAGTGTCGCAGACAGGAGCCCCCCCCCCCCCCGCCTCACTACATTGGACTATTCCATTATCTCACTTTTTTTTACTGCACATCTGCGAAAGTGACAAGGCTGTGCAAAAAGTCCGAAAAAGTGCGCGGCGCAAAAGATAAACAACACGCAGTAACAAAATAGAGCAATTGATGCCCTGAGCAAGACGAGTCTAAACGCGAAAATTTAAAGTTTCGAAGTTACCCAAGCGGCTCAAATAAAAGAAAAAAAGTGAAAAGACGCTGATAAGTATTTGGGAACGCTGCCAAAGATGACAAACTTTTTATGGCTACTGTTGGGGATACAGATCAGGAACAACAACGTCCAATGTACAGAAAAATCGTGAAGCAAAGAGGACACGGAGATCGACAGAAAAAACTGAGCAGTTTATGAATCATGATATTTAAAAAAATCTCAGCTCTCAGATTCTGTCAATTCTATTACGAAATTCAAACAATACCGTTTTGCCGTTTTACTGTAATGTGACATGACAGATTCCTATAACGGCACGTGAACTGATCATCTCTATCTAATAGTAAATAAACACAAATTAACAATGTTGAAAGATATAGGTATAACTTACCGAGATGTATATTCCTCATTCATAATATCGATCAATAAGTGTTTTTCAACCGCGGAAAGAGGTAAAACAGCTGGAGAACAATCGTCACATAACATTTACCTCAGGAAATCCATTTAATTGGCTAGAAAAAAAGAGCTATAGAGAGTATTTGGCTAAATATGTGTACTATATTACTTATTTTAACCTTAAATTATACCAGCTGAGAGGGCTTTTTTTTTTTTTTGAGAAAAAGTAACACCTGTCTTGTGAAACGTTACCTAGCCTAATATTTATCCAAATGAGTCAATATTGAATCAAATCACAAGAATTTAATCGAAATGGTGAAATTTGCCAAGCAAAAAAAACATAGCTTACCAGAAATTGCAGACATCCCAACCTGCACAAAGTCATTTCCGGGAGTCAAGAAATCTCCAACGGGGGGGGGGGGGGTATTCGGTTCGAGAAATCTCCAACGGGGGGGGGGGGGTATTCGGTTCTAATTAGTTCGGTTCGAGAAATCTCCAACGGGGGGGGGGGGGGGGGGGGGGGGGGGGTCTGATTAATTCGGCTCGAAAGTAGAGATAAAATCCCGAGGCACACACGCACACTAGCGCACACACGCAAGGTCTCTCGCTCCCTCTCTCTGCCGTGCGCGCGCTACGCTTGCGCGCTCTTGCTTCCGGGAGATTTTAACTGATTTGCGGGCATCAGGGAGCCGCTATCAATATGCGGGAGACTCCCGGAACTTCCGGGAGACTTGGGATGTCTGAAATTGTACCATGTAAACATTGTAACATGTTTCTGTTTAGGAGTAAAGAAGTGTAGCCTATGCAGGGTTTAAAGGGGACGTTTTTTTCTCCTCTCTAACCTTTACTTCCCCGTAGATTAGCTTTACCTGCCTATCCACCATTCAGTCGGTACATATTTTTTCTCGTTCTCTTTTAAAGATTGGATGGGTAGGGGCCCATAGCCTACCTTCGCCTTGGGCCCCCGATTTGCTAAATCCGCCACTGCTTCAGACTACTCTCTACTGTAACTTTTGAGTGCAGTACACTGTGCTGTTGCAACACATACACTGTAAAAAAATTCTAAACCTCCCAAATCAAAAATTTCAAGTGACCGATAACATCTACATTTTTCAATTGGCCCAAGTGAAATTCTGTAAATTATAAAATTAAATTTACAGATTTTTCCACAATGGCAACAGGTCAGCTCTTCAATGGGGTTAGCAACATTGGATTTTTTTTTCTGTAACTGTATACAGTAAATTCTTCTGTTGTTTTGTATGTAGATCACTGTATGTACAACTTTTTTTGTTGGTTGGGATGTACACTGTGTACATTGTTTTTGTGGGGAAAATAAAAGATATTTGTTACCGTGTATTTGTGTGTTCTGAGTATAAAAACAATATTCTCAAATATTTTACAACACACTTATGTATGTACTGTCTGTAGTAAGTGTAACGCTGAACAAAAAAAGGCCTAAATCATTATGATGAATGGAGAAGAAGTGTTCTCTTACGAGAGGTTCTCTCGTATTGCGTAAGTAGCTTACGCATCGGGAAAGTCTTCTTTCTTCGAGATCTGAAGCCAAAAAAAAAATTATCCTTAATTTTGTATTCATTGTCAACGCAGTGCAGCAGCCGACAGACCTAGGCAGGCTGTATAAGCGTGCTCATTGGCTGCTCGGCTGCAACTGCTTAAGCCTATCGGTGAGCGCTATGAACGCGGCAACCAATGAGGGCGCTTCGCGCCCTCCGCGCCCTTCTAACCGTCAGAATGGGCGTGGCCAGCGTGTATATATTCAGCGCTCACAGGCTAAATTTCTGATTTTCTTGTCTTCAGCGAAGCTCTTCGCATCGCTGGATCTGGAGAAGCCGCCGCCGTTGAAACCAGCGACCAGCAAGCCTAGGACAGCGCCTGAAGAAGCCGGCCGCCTTCGCCGCCTTCAGCCTTCCGTGCCTGCTACGCTATCCGGCGTCATATCCTTTTTCTCTGCTGTGTGTTCGCCTACTGCAACACACCCTCTTCTCTAAAAGAGCACGGGGCGTTTTTCTAAAAATGCCCCGTTTTTCTTGCGGCTCGTGCCACGCCGCGCTCAGCGACGGAGACCGCCATCTCATCTGCGCTCTCTGCCTGGGCCGCGATCACGCCGCCACCGCACTCTCCACGGGCGGCTGCCCCGAGTGCGAGGAACTTTCAATGTCGACCCTGCGGGCTCGGCTTGAAGTTTTCGATCAGCATGTCTCCCCGCCCGTCCCTGCTGGGCCGCGCAAGAAGAAGCGCCGCTCACAGCGACCGCCGGAGACCAACCTGGCGCACAGAATCTCGCCGGAGTCTCTCCCTCGAGCTTCTCCCTCGCCTTCCCCGCCCCCCCTCTCGGCCGCGCAGCCGCCGGCTCTCGCCCGCGCCTCCGCCGCTTCAGGGGATGAGGCGGATGATTGTGGTGAACACGCCGCGGACAGCTGTTCTCTCCTGGCCTCTGACAGTGAGGAATGGTCCACTGCCTCCTCGTCAGTCCAGGATTCAGGCCGATCTCGAGCGGGCGAGGACGCGGAGCTTTTACGCCTCCTCACGCTAGCTGTCGAACAGCTGGGCCTGGACTGGTCTTCCCCGGAAGAGCCAGCCCCGAACAGACTCGACGGCTGCTTCCTTCACCACCGCCGCCGACAGCCGGCGTCCAGAAATGCACCCTTCCTGCCGGAGCTTCACAGCGAGCTCTCGAAGTCGTGGAATGCTCCATTCTCCGCGAGAGTGTCTTCACATGCCTCATCGACGCTCTCACAAGTTGACGGCTCCGCTGAGAAGGGGTATAATTCCATCCCCCCTGTGGAGGAGGCGGTCGCAGCGCACCTTTGCCCGCCCTCTCGTTGGTGCTCAAAGGCTGCCCTCCCGTCCAAAGCATGCAGGACCACTTCAGCCCTCGTCGGCCGCGCTTTCGCCGCCGCGGGGCAGGCCGCATCAGCACTCCACTCTATGGCAGTACTGCAGGTTCTCCAGGCTAACCTCCTCCGTGATCTGGACGAGAAGCGCTCGGAGCCTGCTTCCCTTACGGATTTGAGGAGCGCGACGGACCTTTCCCTTCGCGCCACGAAATCCGCTGCCCAGGCCATTGGAAGGTGCATGGCCTCTTTGTCAGTTACAGAGAGGCATCTCTGGCTCACGCTCGCGGACATGAGGGAGTCTGAGCGCGCGGTGTTTCTCAACGCCCCCCTCTCCCCCACCGGCCTGTTCGGCCCAGCGGTTAGCGGGATCGTCGACCGCTTTTCGGAGGTGAAAAAGACTTCTGAGGCAATGAATTTGTTTCTGCCTCGACGCGCCAGACCCGCTGCACGCCGTCCTTCGGACCAGCCTGCACAAAGCTCTGCCCAGCGTCCAGCTCGACCTCCGTCCTCGCAGCGACGACAGGGCGGCCGCCCTCGCTCTCGCTCGACCAGCCGCGCTAGACCGCCTCCTCCCCGGGGACCCCGGCAGAGGATCGCAGTGAAGCCTGAGCCTCCAAAATCCTCCTAGCCCGAGGAGAGAAGCGACGATTAGGTCCCGCCGCGGCCGGACCGTCGTCAAAGCTTCAAGCTCTGTCAGTCCCCGTTGCCACGGTTACTGCAGACACTCATTTTGCAGCACACGAGCCGGTGAACTCACCCTCTCGCCTGCACACAACCGCCGTTTTCACGGCGACCCAGAGAAATCTCAAAGAGAGTATTATGCCTGGTCGCGCGCCTCGCGCTGTAAGTGTTTCAAATGCAGTAAATGTGCCCACTTATCTGTGTTCACCGCTGCACACAAGCACTGTAAACCCCGTGTCTCTCACAGAGCCCACTCGCATAAAGCTGGCACAAGCCGCTCGAGTGTCAAAAGTAGGTCATGTGTCCACCCCGCTGTGCCCACACCTACCCACTGCCCGCTCTGTTACACAACCCCTCCGTACCGGTCAGGTTATAAACACGGATGCTGTGCCCGCTTCTACGCGCTCACACATCCGCTCTCGTACTTCGCCCCTGACGCCGCCTTCGAGCGTCATGCTTCACACTGTATGTTCCCCGTCAAAGACCACCGGGACGCTGTGTGTAAAACGGCCGGTCACCGCTGTGAGCGACCCGCCGTATCTAAGCACCAAGAGCGCGCGCATCACGCCCGCCCCTCCGTTTCGAGCTCTCGAGCCCGCGATCAGTGGCGATCAGAGCCCGGAGGCTATTCTGCCCCTGGCCGCACACGCGAAAGCGTGGGAAGCTATTCCAGGCGCGTCAGAATGGGTGCTGAGCACAGTAAAACGAGGCTATACTCTGCAGTTCGCTCGCCGCCCTCCGCGCTTTCAAGCGCGCGTCGAGACCAGAGTGAATGGGGAAGTAGCACATCTACTTCGAGCAGAAATAGCCACACTTCTGTGCAAAAGGGCAATAGAACCGGTTTCCCCTTCCATGAGCGAGTCGGGCTTTTACAGCCGTTATTTCCTCGTTCCCAAGAAGGACGGAGCTCTCAGACCAATTTTAGATCTGAGACGTTTGAACAAGGCTCTTATGAAAAGACCGTTCAAAATGCTCACAACCAGACAAATCCTCGCGCAAATTCGCCCGAGGGACTGGTTTATATCTCTCGATCTGAAAGACGCATACTTTCAGATCCAGATTATACCCCGTCACAGGCCATTCTTGAGATTCGCCTTCGACGGTCAGGTATATCAGTACACCGTCCTGCCGTTCGGCCTGTCTTTGGCACCTCGCACATTTACGAAGTGCATGGACACGGCTCTCGCTCCCCTGAGGGGTCGGGGAATGCGAATTCTGAACTACTTGGACGACTGGCTGATCCTAGCACAGTCAGAGGCCGAACTCATCGCCCACAGAACAGTGCTTTTAAGCCATCTGGACAGCCTGGGGCTTACGGTCAACTGGACCAAGAGCTCGCTCGTGCCCAGTCAATCAACCTCTTTTCTGGGTTTGGATCTGGACACTGTAGCGATGACGGCCCGCCTGTCGACACAGCGCGCGCGCTGCATTCGACGCCTGGCCGCGTCCCTCCGGCCGGGCAGCACCGTACCTCTCAAAACATTTCAGAGGCTACTGGGTTGCATGGCCTCAGCCGCAGCAGTGCTTCGGCTGGGTCTTTTACGAATGCGCCCGCTACAACGCTGGCTGAATGCCCGAGTGCCTCACAGAGCATGGGCTTCCGGCGGTATTCGCATCAGAGTGACTCAGAGCTGCGTTTCAGCTCTGAAGCCCTGGTTAGCGGCCGACTGGTACCAGCGGGGAGTGACAATGGGAGCTATCTCACACCGCAAAGTTATCTCGACGGACGCTTCCACCTCAGGCTGGGGCGCTCTGTTCGAGGGCAAACCGGCTTTTGGCCTATGGTCAGACCGGGAAAGATGCCTCCACATAAATTGTTTGGAGATGATAGCGGTCGAGAACGCGCTCAGGCGCTTCCTCCCATTCATACGGGATCACCATGTGCTAGTCCGCTCGGACAACATGACCGTGGTATCCTATGTGAACCGACAGGGCGGTGTCAGATCCAGGAACCTGTGCAGGCTGACAGAACGCCTCCTCGTGTGGGCTTACCGCTCGCTGCGCTCGCTGAGAGCCGCGCACGTGCCGGGCCACCTGAATGTCGGTCCAGACAGACTGTCCAGGGACAACATTCCCCCGGGAGAATGGTCTCTGCACCCCCAGACAGTCCAGTTTCTCTGGCGCCTATTCGGCAGAGCGGAAATCGACCTCTTTGCGTCGAAAGACAATGCTCAATGCCCGAAGTTTTACTCGAAGAGCGAGGACGCGCTGTCCCAGACATGGCCCAGCCTCCCGCTGTATGCTTTTCCTCCAATCTCCCTGTTGCCACAGGTCATTTCGAGGATCAGAGAAACGCACCACTCAGTGCTGCTTATAGCCCCGCGATGGGAAAACCAAACTTGGTACCCAGAGCTAGTGAGGCTGTCGCACTCACCCCCATGGCCGATCCCGGTGAGAAAGGATCTCCTCTCCCAAGCCGCTGGATCGATCTGGCATCCCCATCCAGAGCGCTGGTCGCTGCATGCATGGGTGATCAACGGATACCCGTTGGCCTGTCAGAAGGGGTCGTGAACACGATCACGCAGTCTAGAGCCCCCTCCACGAGACGGCTCTACGCGTCTAAATGGTCGGTGTTTTCTAAATGGTGCGCTACTCAAAACCTGGATCCGCGCGCATACGGGGTTCCGCGGGTGCTCTCCTTCTTGCAAGAGCTGTTGGAAAAGGGCAGATCCCCTTCCACGCTCAAAGTATATGTGGCCGCTATTACAGCGTTCGCTGAGACGACGCTCGGCCGGGCAATGGGAAGGAATGAGCTCATTATCCGCTTCCTCAGAGGAGCTAAACGGATGAACCCCCCGCGGCCCCCCTCGGTTCCCTCGTGGGATCTGTCCTTGGTCCTGGCGGCCCTAAAGGCTTTTCCCTTTGAACCGCTTGAATCTGCGGATCTAAGGTATCTGTCGCTTAAAACCGTTTTTCTGATAGCTTTGTCTTCAGTCAAACGAGTGGGTGATTTGCACGCGCTATCTGTTAGCCCTGCATGTCTCGAGTTCGGGCCGAATGACTCAAAAGTCATTCTCAGACCGAGGCACGGTTACATCCCCAAAGCGATTGGAACCCCGTTTAGGGCACAAGTTATTTCCCTCTCGGCTCTGCCAGCATCCGATGGTGGGGACAGTGATAACCTCCTATGCCCTGTCCGGGCGCTGAGAGTTTACATCACGCGCTCCGCCGCTTTCAGGCGTTCAGAGCAGCTCTTTGTTTCCTTCGGCGGACGTACCAAGGGTCTTGCCGCCTCGAAGCAGAGCTTGTCCAGGTGGATAGTGGACGCGATAGCAGCAGCTTATGCCTCCAAACACCTGCAGTGCCCTCTGGGCATCAGAGCCCATTCCACTAGAGGCATGGCCTCGTCGTGGGCCTGGTCCAGCGGAATTTCTATCCACGACATTTGTATGGCGGCGGGCTGGGCCTCCCCGTCTACATTCGTGAGGTTTTATAACCTGGAGGTTCCTGCCCTACAGGCAAAAATATTGTCAGTATAAGTGACATGTATGCTCTGCCCAGCTCCCGTGTGCAGACTACGTTCATATGCTGGCGCTATTCTGGTTACCGCTCAGGGTGAAGTGTTTGACTCAGACCGGCTGTTCCGCTCTGTTTCCTATTTCCCGTTACGCGCTGTTATCGGTGCTGGCCCGCGCTGCTGGCCGCCCGCATTATTCTCTGCCGCGTGGGAATTTTTTCTCTTCATATGAGACCGACTATGTCGTTTTCTCCTACCCTTATGAGTGCTTATGTACTGTTTGGGCTCGCTCCGCCGGCCCTACTGTTGTACTGCTATGTTTATAGACCGGCCGCGCCGCTCTATTTCATATGCTGCATGAAGTGCATGTACTACACTGGCCCGTCTCTCGACCGGCCACATTTTCCAGCAGAACGTTTTCCCCGGTTTCCCTGGGATTCATGGGCTGGATGCTCGGCGCACACGGCGTTGACAAAGGGTTCCCGATGCGTAAGCTACTTACGCAATACGAGAGAACCTCTCGTAAGAGAACGTACTCGGTTACTAACGTAACCTCGGTTCTCTCTAGAAGAGGGAACGAGTATTGCGTACCCTGCCGTGTCGCGCCACGAGCTTTGCGCTTCAGACTGTGAAAACCAGAAATTTAGCCTGTGAGCGCTGAATATATACACGCTGGCCACGCCCATTCTGACGGTTAGAAGGGCGCGGAGGGCGCGAAGCGCCCTCATTGGTTGCCGCGTTCATAGCGCTCACCGATAGGCTTAAGCAGTTGCAGCCGAGCAGCCAATGAGCACGCTTATACAGCCTGCCTAGGTCTGTCGGCTGCTGCACTGCGTTGACAATGAATACAAAATTAAGGATAATTTTTTTTTTGGCTTCAGATCTCGAAGAAAGAAGACTTTCCCGATGCGTAAGCTACTTACGCAATACTCGTTCCCTCTTCTAGAGAGAACCGAGGTTACGTTAGTAACCGAGTACGTTTTCCATTCATCATAGTGTTTAACACTGAGCACATCAGTGTTCAACTGGTTCTTAAAAATGTCTATTCATATGATGGTTTGTGTGTGTCATTTGAAAACAAAATACCATTTTGAGAAGAAATAACATTGTTTTGAATGTAAAGTTTCATTTTGCAGGAGAATTGAGGGGTTTTGCCCATTGTGTGTGTGTGTTTGGATTTGTGTGTAGAGTTCTGAGAATATGAGGCATGCTTTCAGAAAATGTGTGTAAACAATCGAGAAAAACTGTAACAGCTCAGTGATCGTGATAGCCTACTTCCAAAAGGTTTGACATCCATCGTGGAGTCAGACAGGGCTGTCCAATCTCCCCGTTTTTATTTCTTTTAGCCACAGAATTACGTTGTCTAAGGATTAACCAAAATGAAAGTTTGATAGGAATTTCTATATTTGATAGGGAGTTTAAAATTGCACAGCTTAGCCCCACATAGCAACATTGTGTCGGCCCACATCTGGTACATATGGAAAGATGATCTGGCCCACATGCAGCGTGGAATGACAGCCCTTGGGCGGACCGCTCCTGTTTGCCAGATCTGGGCCACAAGCAGGCCATAGCAATGCCACATGTCAGCCAAGAGCAAATGAATAAACCAGAACTGGACCTTATCTGCCCAGTCAACACTTTGATCTCACAGTGATCTCACCATGTGGTCACAATGTAAGCAATGTGAGGTCACAGTGAGCTAAAAGTGTAACCTCACAGTGCACTCACTGTGTGCTCATACTATGACCACAATATGAGCTCATCCCAGCTAGAAATGTTATTGTTCTATGAATGTTTTGAGAGCATTATGTTGTTCTTGTAATGTTTTCAGTAGCTAATTTTATTTCTGTTACCAGAATGTTCTCCTAATAGGTAGGATAACATTTTAAACATGTTTAGTGATAATGTTGATAAAAGCGTGCGCTAGCCGGCCACCACTACCCAGCCTTTTGTTAGCTAACGTGCAGTCTTTGGAAAATAAACTAGATGAGCTGAGAGCAAGGATTACATCACATCGGGAAGTAAGGGAGTGTTGTGCTCTGATTTTCACAGAGATTTTCATATGAGTTGAGTGATTCAGGTTAAATGATTGTGAAATAATGATTATGCTAAAACAAAACCAACACCATCAGATCACCTTTTCTCGTTGTTCATCTGGCTGTCATAACTCGGGTACAGCAAACAAACAAAATCTAAAGTAAATGATTTAAGGGTCCAGATCATACCCTTTTCTTCCATATCGACAAAAGCAATACAGAACCTTCATAAGCGACACAGAGCTGACGTCCAATGAAAAAGTCACACACCTGCCAACAAATGCTAATGGAGACATTTCTGCAACTTGACGTTGATTGCGCTCTTAAAAAACTTGCAATGGCTGACCTTGAAATGAACACATATCCAGAGCACTTTTTACCATAAAACCCACTTTCTGCAAATGATGTCTTACACAACATACAGTCCAACATCACTGCAAACAGTTCTGAATTTCAACAAAGTTTTCTACATAGGATCTACAGATACAAAGACAAAAGAACTCCAAACTGAAACTTAAACGCCTCAACACTACTCAGATCATGCTCCTTTCTTCAATGTTGCAAAAAGCAATACAGAACATTCATCAACAACACAGAGCTCACAACCAAAGTTGCTGCTCTGCACCCAATTCACACCCAGAAAGGAGCATCATGAGTCTTCATCGTGGGTTGGGAGACAAGCACTTTCAAAACACATTTCCAAGCAAAGAACTATAGAAATGATCCCTGAAAATATAGTCTTATCGATTTATCGAAACTCAATCTGCATTCCATTCTGCTGCGCCTCTCCTCTAAAATGGTTTTGCGTAGTTGAATTCTGTGGGCTTTAACGTTTACGTGACATTTGATGACTTTTCCTAACCGGGACCTGCTCCATTGGTCCTGGGTTCCTCTTTCCTTTATTGGATTGCCACAAGGCATTCCAGAACAATCCACTTTCTCAAAAGGCACAAATGTCTAACATTGCTCAGATCATACCCCTTTCTTCCATATCGACAAAAGCAATATTGGATCCATTGGTCCTGGGTTCCTCTTTCCATTATTGGATTGCCACAAGGCTTTCCAGAAAAGCTC
Source organism: Scardinius erythrophthalmus (assembly GCF_964197995.2). Lineage (NCBI taxonomy): Eukaryota > Metazoa > Chordata > Actinopteri > Cypriniformes > Leuciscidae > Scardinius > Scardinius erythrophthalmus. Next base: position 19,734,394 of record NC_138244.1, read on the forward strand.
CTGAAACAATCCACTTTCTCAAAAGGCACAAATGTCTAACAACGCTCAGATCATACCCTTTTCTTCCATATCGACAAAAGCAATACAGAACCTTCATAAACGACACAGAGCTGACGTCCAATGAAAAAGTCCAAACCTGCCAACAAATGCTAACGGAGAAATTTCTGCAACTTGACATTGATTGCGCTCTTAAAAAACTTGCAATGGCTGACCTCGAAATGAACACGTATCCAGAGCAATTTTTACCATAAAACCCACTTTCTGCAACTGCTGTCTTACACAACATACAGTCCCACATCATTGCAAACAGTTCTGAATTTCAAAAAAGTTGGCTGCATAGGATCTACAGATACAAAAACAAAAGAACTCCAAAATGAGACTCAAATGCCTCAACACCACTCAGAACATGCTCCTTTCTTCAATATTGCAAAAAGCAATACAGAACGTTCATCAACAACGCAGAGCTCACAACCAAAGTTGCTGCTCTGTGTCCAATTCACACCCAGAAAGGAGCATCATGAGTCTTCATCGTGGGTTGGGAGACAAGCACTTTCGAAACACATTTCCAAACAAAGAACTATAGAAATGATCCCTGAAAATATAGTCTTATCAATTTATCGAAACTCAATCTGCATTCCAGTCTGCTGCGCCTCTCCTCTAAAATGGTTTTGCGTTGGTGAATTCTGTAGGCTTTAACATTTACGTGAAATTTGAAGACTTTTCCTTGCCGGGACGAGCTCCATTGGTCCTGGGCTCCTCTTTCCTTTATTGGATTGCCACAAGGCATTCCAGAACAATCCACTTTCTCAAAAGGCACAAATGTCTAACATCGCTCAGATCATACCCCTTTCTTCCATATCGACAAAAGCAATACAGAACCTTCATAAACGACACAGAGCTGACGTCCAATGAAAAAGTCACGCACCTGCCAACAAATGCTAACTGAGGAATTTCTGCAACTTGATGTTGATTGCGCTCTTAAAAAACTCTTTAGCACATACATCGGAGCCAAAAGCAGAAAGGACTTCCACAATCTCTTTGAAGCCTACTGTTAAGATATGTGGGATACAAACAACAGCCCATAATGTCATGCTTTTTTGCAGCATAGCTACCCGTGTCATGCATTGTATTTCACTCGTTGAAGCTTAATGTAGAAATCTTTTAGAAGAAAAGTCACATGCACATTAACAATTCTTTATGTAGACATTTCAGAAACTTGACGTCGGTTCGTGCACTTAGAAAACATGCTAAGGCTGACCTGTAAATGCGAAATGAACCTGTGTCAGGCCCGTTTTTTCCATAAAAACTGATTTTCGTATCTGCTGTCTTATCCGAGATACAATACCACATCGCTACAAATGCTGGAAAGCTGGAATGGCTGACCTCGAAACGAGCACGTATCCAGAGCACTTTGTACCATAAAACCCACTTTCTGCAACTGCTGTCTTACACAACATACAGTCCCACATCATTGCAAACAGTTCTGAATTTCAACAAGGTTGGCTGCATAGGATCTACGATGCAAAAACAAAAGAACACCAAAATGACACTTAAATTCCTCAACACCACTCAGAATATGCTTTTTTCTTCATTATTGCAAAACTCAATCTGCATTCCATTCTGCTGCGCCTCTCCTCTAAAATGGTATTGCGAATGTGAATTCTGTGGGCTTTAATGTTTACGTGACATTTGATGACTTTTTCTAGCCGGGACCGGCTCCATTGGTCCTGGGTTCCTCTTTCCATTATTGGATTGCCAAAGGCATTCCAGAAAAGCTCCTGAAACAATCCACTTTCTCAAAAGGCACAAATTTCTAAAAACGCTCAGATCATACCCCTTTCTTCCATATCGACAAAAGCAATACAGAACCTTCATAAACGACACAGAGCTGACGTCCAATGAAAAAGTCACGCACCTGCCAACAAATGCTAATGGAGGCATTTCTGCAACTTGACGTTGATTGCGCTCTTAAAAAACTTGCAATGGCTGACCTCGAAATGAACACGTATCCAGAGCACTTTTTACCATAAAACCCACTTTCTGCAACTGCTGTCTTACACAACATACAGTCCCACATCATTGCAAACAGTTCTGAATTTCAACAAAGTTGGCTGCATAGGATCTATACAGTAAATGCAAAAACAAAAGAACTCCAAACCGAGACTCAAATGTCTCAACACCACTCAGAACATGCTGAGTATTCTGAGTGACGAACCTGCCAAAAAAATCCTAACGGATGAATTTCTGCAACTTGACATTGATTGCACTCTTAAAAAACTTGCAATGGCTGACCTCGAAATGAACACGTATCCAGAGCACTTTTTACCATAAAAACCACTTTCTGCAAATGCTGTCTTACACAACATACAGTCCCACACCATTGCAAACAGTTCTGAATTTCAAAAAAGTTGGCTGCATAGGATCTACAGATACAAAAACAAAAGAATTCCAAAATGAGACTCAAATATCTCAACACCACTCAGAACATGCTCCTTTCTTCAATATTGAAAAAAGCAATACAGAACATTCATCAACAACACAGAGCTCACAACCAAAGTTGCTGCTCTGCACCCAATTCACACCCAGAAAGGAGCATCATGAGTCTTCATCGTGGGTTGGGAGACAAGCACTTTCGAAAAACATTTCCAAGCAAAGAACTATAGAAATGATCCCTGAAAAAATAGTCTTAACGATTTATCGAAACTCAATCTGCATTCCATTCTGCTGCGCCTCTCCTCTAAAATGGTTTTGCGTAGTTGAAATCTGTGGGCTTTAACGTTTACGTGACATTTGATGACTTTTCCTTGCCGGGACCTGCTCCATTGGTCCTGGGCTACTCTTTCCTTCATTGGATTGCCACAAGGCATTCCAGAACAATCCACTTTCTCAAAAGGCACAAATGTCTAACATCGCTCAGATCATACCCCTTTCTTCCATATTGACAAAAGCAATACAGAACCTTCATAAACGACACAGAGCTGACGTCCAATGAAAAAGTCACGCACCTGCCAACAAATGCTAACAGAGGCATTTCTGCATATTGATGTTGATTGTTGTTGTGGTTTAATTATTTTCAGGGGAATGACTTCAAAGATATTTGACATCAGAAAAAATTAGACTTTATTAACAAACAAAGCCGAGTGTCCCTCTGCAGAAAGACCCTCCAGAAAAATTGCCCAGCAAACGTATATACCCTCTCCTTGTCCCAAACATGGTAATACATTCTATAGGTATTTTGAGAAATAGTTTTGTACCATGTGACATTACTGAAATAGAATTTTCTGCTGTGACAACACATTGTGCTCTCAGGTTCCAAAGTCAGCCAAAGTCACCCACAGACAAGGAAATAATAGTGTACAAATAAACAGTTAAATTACTTATTTTCTAAATAATAAAATCTTCAACATTCCCTCCTCTGGGGCTTATTTAAGCCCCACATTCGCTATCCTTTTCCAGAGTGTAGTTTCAAAATCCAGTCCCCTCAGTTATACTACCTTAGTGACTAAATTAAGTCACTCATTCTTTTTTTCAATGACTGAAATTATGCCACCATACTCCGGAGGAGCAATCGAGCCAAACATCTTTCTCCATACATTTTTCTTTCTTTCAGTTGTTTTTTCTTTTTCGATGGAGAAAGTAAAAGACTCGAATCCTCCCTAATCAAAAATCAAACATTGTTACAAGTGTGTGGATGAAATTGGTTCAGCATTGTCTTACTGTCACAGTTATGTAGAACATGTCAAACACAAAAATCCCTTATACAGTTAAGAGTTCTCTTGCGGTGTAGATATCCTCTTCGACCCAGACACCCAGGATCTGGCTTATTCATTTTCTTCTTCATCCTTATCCGAGGTACTTCAGTCAATGTCCAATGATTGTAAATCTTAATTTGGTTTATAAGCTCAAATATATGATGTGTTGCCCTCTCAAATTAGTTTTCATTATCTTCTTAATATGGGAAGTACACAACAGAATAATAACCCTCTTTTAATATTGCAACTCCAAAAAACATTTCTAATTTTTTTAGTCAAGCTTTCCTTAACTTTTTTATTCAATTGTAAAGTCATTCTACTTTTTTCATGTAATTGTTTTCATTATTATAAAGGCAAATCATTATAATAAATCTCTGCTGATTATAGAAGAATAAATGATTTAGTTTGCATGTTTATTTCGCATAATCCATATGAATTTTGATTTAAAATAGGGCTGGGTAAAAATAACTTTTTCTCTTTTTTATTCGCTTATTATTTTTATGAAGGAATATCAATTCTTAAATTTGAAGAATCCATCTTTTAGTCAGTCATTTTTAGTTGATGAACAACCATAACACTGTAGTGCAGCTACATTAAATCACAATTTTCTTCGTTATAACGTTTTACATTTCAAATTCTGTCTACTTTATTACCAAATTTAAACAATAAATATCTCACGTGTTGCAGCTTTTTGTCATTATAGCTCCTCAGTTCAAGCATACCTTAACTGAATACCTTTTCTTCCTTTCTACTAATTTCTAAATGAACTATCATGAATTAACTTAATTATGTCACATGTAATCACTCAAACTAAGAAAGCTTCAAGAGCAATGTTACATTTACTTCATAAAAGTCATTCAATGAACTCATTAGACAATTAGAAAAAATAACTCTCGAAAATAACTTTTTATACTATCTTACATATTCATTGTATGGTCATTTCTTTTTCTGTATAACTAAGTTTTTTCCTTAACCTTTTCAAACATAAAGCATTATAACTTAATTATTGTTAAAACTTCCTTTTCTGTAATTTACGTTTCTGCATACATTTAATGTTAATCTTAATTTTTTCTGGAATGACTGCTGACCCATTATTTAAACTTATTTCTGATAGAATTTCAAATCTAAGGAATAATTCTTTGGTCTTAAATTTAATTACTTCTCTTGACCCTCCTCTGTTGATCTCATTGCCTTTACACTCTAAAAACTGCTGGGTTAAAAAATAACCCAACCTTAACCACACTGCTGGGTCACTATTGGACAGAACACGCGCTGGGTTGGTTTGACCCAAGTGCTGGATTTTCCCATTTGACCCATATTTCTGGGTCATTCATTTGACCCAACCAGTGGGTGAAATTAACCCTCTTGCTGGGTTAAGTCTTACTCATGTGCTGGGTTATTTCTTGTCTCATTGCCTTAATAAAATTAGAAACAAATATTTGTTATATTATGACTGTAAAATAATTATTATCTCTGTAATACAATAAACCAGAGAGGCCACTGTATGATTTCAATCTCATTTTTTATTTTATTTTATATATTTCTTTAATACTTTTCTTTGTTAATGTTAATCAATGTCAAAGGTCTGACATGTCCCCCTCATTTCATCCCTGAGGCACAAAATGTGCAGAAATTCACCAGTCATCACATTTTGTAAATATTCAACCATGTTGGTCCTCACCTGTTGATCAAGTCAAGTCATCTTTATTTATATAGCGCTTTTTACAATACAGATTGTATCAAAGCAGCTTCAGTGATACTGTAACATGAATATAATACAACAAAATTTGTTTCTAGAAGAAAATTGCGTCATCGTCCACCTTAAGGCAAATCAATAATATTGTTGAATATTAAATGTCCCCAACTAAGCAAGCCAAAAGCCAAGGCAACAGTGGCAAGGAACCAAAACTCCATCAGTGACAGAATGGCGAAAAAACCTTGAGAGAAGGCTCAGGCATTCAGTTCTCCTCTGGCCATCGAGCGAACAGTGTATGATTATGATCCAGGCAGCATTACAGGTCAGAGGTCAGATTAAATAAGAACATTCAGAATATTATCCAGTTCATTTGGTTGAAGATTGGAGTTATCACACGCATATGGAGACGGGTTTGTTGAGGATCAGTCGTGTCGATGAGGCCTTCACAGGGCTGATGAGGCTGGCCCTTCAGGGATGCGTCATGGATGGGTCCAGGCGCAGGTCCACCTTCTGATCTGGATACGGCCTGGATCCGCCTGACTTCAGTAAACTTTAGAATGAACAGAAAGACAAACATTAGCATACATGCCATTCTTCTTATTAAATAATGAGTACATCAGGTGTTATAGGAAAGTGTCCCCGGTTCCGGCTGACCTATGCAGCCTAATAATCATTTAACTGATTTGAATAATAGAAATGTATAATTTTCTATATGAATTCCAGGTAAAAGAGATGCGTTTAAGTTTAAATTTAAACTGACAGAGTGTGTCTGCTTCCCGGACAATCACTTAGAGTGTTGCAATAAAACTGACATGCAAGTTAAGCTTTTTTTGTGGAAGTATCGATTTATTATTGAATATGCAATTAAAATTAGGCTATTGCAAACATTACCAAATGACCAAATGTGAAAAACAAACAAAATGTGCATTCAGTATTGCAAACTGAATTATAGTAATAGTAATAAAAGAGTAATTTTGACAAATATTATCAACATTAAGGCATTAAAATAAAACATTATTTTATTAAAAGTAAAATATTACTGTAATGTTGATACAGTGTCAACTGCATCGTTAATCTCCTGACTGGCAGCGCTGATGATCGCCTCTTTTAGATGTTAACTTGCACACAATATAAAATCAAAGATGACATGCATGGTGGTAGGGTATAGGCTATCATGTAAGTTTACATTTTTTAAGTTTTAAATATTGACGATCATTCGTTCAACTAAACGGGTATACTTTTCTTCTCAAAACTGGCGCTATTTCTCCTTTCCTCAGTCGATGTTTATAAAGATTGCAAGTCATACATTTACTAAAAAAAGGCTATATCAAGGCTCTTGAAAGATATTTTTGGAAGAAACGATGGTTCGAGACATTCCAGAAGACACACGCAGACTGTGCTGGAACTTACCTCAGTCACTTCTTCAGACGAGTATTTCTAAAACTACGCCGGCAGACTTTTCACTCACAACTCACTTGCTAGCCTAGAGACTCGTTTCCCGCTGATTTTACGTGCGAGCCCTGTGAGGGAAACTGCGCGTATGGATTTCATACAAAAGCTTTTCTCACTTTTAAATACGCAACGTCCACAATGAATATGCCTACGATAATTACATGATGAATTTAGAATGAAAATTTTCAGAAAGGCTGCTGATATATCTGGTTCAATTTCAACTAAGGATTTAACATGCGGCATTTTGTCAAAAATTCTAACCGGCTAGCTGTGGCTAATTAATGTTTCACAGAATAAATACCTTACCCCTCACACTTCCATATCAAAGACTGTATGTTGAACAGTGAAATTAGCTTGCTGCTACCACCACAACTTATTAAAAATATAGGTAAACAAATTAACTTACCATAAAACACTGCCTGCTCCGAGTGGCGTGCTCCTCAAGTCAGAAGTGAAGAATCCAGAAAGTTCCACAAAGAATGAAAAAGTAACCAGTTGCTGGGTCAAAATAACCCAACCAGCGGTTTATTTGTGAATGACCCCCTTACAACTCATTTGACCCAGCATGAGCAACCCAATAATGTGTTTACAGTACCCCAAACAACCCAACTTTTTGACCTAGCACAATCAACCCAACAATTTGTTTACAGAAACAACCCAGCATTTTTTAGAGTGTACCCATCTCTATCTTTTTCATATAATTTATTACCAAGAGTTTTATTAGTCCTTCTGGTACTGATATATAGCCTTATTTGTGTCACTGTTCCTTTCCTACCTTTATTTTTGTCGCAAATTTCTCTTGTATATGGCCAACAATTGCAAAAAATGCCTTTTATTTAATTTTCCTTATTCTTGATTTAATTTAGCCTTTTAATTATTCTCCTTCCTTATTCTTTTTATTCTTGATTTAATTTAGCCTTTTAATTATTCTCCTTCCTTATTCTTTTAATTCCTCCTTACTCCCCCCTTGCGCACTAGTTGAAAACTATGCGCGTTCAAAAAGTATGTTTTTGTGCAATAACTTGTCATTCTTACCCCCCTCTGGTACCATATAGATTGTTCATAAGGCAATAATCTACATGGTATTGAACAGTCTATATGCTATAACAATCTTTTTGTATTGAATTTGAACAATTTCCATCTGAGGTGGTCGTTCTATTAGCACCATTTAAAATACATTTAATTAGTCAAATAGCATATTGAATCAAATCATAATTCAAATCATAAATGAAATCAAATATCTGTTAATAGCCCGTGTTAATCTTTCTTTAATTTTCAACTGTAGTCTTAAATTAATTACTTATACCCCTTTATTGACACTAGTACCCATTATGATCTATTTTAAAATATCATTTAGGTCGATTTGTATTTTCCTTCATGACTTGTCTTAATTCGCACTGTGCTATGACAGTTACTTGAATTAGTCGCTTATCATTCATTATTTTCATTTGTTTTCTGATTTTTCATTATCGTTTTTACGTTGTTTTTGATATATTCTTTAATTCAATCATTTTCTTTCTGGGGTTATTATTAAGTTGCTACTAGTATATTCAATGGCTTTAACATTACATTTAAAGACAGTTTGTTTGATTTTGACTATTGTTTGAACTTGTACTCATCTCTGTTGATTTTCTTCTTTGCACAACTCCTTGCAAGTTTCTTATTCTGCAACTTTTCATTTAAAGTTCTTCTTATCATTTGCTTCTTTTTCCATTCATGTTGATCATTCTGTTAGCCGTCTTAACAGTCATTACATGTTTCACCAGGGTGACTCTTTACGAGCCGTTGCATGGACTTCCCTCGGAGGTGAGGGGGCTGTTACTAGCACAAGCCCTCTTGATCCCTCACTTCCTGTTGTGGCGAGTAGAGGCTTGTTGGTGTGAGAGGCATGGACTCAAATGTCACTTTGCTGATCAATGTTCAAGTCTCTTCTTTTGTTGTTGTTGTTTGAATCGTCCCAGAAACCTTCCTGGAATTGAATTGCTCTCATCTGCGAATGCAACCTTCATTATTTCTTTTTAGTTTTGTTAGTGACAACAACATATATTAGATCATCAGCTCATCTGCTCCATTGTCTTTCTTGGTGTCACCTGTAAAATGATCATGTGGGCTGAGTGGTGTTCTGTCCCCTTTTGTGTGTTTTCTGCTCATTAGCAGCAGGGCTTTACCCCTATATTATTATTTTTTTTTTACAATTAGTCAATTCAGCTCAGTTATCTCATTGTTTTGAGTCCCACTATCAGCATACTAGTTATCAGACATCTTAGACAACACTCAACCCACTTTGCAAAAAGACAAAAGTTACAAGACAATATTTCATACTTTTGATAAAATGTCCGCTCCTTCATGATATGCTGAAAAGAAAATCAGATGTGTTATTCTCCATCATGATATTCTGAAAGGAAAGTCAGATGTTTTAGGCGCTGCGCAAAATATAGTACTGTTTTGTTTTCTTTTACAAATTTTTTCCCATTTTCTTTTTCTATTGTCACTACAGTTTCGACTTGGATATTAACCAAATCCATCCATGGTCATTATTTTATTGGGCAGAATATGCCCTGTGGGCCCACATATGAAATTTAGATACAGCTGTAGGCAAAATAATTGATTTGCCTTGGTGTACACCATCTCTCTCTCCATTCATACTCAGTCACTCATCGGCCATCACACATTCTTCTTCCGCAGGTTGTGCTCTAAATGCGGAACTTACAAATTTAGCTGTGGAATTCCAAAGGTCTGACAGACAACATCACAGCACAGCTACGCACCACTATTCAGAAGTGTCAGTTATCTTAAGGTTTAGTTTACCACCGTTGTTATAATCCTTTTTTTCTTGTTTTTTTCCCAAACTCTAATAGATTAAATATTTCAGAATAATAGGCCTTAGTATGGTGCAGTTGAGAGTAAGACAGCCAATTGTAATTTCTCAAATGCATTTTGTCATTTGTTTGGTCTACTTTTTCATATTCTTTTTGTTTTTTGCTCATGAGCTTCTTTAAGAATACAATTGGAGATCTCTGCCTAATCTTGGATCCATGGCCAATAACATTTCCATCTCATTTTCCCAGTTTTGACAGCATTTTTAATTTCATTTTTTTTGTACTTGGAGTTATTTTCCTTCTCCAATCTATCTCTATAAAAAATATTAAAACAAGATGGAGTGACCAGTACCATTGTTTTGCAAACAAAAATAATCATTCTCTGACATTTTGTGTCTTTTTCTTTGCCAGAGAATAATTCTATCATGCTTTTAGCCCAATAGTCTAATATAATAGCCCTCACTATACCAAATCCAGCCTCAGTTTTAACTATTTTGTGAGTTGAGCACCCACTTCTCTGTATTTTCTTTTCTTATAGAGCTGGAATTGTACCTATTGAAAAAGCAGAGAGGGTTAGTTTAGCAGAGAATATAAAGAATTGCCATGAGACCAGTGAATAATCAGAATGAATTAAGTTAATATAATAATGAACTAAATTTGAAGCAGTCTCTAGAGTGTTCATTAGTTTTGTCACACCTGTGGTGCCGTAAGGGTCAGTTCTTCTGTTTTTAGATCAGTGTTCGTTGACATGTTTTTCAGCCTTGCTGTCACTCAATGGCCATTGCAGAGTGGAGAATATAGGCTCTGCTGCTTCTCTGTCTCTTCTCAGTTTGGGATTTTGATCAATCCTGTAACAGTTTTGCATCTCAGGATTTGTCTTTGTCTTTAGGAAAAGTCTCAAGTGAAAGATTCACCTTTTCCAGTCTTTCCATTAACTCAGTCTTTCTGAGTCTTTTTGAACTTCAAGAGGGGAGCTGAGAACCCCTCACCCACTCTCTTCTTCTCTGCGTCAGTGTCTCTGCATTCATGTCTTTGCCCTTTGCCCTCTTGTTGCTTCCACAGGGCTCTGTTTCCATCTGCAATTTGAACACTCAGAGATCTGCATGAATCAAATTGAACTTTTACATATAAGCTATTAGCTCTTTATCTACATGCCACTTTTTTAACCTGCATCTTTTCACTATTTCTTTTATATAAAAATCTCACTGGTTGACCATAGCATTTCCCTCATTCTATTAGTAAGCAGTTCTTCATTGCAAGAAAAAGCAATATCAGCAATAATTCTAACTTTGATTATCTGAGAATAATTCAATTAAATAATTTTCCCTATCATAAAATCAGACTTCAATCTTTCTTCTATATTTGCATGCTGTGTTCACAATAATCTAGTATGTTTCTCAACAATCATCAAGGAATTCCTCTTATTTTTTACTCTCATCAACTTCTGTAAAGTATTTTTGACTTTTGAAACTTGGTCACTCAATCTTGCTAACCTTCAGCACACTGCACCAGTTATTTTTCTCTTAACACAAACTTATTTATCTGTAATGGAATACTTTTTCCACACTGTCTTCAGGGATAACGAGATACAAATTTTAGACGTCTTCAGATATAATATATAATATATTAAGCACGTGCAATCTTATTTATATTCATCTATTAATATTTATCATTACATTTATTGATTAACCATATATCTTATTATTTTAACTTATTTTATACTACTATATTCTGCTAAGCTAATATCTTGAAACAATTGTTTTCCCTTACTTTTCTTTTTTTTTTCTAATACACACCATTTCAGTCCCTTCATTCACAGGTCATTCACACATTCTCTGTCCCTTCAAGCAACCAGGGTCAGAGGTCACTTATTTTCAACCACAGGCACAGTCACAGGATCCTACAGGCACACCAACATGATCTAACACACTTTTTTTTTCCCTTCTCTGTCAGATCTGAATAATACATTAAAATATTCACTCCTCAACACAATGACACTTTTAACTATCCTATTCCATAAACCTCTGTGATTCACTTCCTCAACACAACAGAGTGAAATAAGACCTTAATTCCCCTGAGCAGACTCTTATTAGATTAATAAGGTACCCGGAAATTGACTTTATCTGCAATCATGCTCATTTGTATCCTTCAAGGCCCTCTTACAAATGTCTGCAGATCAACCATCTATAGGCTATAAGCTAAACTACACCTGTATCAATCAATGCCCACTTACAGGTATAACACATCAATAACTGATATCCTTATATCAGTACGCTTGTCATCCATCGAGGCCCTCTTGACAAGTAACACAAAACTTAACTGATATCCTTATCAGTGAATTCAAACCCTCTGTGTGCATGCTTTTTGCTCATCATCCATCCAGGCCCACTTGATGAACAGACACAGAACCTTACGTACGTACGTCAAAACTCTTTGCGCTAAATCAGCATCACCAGTAGTTATAGAATCCACTCAGGATTAAACAAGCACTAGCAAACACTTTTGGGAGCTCCTTTACCAACTACTTGACATACAAAGACAATGCATGCAATTTTTCTGATATCAAACACTCTTTTTCACTTTTTAAGTTCTTTAAATTTGGAGAAGCTTTTCTTACCACATCCGGGCCACTGGTGACTTACACACACACCTTATTCAAAAGCAAAAACTGCTCACCTCAAAGTACAGCGGCCACTGTTGTCTGTGTGAGTCACCAGCGATCCCCCTGTGGCTCCTTCAGCTCCTAAGCCAAGCCCCACGTTGGGCGCCATTTGTTGTGGTTTAATTATTTTCAGGGGAATGACTTCAAAGATATTTGACATCAGAAAAAATTAGACTTTATTAACAAACAAAGCCGAGTGTCCCTCTGCAGAAAGACCCTCCAGAAAAATTGCCCAGCAAACGTATATACCCTCTCCTTGTCCCAAACATGGTAATACATTCTATAGGTATTTTGAGAAATAGTTTTGTACCATGTGACATTACTGAAATAGAATTTTCTGCTGTGACAACACATTGTGCTCTCAGGTTCCAAAGTCAGCCAAAGTCACCCACAGACAAGGAAATAATAGTGTACAAATAAACAGTTAAATTACTTATTTTCTAAATAATAAAATCTTCAACATTGTCAATCTGCAATCTGCATTCCATTCTGCTGCGCCTCTCCTCTAAATGGTTTTGCGTAGTTGAATTCTGTGGGCTTTAACGTTTACGTGACATTTGATGACTTTTTCTAGCCGGGACCGGCTCCATTGGTCCTGGGTTCCTCTTTCCATTATTGGATTGCCACAAGGCTTTCCAGAAAAGCTCCTGAAACAATCCACTTTCTCAAAAGGCACAAATGTCTAACAACGCTCAGATCATACCCTTTTCTTCCATATCGACAAAAGCAATACAGAACCTTCATAAGCGACACAGAGCTGACGTCCAATGAAAAAGTCACGCACCTGCCAACAAATGCTAACAGAGGAATTTCTGCAACTTGACATTGATTGCGCTCTTAAAAAACTTGCAATGGCTGACCTCAAAAGGAGCACATATCCAGAGCACTTTTTACCATAAAACCCACTTTCTGCAAATGATGTCTTACACAACATACAGTCCCACATCACTGCAAACAGTTCTGAATTTCAACAAAGTTGGCTGCATAGGATCTATAAATGCAAAAACAAAAGAACTCCAAAATGAGACTAAAATATCTCAACACCACTCAGAACATGCTCCTTACTTCAATATTGCAAAAAGCAATACAGAACATTCATCAACAACACAGAGCTCACAACCAAAGTTGCTGCTCTGCACCCAATTCACACCCAGAAAGGAGCATCATGAGTCTTCATCATGGGTTGGGAGACAAGCACTTTCGAAACACATTTCCAAGCAAAGAACTATAGAAATGATTCCTGAAAATATAGTCTTAACGATTTCTCGAAACTCAATCTGCATTCCATTCTGCTGCGCCTCTCCTCTAAAATGGTTTTGCCTAGTTGAAATCTGTGGGCTTTAACGTTTACGTGACATTTGATGACTTTTCCTAGCCGGGACGAGCTCCATTGGTCCTGGGTTCCTCTTTCTATTATTGTATTGCCACAAGGCTTTCCAGAAAAGCTCCTGAAACAATCCACTTTCTCAAAAGGCACAAATGTCTAACAATGCTCAGATCATACCCCTTTCTTCCATATCGACAAAAGCAATACAGAACCTTCATAAACGACACAGAGCTGACGTCCGATGAAAAATTCACGCACCTGCCAACAAATGCTAACGGAGGAATTTCTGCAACTTGATGTTGATTGCGCTCTTAAAAAACTCTTTAGCACATACATCGGAGCCAAAAGCAGAAAGGACTTCCACAATCTCTTTGAAGCCTACTGTTAAGATATGTGGGATACAAACAACAACCCATAATGTCATGCTTTTTTGCAGCATAGCTACCCGTGTCATGCATTGTATTTCACTCGTTGGAGCTAAATGTAGAAATCTTTTAGAAGAAAAGTCACACGCACATTAACAATTCTTTATGTAGACATTTCAGAAACTTGACGTCGGTTCGTGCACTTAGAAAACATGCTAAGGCTGACCTGTAAATGCGAAATGAACCTGTGTCAGGCCCGTTTTTTCCATAAAACCTGATTTTCGTATCTGCTGCCTTATCCGAGATACAATACCACATCGCTACAAATGCTGGAAAGCTGGAATGGCTGACCTCGAAACGAGCACGTATCCAGAGCACTTTGTACCATAAGTCAAGTCAAGTCAACTTTATTTATATAGCGCTTTTCACAATACAGATTGTATCAAAGCAGCTTCACAGTATTAAATAAAATAGTACATCAGTGTTTGTTTCTGGTGTAAAACATCCACGTTTGGTATTGCAGATCAATAGCACTGGTGAATCGATTAATCAATTTAAGCATCCCCAACTGAGCAAGCCAAAGGCAACAGTGGCAAGGAACCGAAAAACTCCATTAGGTGACCTAATGGAGAAAAAAAAACCTTGGGAGAACCCAGGCTCAGTCGGGGGCCAGTTCTCCTCTGGCGTTTATGAAGTAGAGACCGGATTTAACTGTAAGATTAAAATATTATATGAATGCCTGGCTGAAGAGATGCGTCTTTAATCTAGTTTTAAACTGGGAGAGCGAATCTGAGCAACGAACAGTATCAGGAAGGCTATTCCAGAGTTTTGGTGCTAAATGTGAAAATGCTCTCCCTCCTTTGGTGGATCTGGATATCCTAGGTATGACCAGAAGCCTCGAATTTAGTGATCTTAAAGAGCGCGATGGATTATAGGGCGATAGAAGATCCGTTAAATAAACTGGAGCTAAGCCGTTTAGGGCTTTATAAGTCAGTAGTAATACCTTGTAATTAATACGGAACTTTATAGGTAACCAATGTAGTGATGATAAAATTGGTGTTATATGGTCAAACTTTCTTGATCTAGTAAGAACTCTAGCGGCGGCATTTTGGACTAACTGTAGCTTGTTTATTGAGGATGCAGGACAACCAGCTAATAAAGCATTACAGTAATCTAGTCTCGAGGTCATGAATGCATGAACTAGCTTTTCTGCATCAGAAACAGATAGCATGTTACGTAATTTAGCAATATTTCTAAGGTGAAAAAATGCTGTTTTTGTAACATATGAAATATGATTTTCAAAAGACAAGTTACAATCTAATATAACACCCAGGTCTTTTACTGTAGAGGATAAAGTAACAGGACACCCTACTATGTTAAAGTTGTATTGTAAGAGGTTTTGTGGGCGGTTTTTTGAACCGATAAGTATTGCCTCTGTCTTATCTGGATTTAATAAAAGAAAATTGTGCGTCATCCAATCTTTTATATCTTTAACACACTCTGTCAATTTGGATAATTTAGCGTTTTCATCCGGTCGTGATGAAATATATACACTGTTAGACCTTACCGGGTTTTTTTACAGTAAAATACTGGCAACACTGTTGCCAGTAATTTACTGTAATCTACAGTATGTTACTGTAAAAATGCACTAAAACTCGAGTTAACTAATTTCACTTGCAGAAACCGACTGTCTTAAATTAACCAACTGTCATTTAAAAGTATTAACTAAAATTTATAATGCATTAATAAAGTGAGCAAAGTATTACTGTGAACTTATTTCATTTGAAATCACATATTTTTTGTTAAATAAAGAGATTTCCACTGGACCAGCAACTGCCCAGTCACTGTCTGTTAAATAAAGCAACATGCAGCGTAACATCAATGGCTCTAGATCTTCTCCTGGACTGAAGCACAGGCTCTACTCTTCTGCACAACGGTGACCCAAAAAACAAGATTTTACAGTAAACTACTGGCAACAGTGTTGCCAGTATAAACCTGTTTTATAACTTACAGTTTATTACTGTTAAAATACATTTTGTGGGTGTGTCTTTTTATCTTACACTGTTAACCCTTTCAACCCCACAGGGAAATCCACACTACAAAGAGTAAAAAGTTACATTGACGCAGTGTTGCAGTGAGATAATTAAGAGAATATAATATGTAAGTGATTGTTGAGCATTAGTGATGAACACCTGCTGTTAGAACAGAAAATAGAGAAACACAAGAACTACAACTGACTTCCAGCCATTACACATTATTACACTTAGTATTAACCAGTATGACTTTATTTCATACATCTACAGAAGTTGTTATTGAGATGTTTAATTGAAAATGTTTGGTTTGAAGTTACCATTATAGAGATCAGTGTTTGCTTTAGTTGGAATGCTGATGCTAAAACATTAGTGTTTCTTCTGCTGCTTGAGCTGTGTTTTTGTGCAAGTCACACTTGTGCACACACACACAGTTTATGAATTATTGAGGTTATGTTGATTATGGTGATAAAATCATCATATTGTCTGTTCATTCACAAAGGAAATCATACCTACTCATTCAGAGTTTTAACTTCAAATTGTTACATTACCACCACTGTGAAACCACAGCAATGAATTACAATTACTCATTATTTTAACACATCATGCATAAAAAAAAAAAAAAAAAAAAAAACAGAGCTATGCTGTCTTTTAGAAACACAGAGATATCACAATTTAGCACATGAATCTCAACAATGGTGGCAATATTTTTTTATTATTCATGCAGCAGTGCATGCTGGGAGTTTTATACTATCCTGGAACCCAGCATGCATTGCGACATGAAACTTTTGACTGTCACCATTGTTGAGATACATATTCTGATTGTTGATGTCTGTGTATGTCTGAATCAAACAGGAGTTAAACATGTTTTAATGCACTATATGATTATGACATTGTTCAGAAGACCTGATTACAGTAATGTTGACTTCATGTTGTAGATTCACAATTAATATGCTTAATATGAAAAATCCATAAATTAATAAAATATATACTGGAAAGATCTGAAAATCAGACAGGATGTCCAGGATGATTGTTAAACATTCACAAAAGACAAAAATAACAAATCATCTGCCTCTTCACTTTTTCTTGCCATAACAAATGTGCTTTATAAACACACTGATACAGCAGCCAGAGAGAGATGATTGGTAAGCAGTTAAGGGACAAGAGACCAACTAAAGCAAATACTAATCTCCATCATGGTGACAACAAACTTTATTATTAACTCAATCTCTGTAAATTCTCAACAAGAACTTTTGTACATGTATGAAAGAAATAATGTTAAACAGGTTTGTAAACTGGTTTCACACTCAGTGTAGCTGGAAGTCAGTTGTAGTTTCTGTGTTTCTCTTTTTTCTGTTCTTGATTCTCTGTCCTTCAGTGATTCTGCTTATCAGGTGTTCATCAGTTTCTCAATTCACTCACTACTTTTCATTCAAGTGGACTATATTAGTGAACTAATGTAGGCAATAGTGAATGAGAGTATAGGGTGTGATTGGGAAAACAGCCCCTGAGTGTCGATTTTGAGTGCTGTTAATTCACAGTATATTCCTGTAGGCTATTTTTATTTTCTACGGTATATTACTGTTTTGATGGAAAATGGTATGATATTGTCAGAATTTGGCCTTTTTTACAGCAAGGGTTAGAAGTGTAGTTGAGTGTCATCAGCATAACAATGGAAACTAATTCCATGTTTCCTTATAATATTTCCAAATGGCAGCATATATATTGAGAATAATAGAGGGCCTAACACAGATCCTTGCGGCACTCCATAGTTTACTGGAGTTATGATCGATTTTTCTCCGTTTAAATAGACAAAATGGTAGCGGTTAGATAGGTATGATCTGAACCAGCTTAATGCTTGTCCTTGAACACCGGTATAGTTTTGTAGCCGATCTAAGAGTATTGTGTGATCTATAGTATCGAACGCAGCACTAAGATCAAGTAAAACTAGTATTGAGATACAGCCTTGGTCAGAAGCTAAGAGTAAATCATTTGTGATTTTAACAAGCGCAGTTTCAGTGCTATGATGCGGCCTGAACCCAGACTGAAACTTTTCATAGATGTCATTTTCTTGCAAGAAAGAGCCCAGTTGGGCAGACACAACTTTTTCTAATATTTTGGACATAAAAGGAAGATTTGAAATGGGTCTATAATTTGCTAGGTTATTTGGGTCTAATTGTGGTTTCTTAATGAGAGGTTTTATAACTGCCAATTTAAATGTTCTTGGAACATGACCTAAAGATAAAGACGAGTTAATAATATTGAGGAGAGGCTCTTCCACTATACACTGTTAACCCTTGCTGTAAAATTCTGACAATATTATACCATTTTCCATTAAAACAGTAATATACCGTAGAAAATAAAAGTAGCCTACAGGAATATACTGTGAATTAACAGTGCTCAAAGTCGACACTCAGAGGCTGTTTTCCCAATCACACCCTATACCCTCATTCACTATTCCCTACATTAGTTCACTAATATAGTCCACTTGAATGAAAAGAAGTGAGTGAACTGAGACACTGATGAACACCTGATAAGCAGAATCACTGAAGGACAGAGAATCAAGAACAGAAAAAAGAGAAACACAGAAACTACAACTGACTTCCAGCTACACTGAGTGTGAAAACAGTTTACAAACCAGTTTACGATTATTTCTTTCATACATGTACAAAAGTTCTTGTTGAGAATTAACAGAGATTTAGTTATTAATAAAATTTGTTGTCACCATGATGGAGATCAGTACTTCCTTTAGTTGGTCTCTTGTCCCTGAACTTCTTACCTTTCATCTCTCTCTGACTGCTGTAACGGTGAGTTTATAAAACACATTTGTTATGGCAAGAAAAAGTCAAGAGGAAGATGATCAGGTGTTTTTGGATTTTGTGATGATGTCACAATCATCCTGGACATGTCTGTTTCTCTGATCTTTTCTGTATATAATAATTGAAATTATAGTTATCTCATGTTTAGCATATATCTGTGAATCTACAAAATGAAATCAATATTTTGTAATCAGGTCTTCTGAAGTCATTGTTTCTTATTGCTGCGTTTTCACAGTGGTGGTAATGTAACACTTTTGATTGAGGATTAAACTCTGAATAAGTGAGAATGAATTCCTTAGTGAATGAACAGGCAATATGATGATGTTGTCATCATAATCATTATAACTGCAGTCATTCATAAACTGTGTGTGCACAAGTGTGACTTGCAAAAACACAGCTTAAGCAGCAAAAGAAAAACTATTATTTTAGCATCAGCATCCCAACTAAAGCAAGCACTGATCTCTATAACGGTAACTTCAAACCAAACATTTTCAATTAAACATCTCAATAACAACTTCTGTATGACAGAAATAAAGTCATACTGGTTAATAATAAGTGTAATAATGTGTAATGGCTGGAAGTCAGTCGTAGTTATTGTGTTCCTCTATTTTCTGTTCTTGTGTTTCTCTTTTCTTCAGTGATTCTGTTTACAATCACTTACATATTCCCTTAATTATCTCACTGCATCGCTACTTTTTACTCGTAGTGTGGATTTCCCTGAGGGGTTGAAAGGGTTAACTGTGTAAGATAAAAAAGACACACCCACAAAATGTATTTTAACAGTAATAATCTGTAAGTTATAAAACAGGTTTATACTGGCAACACTGTTGCCAGTAGTTTACTGTAAAATCTAGTTTTTTGGGTCACCATTGTGCTGAAGAGTAGAGCCTGTGCTTCAGTCCAGGAGAAGATCTACAAACATTGATGATACGCTGCATGTTGCTTTATTTAACAGGCGGTGACTGTGTAGTTGCTGGTCCAGTGGAAATCTTTTTATGTACAATAGTTTTTTAGTGGTCTCAAATGAAAGAAGTTCACAGTAATACTTTGCTCACATTATTAATGCATTATAAATTTTAGTTAATACGTTTAAATGACAGATGGTCAATTTAAGGCAGTCGGTTTCTGCAAGTGTAATTAGTTAACTATAATTTAGTGCATTTTTACAGAAACAAACTAGATTACAGTAAAGAACTGTACAATTAACAGTATTTTACTGGCAACAGTGTTGCCAGTATTTTACTGTAAAAAAACCCGGTAAGGTCTAACAGTGTAGGTAACACTTCTTTCAATAGTTTAGTTGGTATGGGATCTAATAAACATGTTGTTGTTTTAGAGGAATTGATAAATTTATTTAACTCTTTTTGTTCTATAGTTGTAAAGCACTGTAATTGTTCTTGCGGGGTGATAATCGAGGCTGAATTATAAGGCGCGATTGAAGATTGAACGTTTACAATTGTGGATCTGATGTTTTCTATTTTCTCAGTGAAAAAATTCATGAAATCATTACTACTAAACTGTAACGGAATATTTTGTTCAGGTGACGCTTGTTTATTTGTTAGTCTAGCCACGGTGTTAAATAAGAACCTAGGATTGTTTTGGTTATTTTCTATTAGTTTGCGGAGATGCTCAGCCCTGGCCGCTTTTAGGGCCTTTTTATAGCGTGACGTACTGTCTTTCCAAGCGATTCTAAAAACCTCTAAATTAGTTTGTTTCCATTTACGCTCTAAATTACGGGTTTCTCTCTTTAGAACACGAGTAGTATTGTTGTACCATGGTGCTTTAATTTTCTCTCTGACCTTTTTTAGTCTCATAGGTGCAACAATATCCCATTTTCCAGAGAGAACGGTGCTCATAGTGCTGGTTAGTTCGTCTAGTTCATCTGTTTGTTTAGGTTCAGGCAGCAGCTGAGACAGATCCGATAAGCAATTTGAAAAATTATCTATGGTGGATGGAAGGATTGTTCTGCCTAATCGATAACGCGGCGCAGCATGATATATTACCGGGGTACGTAATATGCAAGTTACCATGTAATGGTCAGTTACATCATCACTTTGCGGAATGATATCTATATCGGTTGGATCGGTTCCATGTGATATAATTAAATCGAGTGTATGATTAAAACGATGAGTTGGTCCGGTAACGATTTGCTTAACCCCAAAGGAGTTTAATAAGTCTATAAACGCAGCCCCTAACGTATCATTTTGATTATCTACGTGTATGTTAAAATCTCCAACAATTAATATTTTATCGAAGTTAACTAATAGATCTGAGAGAAAATTTGCAAATTCTTTTAGGAAATCAGCATAAGGCCCTGGTGGTCTATATACGGTAGCCAAGGCTAAAGATAATAGGGATGTTTTTCTATCATCTAAGAGCGTAACATTTAGTACAAGTACTTCAAATGAAATAAACTTATAACCCGTTTTCTGAGTAACATTGAGAATATCTCTATAGATAGTTGCAATACCGCCACCACGACCAATCAGACGGGGCTCGTGCTTATAGGAGTATCCTGATGGAGTAGACTCATTTAGACCGAAATAATCATTTGGTTTAAGCCAGGTTTCAGTAAGGCAAAGTACATCTATGCTATTATCTGTGACTATTTCATTTACAATAACTGCCTTAGGTGTGAGTGATCTAATGTTTAAAAGACCTAGCTTTAGAAATTGTTTTTGTTTACTAATAGCAACATTTTCTGTTTTAATAACAATTAGATTTTTCCTAGATCCTGCAGTAGATTTATTATTTGATCGCACTAAACGAGGAATAGACACAGTTTCTATGCAATGTTCTACACTAGTATTTATATCAGTTAATTTGGTGCAGCAGAGACTATGATTTGGACTTTTGGTTACTAGTCAAAAGGTATTTAACATTTTGGAGATGTTATCTGACAGAAGATCCGATCCGAATCTGTTTGGGTGTAAGCCATCAGCACGGTATAGCCTAGGACGCTCCCAAAACAGATTCCAATTATTTACAAAGAGCAGTTTCTGCTCATTGCACCATGACGTTAACCATTCATTTAGCGCGAATAATCTACTAAACTTGTCATGTCCTAGACGGTACGTGGGAAGCGGTCCTGACACAATGATCGTTGTTTCAGGCGATGTGCTGCGTACTGTATCGATCAGATTCCTGAAGTCTTTCTTCAGAACTTCCGTCTGGCGCAGCCTGATGTCGTTCACTCCCGCGTGCAATACCAAAGTTCCGACGCGCTCGTTATCGTTCAGAATCTCGGGAACGCGAGCAGCGATTTCAGAAACACGAGCACCAGGAAAGCAGTGACTATGCACCTTATTTTTACCTGATGTAGCATGGACGTGCCGAACAATGGAATCACCGATGATCACAGCATCGCGTTCTGTTTCGCGAAGAGGGGAGAAGCAGTTTTGTGTGGATAACTCGAAAACCGGGAGGGTCGGAGAGGGTCTTGGTCTAGACCTGACTCGCATCTTCCGCTGCGGAAATATCCAGGCTTCGTGGTGGCGTGTTGGAGCCGGAGTGAACGAGACCATGGCTGATCGCGACCTTGGCGCTCGGGACCGATGCCGAGTAACGCACGGAGTAGACGAGGTCGGAGTCAGCGGGTTAGTAACATTAATCTCTGATTTGTGAGCATCAGCGCGTGATGTTTCAAGAGCCAAACGCCGGTCTCTCAGCTCGGCCTGTCTCACTAAAAGGTCGTGGATCTGTTTCTCAACAGCTTCCAGCTCAGACTGTACCGCGTGCAGCTCAAATGTGTCCTCACCTGCACCAAAAGGTAGACTACTTGCATCTGATATATTCGCCATTTTAACAGATGGACAGTAAGTTAGCAACGACACTACCAGTGATGCTATCAATTAATACTAATTTCTGACAAGCGTCTTAGATATAATCCGTCTTTTAAGTGGTACGGGTGTAGAGTAGACGCACGATAGGTGAAAAATGTTTGTAAGTGAGTGTTGAGAAGACGCGTTCAGCCGTGATCCCCGGGAGTAACCTATAAGAGTATCCAGCGTAGAATCACTAACAGGCTTGAGACACGTCTGCTCAACAGTCCGCGTTGTAACTATGAGGTTTGAGCAGTAGTGCTTCTCAGTGAGGAAAAGTAGAAAATGTTTGTTGTAAGTAAGTTTGAAGAGTAAAATCAAGAATTATAAATCAAATCGATAGAGCTCCAAAGACAACAACTCGTTCAGACGCGACGCATGCGCACTTTAGACAACCTTTGGTACACTTTGTACCATAAAACCCACTTTCTGCAACTGCTGTCTTACACAACATACAGTCCCACATCATTGCAAACAGTTCTGAATTTCAAAAAAAGTTGGCTGCATAGGATCTACAGATACAAAAACAAAAGAACTCCAAAATGAGACTCAAATGCCTCAACACCACTCAGAACATACTCCTTTCTTCAATATTGCAAAAAGCAATACAGAACGTTCATCAACAACACAGAGCTCACAACCAAAGTTGCTGCTCTGCACCCAATTCACACCCAGAAAGGAGCATCATGAGTCTTCATCGTGGGTTGGGAGACAAGCACTTTCGAAACACATTTCCAAGCAAAGAACTATAGAAATGATCCCTGAAAATATAGTCTTATCGATTTATCGAAACTCAATCTGCATTCCATTCTGCTGCGCCTCTCCTCTAAAATGGTTTTGTGTTGGTGAATTCTGTGGCCTTTAACGTTTACGTGACATTTGATGACTTTTCCTTGCCGGGACGAGCTCCATTGGTCCTGGGTTCCTCTTTCCTTTATTGGATTGCCACAAGGCATTCCAGAACAATCCACTTTCTCAAAAGGCACAAATGTCTAACATCGCTCAGATCATACCCCTTTCTTCCATATCGACAAAAGCAATACAGAACCTTCATAAACGACACAGAGCTGACGTCCAATGAAAAAGTCACGCACCTGCCAACAAATGCTAACAGAGGTATTTCTGCATCTTGATGTTGATTGTCATTCTGCAATCTGCATTCCATTCTGCTGCACCTCTCCTCTAAATGGTTTTGCGTAGTTGAATTCTGTGGGCTTTAACGTTTACGTGACATTTGATGACTTTTTCTAGCTGGGACCGGCTCCATTGCTCCTAGGTTCCTCTTTCCATTATTGGATTGCCACAAGGCTTTCCAGAAAAGCTCCTGAAACAATCCACTTTCTCAAAAGGCACAAATGTCTAACAACGCTCAGATCATACCCTTTTCTTCCATATCGACAAAAGCAATACAGAACCTTCATAAGCGACACAGAGCTGACGTCCAATGAAAAAGTCACGTACCTGCCAACAAATGCTAACGGAGGAATTTCTGCAACTTGACATTGATTGCGCTCTTAAAAAACTTGCAATGGCTGACCTCGAAAGGAGCACATATCCAGAGCACTTTTTACCATAAAACCCACTTTCTGCAAATGGTGTCTTACACAACATACAGTCCCACATCACTGCAAACAGTTCTGAATTTCAACAAAGTTGGCTGCATAGGTTCTATAAATGCAAAAACAAACGAACTCCAAACCAAGACTCAAATGTCTCAACACCACTCAGAACATGCTCCTTTCTTCAAAATTACAAAAAGCAATACAGAACGTTCATCAACAACACAGAGCTCACAACCAGAGTTGCTGCTCTGTGCCCAATTCACACCCAGAAAGGAGCATCATGAGTCTTCATCGTGGGTTGGGAGACAAGCACTTTCGAAACACATTTCCAAGCAAAGAACTATAGAAATGATCTCTGAAAATATAGTCTTAACGATTTCTCGAAACTCAATCTGCATTCCATTCTGCTGCGCCTCTCCTCTAAAATGGTTTTGCGTTGGTGAATTCTGTGGGCTTTAACGTTTACGTGACATTTGATGACTTTTCCTAGCCGGGACGAGCTCCATTGGTCCTGGGTTCCTCTTTCTATTATTGTATTGCCACAAGGCTTTCCAGAAAAGCTCCTGAAACAATCCACTTTCTCAAAAGGCACAAATGTCTAACAATGCTCAGATCATACCCCTTTCTTCCATATCGACAAAAGCAATACAGAACCTTCATAAACGACACAGAGCTGACGTCCAATGAAAAATTCACGCACCTGCCAACAAATGCTAACGGAGGAATTTCTGCAACTTGATGTTGATTGCGCTCTTAAAAAACTCTTTAGCACATACATCGGAGCCAAAAGCAGAAAGGACTTCCACAATCTCTTTGAAGCCTACAGTTAAGATATGTGGGATACAAACAACAACCCATAATGTCATGCTTTTTTGCAGCATAGCTACCCGTGTCATGCATTGTATTTCACTCGTTGGAGCTAAATGTAGAAATCTTTTAGAAGAAAAGTCACACGCACATTAACAATTCTTTATGTAGACATTTCAGAAACTTGACGTCGGTTCGTGCACTTAGAAAACATGCTAAGGCTGACCTGTAAATGCGAAATGAACCTGTGTCAGGCCCGTTTTTTCCATAAAACCTGATTTTCGTATCTGCTGCCTTATCCGAGATACAATACCACATCGCTACAAATGCTGGAAAGCTGGAATGGCTGACCTCGAAACGAGCACGTATCCAGAGCACTTTGTACCATAAAACCCACTTTCTGCAACTGCTGTCTTACACAACGGATCTACAGATACAAAAACAAAAGAACTCCAAAATGAGGCTCAAATGCCTCAACACCACTCAGAACATCCTCCTTTCTTCAATATTGCAAAAAGCAATACAGAACGTTCATCAACAACACAGAGCTCACAACGAAAGTTGCTGCTCTGCACCCAATTCACACCAAGAAAGGAGCATCATGAGTCTTCATCGTGGGTTGGAAGACAAGCACTTTCGAAACACATTACCAAGCAAAGAACTATAGAAATGATCCCTGAAAATATAGTCTTATCGATTTATCGAAACTCAATCTGCATTCCATTCTGCTGCGCCTCTCCTCTAAAATGGTTTTGCGTTGGTGAATTCTGTGGGCTTTAACGTTTACGTGACATTTGATGACTTTTCCTTGCCGGGACCTGCTCCATTGGTCCTGGGCTCCTCTTTCCTTTATTGAATTGCCACAAGGCATTCCAGAACAATCCACTTTCTCAAAAGGCACAAATGTCTAACATTGCTCAGATCATACCCCTTTCTTCCATATCGACAAAAGCAATACAGAACCTTCATAAACGACACAGAGCTGACGTCCACTGAAAAATTCACGCACCTGCCAACAAATGCTAACAGAGGTATTTCTGCATCTTGATGTTGATTGTCAATCTGCAATCTGCATTCCATTCTGCTGCGCCTCTCCTCTAAATGGTTTTGCGTAGTTGAATTCTGTGGGCTTTAACGTTTACGTGACATTTGATGACTTTTTCTAGCCGGGACCGGCTCCATTGGTCCTGGGTTCCTCTTTCCATTATTGGATTGCCACAAGGCTTTCCAGAAAAGCTCCTGAAACAATCCACTTTCTCAAAAGGCACAAATGTCTAACAACGCTCAGATCATACCCTTTTCTTCCATATCGACAAAAGCAATACAGAACCTTCATAAGCGACACAGAGCTGACGTCCAATGAAAAAGTCACGCACCTGCCAACAAATGCTAACGGAGGAATTTCTGCAACTTGACATTGATTGCGCTCTTAAAAAACTTGCAATGGCTGACCTCGAAAGGAGCACATATCCAGAACACTTTTTACCATAAAACCCACTTTCTGCAAATGATGTCTTACACAACATACAGTCCCACATCACTGCAAACAGTTCTGAATTTCAACAAAGTTGGCTGCATAGGATCTATAAATGCAAAAACAAAAGAACTCCAAACCGAGACTCAAATGTCTCAACACCACTCAGAACATGCTCCTTTCTTCAAAATTACAAAAAGCAATAAAGAACGGTCATCAACAACACAGAGCTCACAACCAAAGTTGCTGCTCTGTGCCCAATTCACACCCAGAAAGGAGCATCATGAGTCTTCATCGTGGGTTGGGAGACAAACACTTTCGAAACACATTTCCAAGCAAAGAACTATAGAAATGATCTCTGAAAATATAGTCTTAACAATTTATCGAAACTCAATCTGCATTCCATTCTGCTGCGCCTCTCCTCTAAAATGGTTTTGCGTTGGTGAATTCTGTGGGCTTTAACGTTTACGTGACATTTGATGACTTTTCCTTGCCGGGACGAGCTCCATTGGTCCTGGGCTCCTCTTTCCTTTATTGGATTGCCACAAGGCATTCCAGAAAAGCTCCTGAAACAATCCACTTTCTCAAAAGGCACAAATGTCTAACAATGCTCAGATCATACCCCTTTCTTCCATATCGACAAAAGCAATACAGAACCTTCATAAACGACACAGAGCTGACGTCCAATGAAAAATTCACGCACCTGCCAACAAATGCTAACGGAGGAATTTCTGCAACTTGATGTTGATTGCGCTCTTAAAAAACTCTTTAGCACATACATCGGAGCCAAAAGCAGAAAGGACTTCCACAATCTCTTTGAAGCCTACTGTTAAGATATGTGGGATACAAACAACAACCCATAATGTCATGCTTTTTTGCAGCATAGCTACCCGTGTCATGCATTGTATTTCACTCGTTGGAGCTAAATGTAGAAATCTTTTAGAAGAAAAGTCACACGCACATTAACAATTCTTTATTTAGACATTTCAGAAACTTGACGTCGGTTCGTGCACTTAGAAAACATGCTAAGGCTGACCTGTAAATGCGAAATGAACCTGTGTCAGGCCCGTTTTTTCCATAAAACCTGAATTTCGTATCTGCTGCCTTATCCGAGATACAATACCACATCGCTACAAATGCTGGAAAGCTGGAATGGCTGACCTCGAAACGAGCACGTATCCAGAGCACTTTTTACCATAAAACCCACTTTCTGCAACTGCTGTCTTACACAACATACAGTCCCACATCATTGCAAACAGTTCTGAATTTCAAAAAAAGTTGGCTGCATAGGATCTACAGATACAAAAACAAAAGAACTCCAAAATGAGACTCAAATGCCTCAACACCACTCAGAACATGCTCCTTTCTTCAATATTGCAAAAAGCAATACAGAACGTTCATCAACAACACAGAGCTCACAACCAAACTTGCTGCTCTGCACCCAATTCACACCCAGAAAGGAGCATCATGAGTCTTCATCGTGGGTTGGGAGACAAGCACTTTCGAAAAACATTTTCAAGCAAAGAACTATAGAAATGATCCCTGAAAATATAGTCTTATCGATTTATCGAAACTCAATCTGCATTCCATTCTGCTGCGCCTCTCCTCTAAAATGGTTTTGTGTTGGTGAATTCTGTGGCCTTTAACGTTTACGTGACATTTGATGACTTTTCCTTGCCGGGACCTGCTCCATTGGTCCTGGGCTCCTCTTTCCTTTATTGGATTGCCACAAGGCATTCCAGAACAATCCACTTTCTCAAAAGGCACAAATGTCTAACATCGCTCAGATCATACCCCTTTCTTCCATATCGACAAAAGCAATACAGAACCTTCATAAACGACACAGAGCTGACGTCCAATGAAAAAGTCACGCACCTGCCAACAAATGCTAACAGAGGTATTTCTGCATCTTGATGTTGATTGTCAATCTGCAATCTGCATTCCATTCTGCTGCGCCTCTCCTCTAAATGGTTTTGCGTAGTTGAATTCTGTGGGCTTTAACGTTTACGTGACATTTGATGACTTTTTCTAGCTGGGACCGGCTCCATTGCTCCTGGGTTCCTCTTTCCATTATTGGATTGCCACAAGGCTTTAAAGAAAAGCTCCTGAAACAATCCACTTTCTCAAAAGGCACAAATGTTTAACAACGCTCAGATCATACCCTTTTCTTCCATATCGACAAAAGCAATACAGAACCTTCATAAGCGACACAGAGCTGACGTCCAATGAAAAAGTCACGCACCTGCCAACAAATGCTAACGGAGGAATTTCTGCAACTTGACATTGATTGCGCTCTTAAAAAACTTGCAATGGCTGACCTCGAAAGGAGCACATATCCAGAGCACTTTTTACCATAAAACCCACTTTCTGCAAATGGTGTCTTACACAACATACAGTCCCACATCACTGCAAACAGTTCTGAATTTCAACAAAGTTGGCTGCATAGGTTCTATAAATGCAAAAACAAACGAACTCCAAACCAAGACTCAAATGTCTCAACACCACTCAGAACATGCTCCTTTCTTCAAAATTACAAAAAGCAATAAAGAACGTTAATCAACAACACAGAGCTCACAACCAAAGTTGCTGCTCTGTGCCCAATTCACACCCAGAAAGGAGCATCATGAGTCTTCATCGTGGGTTGGGAGACAAGCACTTTCGAAACACATTTCCAAGCAAAGAACTATAGAAATGATCCCTGAAAATATAGTCTTAACGATTTCTCGAAACTCAATCTGCATTCCATTCTGCTGCGCCTCTCCTCTAAAATGGTTTTGCGTTGGTGAATTCTGTGGGCTTTAACGTTTACGTGACATTTGATGACTTTTCCTAGCCGGGACGAGCTCCATTGGTCCTGGGTTCCTCTTTCTATTATTGGATTGCCACAAGGCTTTCCAGAAAAGCTCCTGAAACAATCCACTTTCTCAAAAGGCACAAATGTCTAACAATGCTCAGATCATACCCCTTTCTTCCATATCGACAAAAGCAATACAGAACCTTCATAAACGACACAGAGCTGACGTCCAATGAAAAATTCACGCACCTGCCAACAAATGCTAACGGAGGAATTTCTGCAACTTGATGTTGATTGCGCTCTTAAAAAACTCTTTAGCTCATACATCGGAGCCAAAAGCAGAAAGGACTTCCACAATCTCTTTGAAGCCTACTGTTAAGATATGTGGGATACAAACAACAACACATAATGTCATGCTTTTTTGCAGCATAGCTACCCGTGTCATGCATTGTATTTCACTCGTTGGAGCTAAATGTAGAAATCTTTTAGAAGAAAAGTCACACGCACATTAACAATTCTTTATGTAGACATTTCAGAAACTTGACGTCGGTTCGTGCACTTAGAAAACATGCTAAGGCTGACCTGTAAATGCGAAATGAACCTGTGTCAGGCCCGTTTTTTCCATAAAACCTGATTTTCGTATCTGCTGTCTTATCCGAGATACAATACCACATCGCTACAAATGCTGGAAAGCTGGAATGGCTGACCTCGAAACGAGCACGTATCCAGAGCACTTCTTACCATAAAACCCACTTTCTGCAACTGCTGTCTTACACAACATACAGTCCCACATCATTGCAAACAGTTCTGAATTTCAAAAAAAGTTGGCTGCATAGGATCTACAGATACAAAAACAAAAGATCTCCAAAATGAGACTCAAATGCCTCAACACCACTCAGAACATGCTCCTTTCTTCAATATTGCAAAAAGCAATACAGAACGTTCATCAACAACACAGAGCTCACAACCAAAGTTGCTGCTCTGCACCCAATTCACACCCAGAAAGGAGCATCATGAGTCTTCATCGTGGGTTGGGAGACAAGCACTTTCGAAACACATTTCCAAGCAAAGAACTATAGAAATGATCCCTGAAAATATAGTCGTATCGATTTATCGAAACTCAATCTGCATTCCATTCTGCTGCGCCTCTCCTCTAAAATGGTTTTGTGTTGGTGAATTCTGTGGCCTTTAACGTTTACGTGACATTTGATGACTTTTCCTTGACGGGACCTGCTCCATTGGTCCTGGGCTCCTCTTTCCTTTATTGGATTGCCACAAGGCATTCCAGAACAATCCACTTTCTCAAAAGGCACAAATGTCTAACATCGCTCAGATCATACCCCTTTCTTCCATATCGACAAAAGCAATACAGAACCTTCATAAACGACACAGAGCTGACGTCCAATAAAAAAGTCACACACCTGCCAACAAATGCTAACAGAGGTATTTCTGCATCTTGATGTTGATTGTCAATCTGCAATCTGCATTCCATTCTGCTGCGCCTCTCCTCTAAAATGGTTTTGCCTAGTTGAAATCTGTGGGCTTTAACGTTTACGTGACATTTGATGACTTTTCCTAGCTGGGACGAGCTCCATTGGTCCTGGGTTCCTCTTTCTATTATTGGATTGCCACAAGGCTTTCCAGAAAAGCTCCTGAAACAATCCACTTTCTCAAAAGGCACAAATGTCTAACAATGCTCAGATCATACCCCTTTCTTCCATATCGACAAAAGCAATACAGAACCTTCATAAACGACACAGAGCTGACGTCCAATGAAAAAGTCACGCACTTGCCAACAAATGCTAACAGAGGCATTTCTGCATCTTGATGTTGATTGTCAATCTGCAATCTGCATTCCATTCTGCTGCACCTCTCCTCTAAATGGTTTTGCGTAGTTGAATTCTGTGGGCTTTAACGTTTACGTGACATTTGATGACTTTTTCTAGCCGGGACCGGCTCCATTGGTCCTGGGTTCCTCTTTCCATTATTGGATTGCCACAAGGCTTTCCAGAAAAGCTCCTGAAACAATCCACTTTCTCAAAAGGCACAAATGTCTAACAACGCTCAGATCATACCCTTTTCTTCCATATCGACAAAAGCAATACAGAACCTTCATAAGCGACACAGAGCTGACGTCCAATGAAAAAGTCACGTACCTGCCAACAAATGCTAACGGAGGAATTTCTGCAACTTGACATTGATTGCGCTCTTAAAAAACTTGCAATGGCTGACCTCGAAAGGAGCACATATCCAGAGCACTTTTTACCATAAAACCCACTTTCTGCAAATGGTGTCTTACACAACATACAGTCCCACATCACTGCAAACAGTTCTGAATTTCAACAAAGTTGGCTGCATAGGTTCTATAAATGCAAAAACAAACGAACTCCAAACCAAGACTCAAATGTCTCAACACCACTCAGAACATGCTCCTTTCTTCAAAATTACAAAAAGCAATACAGAACGTTCATCAACAACACAGAGCTCACAACCAGAGTTGCTGCTCTGTGCCCAATTCACACCCAGAAAGGAGCATCATGAGTCTTCATCGTGGGTTGGGAGACAAGCACTTTCGAAACACATTTCCAAGCAAAGAACTATAGAAATGATCTCTGAAAATATAGTCTTAACGATTTCTCGAAACTCAATCTGCATTCCATTCTGCTGCGCCTCTCCTCTAAAATGGTTTTGCGTTGGTGAATTCTGTGGGCTTTAACGTTTACGTGACATTTGATGACTTTTCCTAGCCGGGACGAGCTCCATTGGTCCTGGGTTCCTCTTTCTATTATTGTATTGCCACAAGGCTTTCCAGAAAAGCTCCTGAAACAATCCACTTTCTCAAAAGGCACAAATGTCTAACAATGCTCAGATCATACCCCTTTCTTCCATATCGACAAAAGCAATACAGAACCTTCATAAACGACACAGAGCTGACGTCCAATGAAAAATTCACGCACCTGCCAACAAATGCTAACGGAGGAATTTCTGCAACTTGATGTTGATTGCGCTCTTAAAAAACTCTTTAGCACATACATCGGAGCCAAAAGCAGAAAGGACTTCCACAATCTCTTTGAAGCCTACAGTTAAGATATGTGGGATACAAACAACAACCCATAATGTCATGCTTTTTTGCAGCATAGCTACCCGTGTCATGCATTGTATTTCACTCGTTGGAGCTAAATGTAGAAATCTTTTAGAAGAAAAGTCACACGCACATTAACAATTCTTTATGTAGACATTTCAGAAACTTGACGTCGGTTCGTGCACTTAGAAAACATGCTAAGGCTGACCTGTAAATGCGAAATGAACCTGTGTCAGGCCCGTTTTTTCCATAAAACCTGATTTTCGTATCTGCTGCCTTATCCGAGATACAATACCACATCGCTACAAATGCTGGAAAGCTGGAATGGCTGACCTCGAAACGAGCACGTATCCAGAGCACTTTGTACCATAAAACCCACTTTCTGCAACTGCTGTCTTACACAACGGATCTACAGATACAAAAACAAAAGAACTCCAAAATGAGGCTCAAATGCCTCAACACCACTCAGAACATCCTCCTTTCTTCAATATTGCAAAAAGCAATACAGAACGTTCATCAACAACACAGAGCTCACAACGAAAGTTGCTGCTCTGCACCCAATTCACACCAAGAAAGGAGCATCATGAGTCTTCATCGTGGGTTGGAAGACAAGCACTTTCGAAACACATTACCAAGCAAAGAACTATAGAAATGATCCCTGAAAATATAGTCTTATCGATTTATCGAAACTCAATCTGCATTCCATTCTGCTGCGCCTCTCCTCTAAAATGGTTTTGCGTTGGTGAATTCTGTGGGCTTTAACGTTTACGTGACATTTGATGACTTTTCCTTGCCGGGACCTGCTCCATTGGTCCTGGGCTCCTCTTTCCTTTATTGAATTGCCACAAGGCATTCCAGAACAATCCACTTTCTCAAAAGGCACAAATGTCTAACATTGCTCAGATCATACCCCTTTCTTCCATATCGACAAAAGCAATACAGAACCTTCATAAACGACACAGAGCTGACGTCCACTGAAAAATTCACGCACCTGCCAACAAATGCTAACAGAGGTATTTCTGCATCTTGATGTTGATTGTCAATCTGCAATCTGCATTCCATTCTGCTGCGCCTCTCCTCTAAATGGTTTTGCGTAGTTGAATTCTGTGGGCTTTAACGTTTACGTGACATTTGATGACTTTTTCTAGCCGGGACCGGCTCCATTGGTCCTGGGTTCCTCTTTCCATTATTGGATTGCCACAAGGCTTTCCAGAAAAGCTCCTGAAACAATCCACTTTCTCAAAAGGCACAAATGTCTAACAACGCTCAGATCATACCCTTTTCTTCCATATCGACAAAAGCAATACAGAACCTTCATAAGCGACACAGAGCTGACGTCCAATGAAAAAGTCACGCACCTGCCAACAAATGCTAACGGAGGAACTTCTGCAACTTGACATTGATTGCGCTCTTAAAAAACTTGCAATGGCTGACCTCGAAAGGAGCACATATCCAGAGCACTTTTTACCATAAAACCCACTTTCTGCAAATGATGTCTTACACAACATACAGTCCCACATCACTGCAAACAGTTCTGAATTTCAACAAAGTTGGCTGCATAGGATCTATAAATGCAAAAACAAAAGAACTCCAAACCGAGACTCAAATGTCTCAACACCACTCAGAACATGCTCCTTTCTTCAAAATTACAAAAAGCAATAAAGAACGGTCATCAACAACACAGAGCTCACAACCAAAGTTGCTGCTCTGTGCCCAATTCACACCCAGAAAGGAGCATCATGAGTCTTCATCGTGGGTTGGGAGACAAGCACTTTCGAAACACATTTCCAAGCAAAGAACTATAGAAATGATCTCTGAAAATATAGTCTTAACAATTTATCGAAACTCAATCTGCATTCCATTCTGCTGCGCCTCTCCTCTAAAATGGTTTTGCGTTGGTGAATTCTGTGGGCTTTAACGTTTACGTGACATTTGATGACTTTTCCTTGCCGGGACGAGCTCCATTGGTCCTGGGCTCCTCTTTCCTTTATTGGATTGCCACAAGGCATTCCAGAAAAGCTCCTGAAACAATCCACTTTCTCAAAAGGCACAAATGTCTAACAATGCTCAGATCATACCCCTTTCTTCCATATCGACAAAAGCAATACAGAACCTTCATAAACGACACAGAGCTGACGTCCAATGAAAAATTCACGCACCTGCCAACAAATGCTAACGGAGGAATTTCTGCAACTTGATGTTGATTGCGCTCTTAAAAAACTCTTTAGCACATACATCGGAGCCAAAAGCAGAAAGGACTTCCACAATCTCTTTGAAGCCTACTGTTAAGATATGTGGGATACAAACAACAACCCATAATGTCATGCTTTTTTGCAGCATAGCTACCCGTGTCATGCATTGTATTTCACTCGTTGGAGCTAAATGTAGAAATCTTTTAGAAGAAAAGTCACACGCACATTAACAATTCTTTATTTAGACATTTCAGAAACTTGACGTCGGTTCGTGCACTTAGAAAACATGCTAAGG
Source organism: Scardinius erythrophthalmus (assembly GCF_964197995.2). Taxonomy (NCBI): domain Eukaryota; kingdom Metazoa; phylum Chordata; class Actinopteri; order Cypriniformes; family Leuciscidae; genus Scardinius; species Scardinius erythrophthalmus. Next base: position 19,769,343 of record NC_138244.1, read on the forward strand.
CTGACCTGTAAATGCGAAATGAACCTGTGTCAGGCCCGTTTTTTCCATAAAACCTGAATTTCGTATCTGCTGCCTTATCCGAGATACAATACCACATCGCTACAAATGCTGGAAAGCTGGAATGGCTGACCTCGAAACGAGCACGTATCCAGAGCACTTTTTACCATAAAACCCACTTTCTGCAACTGCTGTCTTACACAACATACAGTCCCACATCATTGCAAACAGTTCTGAATTTCAAAAAAAGTTGGCTGCATAGGATCTACAGATACAAAAACAAAAGAACTCCAAAATGAGACTCAAATGCCTCAACACCACTCAGAACATGCTCCTTTCTTCAATATTGCAAAAAAGCAATACAGAACGTTCATCAACAACACAGAGCTCACAACCAAACTTGCTGCTCTGCACCCAATTCACACCCAGAAAGGAGCATCATGAGTCTTCATCGTGGGTTGGGAGACAAGCACTTTCGAAAAACATTTTCAAGCAAAGAACTATAGAAATGATCCCTGAAAATATAGTCTTATCGATTTATCGAAACTCAATCTGCATTCCATTCTGCTGCGCCTCTCCTCTAAAATGGTTTTGTGTTGGTGAATTCTGTGGCCTTTAACGTTTACGTGACATTTGATGACTTTTCCTTGCCGGGACCTGCTCCATTGGTCCTGGGCTCCTCTTTCCTTTATTGGATTGCCACAAGGCATTCCAGAACAATCCACTTTCTCAAAAGGCACAAATGTCTAACATCGCTCAGATCATACCCCTTTCTTCCATATCGACAAAAGCAATACAGAACCTTCATAAACGACACAGAGCTGACGTCCAATGAAAAAGTCACGCACCTGCCAACAAATGCTAACAGAGGTATTTCTGCATCTTGATGTTGATTGTCAATCTGCAATCTGCATTCCATTCTGCTGCGCCTCTCCTCTAAATGGTTTTGCGTAGTTGAATTCTGTGGGCTTTAACGTTTACGTGACATTTGATGACTTTTTCTAGCTGGGACCGGCTCCATTGCTCCTGGGTTCCTCTTTCCATTATTGGATTGCCACAAGGCTTTAAAGAAAAGCTCCTGAAACAATCCACTTTCTCAAAAGGCACAAATGTTTAACAACGCTCAGATCATACCCTTTTCTTCCATATCGACAAAAGCAATACAGAACCTTCATAAGCGACACAGAGCTGACGTCCAATGAAAAAGTCACGCACCTGCCAACAAATGCTAACGGAGGAATTTCTGCAACTTGACATTGATTGCGCTCTTAAAAAACTTGCAATGGCTGACCTCGAAAGGAGCACATATCCAGAGCACTTTTTACCATAAAACCCACTTTCTGCAAATGGTGTCTTACACAACATACAGTCCCACATCACTGCAAACAGTTCTGAATTTCAACAAAGTTGGCTGCATAGGTTCTATAAATGCAAAAACAAACGAACTCCAAACCAAGACTCAAATGTCTCAACACCACTCAGAACATGCTCCTTTCTTCAAAATTACAAAAAGCAATAAAGAACGTTAATCAACAACACAGAGCTCACAACCAAAGTTGCTGCTCTGTGCCCAATTCACACCCAGAAAGGAGCATCATGAGTCTTCATCGTGGGTTGGGAGACAAGCACTTTCGAAACACATTTCCAAGCAAAGAACTATAGAAATGATCCCTGAAAATATAGTCTTAACGATTTCTCGAAACTCAATCTGCATTCCATTCTGCTGCGCCTCTCCTCTAAAATGGTTTTGCGTTGGTGAATTCTGTGGGCTTTAACGTTTACGTGACATTTGATGACTTTTCCTAGCCGGGACGAGCTCCATTGGTCCTGGGTTCCTCTTTCTATTATTGGATTGCCACAAGGCTTTCCAGAAAAGCTCCTGAAACAATCCACTTTCTCAAAAGGCACAAATGTCTAACAATGCTCAGATCATACCCCTTTCTTCCATATCGACAAAAGCAATACAGAACCTTCATAAACGACACAGAGCTGACGTCCAATGAAAAATTCACGCACCTGCCAACAAATGCTAACGGAGGAATTTCTGCAACTTGATGTTGATTGCGCTCTTAAAAAACTCTTTAGCTCATACATCGGAGCCAAAAGCAGAAAGGACTTCCACAATCTCTTTGAAGCCTACTGTTAAGATATGTGGGATACAAACAACAACACATAATGTCATGCTTTTTTGCAGCATAGCTACCCGTGTCATGCATTGTATTTCACTCGTTGGAGCTAAATGTAGAAATCTTTTAGAAGAAAAGTCACACGCACATTAACAATTCTTTATGTAGACATTTCAGAAACTTGACGTCGGTTCGTGCACTTAGAAAACATGCTAAGGCTGACCTGTAAATGCGAAATGAACCTGTGTCAGGCCCGTTTTTTCCATAAAACCTGATTTTCGTATCTGCTGTCTTATCCGAGATACAATACCACATCGCTACAAATGCTGGAAAGCTGGAATGGCTGACCTCGAAACGAGCACGTATCCAGAGCACTTCTTACCATAAAACCCACTTTCTGCAACTGCTGTCTTACACAACATACAGTCCCACATCATTGCAAACAGTTCTGAATTTCAAAAAAAGTTGGCTGCATAGGATCTACAGATACAAAAACAAAAGATCTCCAAAATGAGACTCAAATGCCTCAACACCACTCAGAACATGCTCCTTTCTTCAATATTGCAAAAAGCAATACAGAACGTTCATCAACAACACAGAGCTCACAACCAAAGTTGCTGCTCTGCACCCAATTCACACCCAGAAAGGAGCATCATGAGTCTTCATCGTGGGTTGGGAGACAAGCACTTTCGAAACACATTTCCAAGCAAAGAACTATAGAAATGATCCCTGAAAATATAGTCGTATCGATTTATCGAAACTCAATCTGCATTCCATTCTGCTGCGCCTCTCCTCTAAAATGGTTTTGTGTTGGTGAATTCTGTGGCCTTTAACGTTTACGTGACATTTGATGACTTTTCCTTGACGGGACCTGCTCCATTGGTCCTGGGCTCCTCTTTCCTTTATTGGATTGCCACAAGGCATTCCAGAACAATCCACTTTCTCAAAAGGCACAAATGTCTAACATCGCTCAGATCATACCCCTTTCTTCCATATCGACAAAAGCAATACAGAACCTTCATAAACGACACAGAGCTGACGTCCAATAAAAAAGTCACACACCTGCCAACAAATGCTAACAGAGGTATTTCTGCATCTTGATGTTGATTGTCAATCTGCAATCTGCATTCCATTCTGCTGCGCCTCTCCTCTAAAATGGTTTTGCCTAGTTGAAATCTGTGGGCTTTAACGTTTACGTGACATTTGATGACTTTTCCTAGCTGGGACGAGCTCCATTGGTCCTGGGTTCCTCTTTCTATTATTGGATTGCCACAAGGCTTTCCAGAAAAGCTCCTGAAACAATCCACTTTCTCAAAAGGCACAAATGTCTAACAATGCTCAGATCATACCCCTTTCTTCCATATCGACAAAAGCAATACAGAACCTTCATAAACGACACAGAGCTGACGTCCAATGAAAAAGTCACGCACTTGCCAACAAATGCTAACAGAGGCATTTCTGCATCTTGATGTTGATTGTCAATCTGCAATCTGCATTCCATTCTGCTGCGCCTCTCCTCTAAATGGTTTTGCGTAGTTGAATTCTGTGGGCTTTAACGTTTACGTGACATTTGATGACTTTTTCTAGCCGGGACCGGCTCCATTGGTCCTGGGTTCCTCTTTCCATTATTGGATTGCCACAAGGCTTTCCAGAAAAGCTCCTGAAACAATCCACTTTCTCAAAAGGCACAAATGTCTAACAACGCTCAGATCATACCCTTTTCTTCCATATCGACAAAAGCAATACAGAACCTTCATAAGCGACACAGAGCTGACGTCCAATGAAAAAGTCACGCACCTGCCAACAAATGCTAACGGAGGAATTTCTGCAACTTGACATTGATTGCGCTCTTAAAAAACTTGCAATGGCTGACCTCGAAAGGAGCACATATCCAGAGCACTTTTTACCATAAAACCCACTTTCTGCAAATGATGTCTTACATAACATACAGTCCCACATCACTGCAAACAGTTCTGAATTTCAACAAAGTTGGCTGCATAGGATCTTTAAATGCAAAAACAAAAGAACTCCAAACCGAGACTCAAATGTCTCAACACCACTCAGAACATGCTCCTTTCTTCAAAATTACAAAAAGCAATAAAGAACGTTCATCAACAACACAGAGCTCACAACCAAAGTTGCTGCTCTGTGCCCAATTCACACCCAGAAAGGAGCATCATGAGTCTTCATCGTGGGTTGGGAGACAAGCACTTTCGAAACACATTTCCAAGCAAAGAACTATAGAAATGATCCCTGAAAATATAGTCTTAACAATTTATCGAAACTCAATCTGCATTCCATTCTGCTGCGCCTCTCCTCTAAAATGGTTTTGCGTTGGTGAATTCTGTGGGCTTTAACGTTAACGTGACATTTGATGACTTTTCCTTGCCGGGACGAGCTCCATTGGTCCTGGGTTCCTCTTTCTATTATTGTGTTGCCACAAGGCTTTCCAGAAAGGCTCCGTAAACAATCCACTTTCTCAAAAGGCACAAATGTCTAACAATGCTCAGATCATACCCCTTTCTTCCATATCGACAAAAGCAATACAGAACCTTCATAAATGACACAGAGCTGACGTCCAATGAAAAATTCACGCACCTGCCAACAAATGCTAACGGAGGAATTTCTGCAACTTGATGTTGATTGCGCTCTTAAAAAACTCTTTAGCACATACATCGGAGCCAAAAGCAGAAAGGACTTCCACAATCTCTTTGAAGCCTACTGTTAAGATATGTGGGATACAAACAACAACCCATAATGTCATGCTTTTTTGCAGCATAGCTACCCGTGTCATGCATTGTATTTCACTCGTTGGAGCTAAATGTAGAAATCTTTTAGAAGAAAAGTCACACGCACATTAACAATTCTTTATGTAGACATTTCAGAAACTTGACGTCGGTTCGTGCACTTAGAAAACATGCTAAGGCTGACCTGTAAATGCGAAATGAACCTGTGTCAGGCCCGTTTTTTTCATAAAACCTGATTTTCGTATCTGCTGCCTTATCCGAGATACAATACCACATCGCTACAAATGCTGGAAAGCTGGAATGGCTGACCTCGAAACGAGCACGTATCCAGAGCACTTTGTACCATAAAACCCACTTTCTGCAACTGCTGTCTTACACAACATACAGTCCCACATCATTGCAAACAGTTCTGAATTTCAAAAAAAGTTGGCTGCATAGGATCTACAGATACAAAAACAAAAGAACTCCAAAATGAGGCTCAAATGCCTCAACACCACTCAGAACATGCTCCTTTCTTCAATATTGCAAAAAGCAATACAGAACGTTCATCAACAACACAGAGCTCACAACCAAAGTTGCTGCTCTGCACCCAATTCACACCAAGAAAGGAGCATCATGAGTCTTCATCGTGGTTTGGGAGCAAGCGGCAACATTCTGATCTGAAAAATGAAGCCTACCCGGAAGTGCGAAAAACTGCAATACATCGAAAATCCGCTAGGGGAAGGTCCCAAAAGGGAGCAAATGTCCATAGCCCCCGTGTTAAAATGTCCGTTTTCAGAGCATAAATTCATGTCTTTACAGGTTGGTCCCATGGACTTTTATTGTATTTTTCGATAGGTTCCGAGTGCCTGACAACGGCGAGGGTAGTGATTTTTTTTCTAACTCGTTAGTTTAGATCGTATTTAGATATAAAATATATGACAATAAGGGCGTGGTTAACTTTGATTGACAGCTTGATTGACAGCTGACAAGGCAGCGCCACGGAGAATGACAACATAAGAAGCGCCATTTTTTAATACAGTTGACATAAAATACTACTGTTTCTGTATCATGAAATGTAGTTTTAAGAGTTTTTCAGGCGAGAATGTAGTTGTTTAAAGCTCAAATCTGTGGTTTATTTAAAGATTTATGAAAATTTTATCCAGTTGATCCAGCGATGACCGGGCGCTCGGCACGATGTACCCCGCCTGGAACGGTCTTTCATCGGCTTGACGTTATGAGGTTTGCCGCCAATGTTGCGGACTCTGGCGTCTCTGTAGTGGTTAAACATGAGATATAATTCATCTATGTGTATATCTAATGGGCGATTTTTGGTCTCGTGAATCTATATTTTTTTCCCTGGGCAATCGTTTTGGCTGAGGGGAAGTTTCATAACTTTATAAGCTATTTAACTTTACCGATGTAGGCCTATGGTTAAACTCGCGCTGACTTTGTATGTTTGATTTAATTGTTTGCTTTATTTGTATAGCTTCTTATACCTTTTACTTATACTTTTATAATGGCTAACATTGATAAAACTGAAATTTAACAAAAAGAGACTGGGTTGAGTTTTGTCATTTTAATACAACGAAGATATGTAATGTCGTTTACTGCAAAATCTGTTGTTTAGTACAAATGCACATATTGCCTGGACCATAAAATGTTTAATATTTTTATATTATATTCAAAATGAAAAGAGGCAGATTTGTGTTATATTTTGTTTTGTTTTTCATAAATAGGCAAACGTTATGTGCAGTTGAATATAATCAATATGCGTTGCCTGAACCACGTTTGTGTGGCTATAATGTTTAAGATTTCTTTAAATGAAAACGAAAAGAGTTAGTATGGTGTTTTATAACATATTTCGTTGCCATAGACTGTAAAAAAAATAGTTCACTGCCTGAAATATAACCGGAGTAGCAGAGCGAGCTGAGTGACGCGCACTGCGTTAGAAGGTGGGCGGGGTTAGCATTTCCCAAGATTTTCCAAGATGGCGCCGCCCATACCCCCCATAAACAGCTTCAAACCCGTTCTTCAGAAAGTCTATGGGTGACGTCACAGACGCTTTGTCCATATTTTTTACAGTCTATGGTTGGGAGACAAGCACTTTCGAAACACATTTCCAAGCAAAGAACTATAGAAATGATCCCTGAAAATATAGTCTTAACGATTTATCGAAACTCAATCTGCATTCCATTCTGCTGCGCCTCTCCTCTAAAATGGTTTTGCCTAGTTGAAATCTGTGGGCTTTAACGTTTACGTGACATTTGATGACTTTTCCTAGCCGGGACGAGCTCCATTGGTCCTGGGTTCCTCTTTCTATTATTGGATTGCCACAAAGCTTTCCAGAAAAGCTCCTGAAACAATCCACTTTCTCAAAAGGCACAAATGTCTAACAATGCTCAGATCATACCCCTTTTTTCCATATCGACAAAAGCAATACAGAACCTTCATAAACGACACAGAGCTGACGTCCAATGAAAAAGTCACGCACTTGCCAACAAATGCTAACAGAGGCATTTCTGCATCTTGATGTTGATTGCCAATCTGCAATCTGCATTCCATTCTGCTGCGCCTCTCCTCTAAATGGTTTTGCGTAGTTGAATTCTGTGGGCTTTAACGTTTACGTGACATTTGATGACTTTTTCTAGCCGGGACCTGCTCCATTGGTCCTGGGCTCCTCTTTCCATTATTGGATTGCCACAAGGCTTTCCAGAAAAGCTCGTGAAACAATCCACTTTCTCAAAAGGCACAAATGTCTAACAACGCTCAGATCATACCCTTTTCTTCCATATCGACAAAAGCAATACAGAACCTTCATAAGCGACACAGAGCTGACGTCCAATGAAAAAGTCACGCACCTGCCAACAAATGCTAACGGAGGAATTTCTGCAACTTGACATTGATTGCGCTCTTAAAAAACTTGCAATGGCTGACCTCGAAAGGAGCACATATCCAGAGCACTTTTTACCATAAAACCCACTTTCTGCAAATGATGTCTTACACAACATACAGTCCCACACCATTGCAAACAGTTCTGAATTTCAAAAAAGTTGGCTGCATAGGATCTACAGATACAAAAACAAAAGAACTCCAAAATGAGACTCAAATATCTCAACACCACTCATAACATGTTCCTTTCTTCAATATTGCAAAAAGCAAAACAGAACGTTCATCAACAACACAGAGCTCACAACCAAAGTTGCTGCTCTGCACCCAATTCACACCCAGAAAGGAGCATCATGAGTCTTCATCGTGGGTTGGGAGACAAGCACTTTCAAAACACATTTCCAAGCAAAGAATTATAGAAATGATCCCTGAAAATATAGTCTTAACGATTTCTCGAAACTCAATCTGCATTCCATTCTGCTGCGCCTCTCCTCTAAAATGGTTTTGCCTAGTTGAAATCTGTGGGCTTTAACATTTACGTGACATTTGATGACTTTTCCTAGCTGGGACGAGCTCCATTGGTCCTGGGCTCCTCTTTCTATTATTGTATTGCCACAAGGCTTTCCAGAAAAGCTCCTGAAACAATCCACTTTCTCAAAAGGCACAAATGTCTAACAATGCTCAGATCATACCCCTTTCTTCCATATCGACAAAAGCAATACAGAACCTTCATAAACGACACAGAGCTGACGTCCAATGAAAAATTCACGCACCTGCCAACAAATGCTAACGGAGGAATTTCTGCAACTTGATGTTGATTGCGCTCTTAAAAAACTCTTTAGCACATACATCGGAGCCAAAAGCAGAAAGGACTTCCACAATCTCTTTGAAGCCTACAGTTAAGATATGTGGGATACAAACAACAACCCATAATGTCATGCTTTTTTGCAGCATAGCTACCCGTGTCATGCATTGTATTTCACTCGATGGAGCTAAATGTAGAAATCTTTTAGAAGAAAAGTCACACGCACATTAACAATTCTTTATGTAGACATTTCAGAAACTTGACGTCGGTTCGTGCACTTAGAAAACATGCTAAGGCTGACCTGTAAATGCGAAATGAACCTGTGTCAGGCCCGTTTTTTCCATAAAACCTGATTTTCGTATCTGCTGCCTTATCCGAGATACAATACCACATCGCTACAAATGCTGGAAAGCTGGAATGCCTGACCTCGAAACGAGCACGTATCCAGAGCACTTTGTACCATAAAACCCACTTTCTGCAACTGCTGTCTTACACAACATACAGTCCCACATCATTGCAAACAGTTCTGAATTTCAAAAAAAGTTGGCTGCATAGGATCTAGAGATACAAAAACAAAAGAACTCCAAAATGAGGCTCAAATGCCTCAACACCACTCAGAACATGCTCCTTTCTTCAATATTGCAAAAAGCAATACAGAACGTTCATCAACAACACAGAGCTCACAACCAAAGTTGCTGCTCTGCACCCAATTCACACCAAGAAAGGAGCATCATGAGTCTTCATCGTGGGTTGGGAGACAAGCACTTTCGAAACACATTTCCAAGCAAAGAACTATAGAAATGATCCCTGAAAATATAGTCTTAACGATTTCTCGAAACTCAATCTGCATTCCATTCTGCTGCGCCTCTCCTCTAAAATGGTTTTGCCTAGTTGAAATCTGTGGGCTTTAACGTTTACATGACATTTGATGACTTTTCCTAGCCCGGGACGAGCTCCATTGGTCCTGGGTTCCTCTTTCTATTATTGGATTGCCACAAGGCTTTCCAGAAAAGCTCCTGAAACAATCCACTTTCTCAAAAGGCACAAATGTCTAACAATGCTCAGATCATACCCCTTTCTTCCATATCGACAAAAGCAATACAGAACCTTCATAAACGACACAGAGCTGACGTCCAATGAAAAAGTCACGCACTTGCCAACAAATGCTAACAGAGGCATTTCTGCAACTTGATGTTGATTGCGCTCTTAAAAAACTCTTTAGCACATACATCGGAGCCAAAAGCAGAAAGGACTTCCACAATCTCTTTGAAGCCTACAGTTAAGATATGTGGGATACAAACAACAACCCATAATGTCATGCTTTTTTGCAGCATAGCTACCCGTGTCATGCATTGTATTTCACTCGATGGAGCTAAATGTAGAAATCTTTTAGAAGAAAAGTCACACGCACATTAACAATTCTTTATGTAGACATTTCAGAAACTTGACGTCGGTTCGTGCACTTAGAAAACATGCTAAGGCTGACCTGTAAATGCGAAATGAACCTGTGTCAGGCCCATTTTTTCCATAAAACCTGATTTTCGTATCTGCTGCCTTATCCGAGATACAATACCACATCGCTACAAATGCTGGAAAGCTGGAATGGCTGACCTCGAAACGAGCACGTATCCAGAGCACTTTGTACCATAAAACCCACTTTCTGCAACTGCTGTCTTACACAACATACAGTCCCACATCATTGCAAACAGTTCTGAATTTCAAAAAAAGTTGGCTGCATAGGATCTAGAGATACAAAAACAAAAGAACTCCAAAATGAGGCTCAAATGCCTCAACACCACTCAGAACATGCTCCTTTCTTCAATATTGCAAAAAGCAATACAGAACGTTCATCAACAACACAGAGCTCACAACCAAAGTTGCTGCTCTGCACCCAATTCACACCAAGAAAGGAGCATCATGAGTCTTCATCGTGGGTTGGGAGACAAGCACTTTCGAAACACATTTCCAAGCAAAGAACTATAGAAATGATCCCTGAAAATATAGTCTTAACGATTTCTCGAAACTCAATCTGCATTCCATTCTGCTGCGCCTCTCCTCTAAAATGGTTTTGTGTTGGTGAATTCTGTGGCCTTTAACGTTTACGTGACATTTGATGACTTTTCCTTGCCGGGACCTGCTCCATTGGTCCTGGGCTCCTCTTTCCTTTATTGGATTGCCACAAGGCATTCCAGAACAATCCACTTTCTCAAAAGGCACAAATGTCTAACATCGCTCAGATTAGAGCCCGAAGCCATTTGTTTTGAGAATAATGGCTGGCTGATGAAGTTATTGGCTGGCTAGCCGGCTCAGCCAAAACCTAAATGGCTGCTGCAGCCGCCAAACTTTTCATAGCTGCAAATGGCTGAAGCCATGTTTTTTGGAATAAAATTGTATATATATCAGGCTAGGAATAATATATTTACAAATCCCTCTGTAAATGTCTTCATAATATAACTAGGTACTACTGAAGTGGAGATTTCGGACTTGGAGTATGAGAGAAAGGTCATTTTGAGAAAACGGGCTTTAAAGATTTATCATCAGCCAATGAAATCGCGCATTCAGTCTTTTTTACTTTCAAGATTGGTTGCTGATAAAAAAGGAAATTACCATATTTGGATCTGACAGCATTGTACAGGAGAGAGAGAGAGCTGCCTAACGATGCATGTGATGAGAGGGTGACGGAAGAGATCGCGGAGAAGTATGTTGATTAAGAACGCAAACTTTTGTTGAATGTATGAGAAATCTACAGACGCAAACAGACGAAGTGTAGTAAAATAAAGACCTACTGTGTATTTCGGACTTTTTTCACCACAAGTCTGAAAGAAGACATGTATTTGAAGACAAATTTCCAAAAATCTCAAAATTGACCAGTAAAAAAAAAAACGATGTTTTTGCCTGCCGTGTCTCGGCTTAATATAAACACACACTGTTATCAGTATTATTATGGACAAAGTTTTGCACATTTCACTTCAATGTACACTGAAGCATGCGTCGTGAATTAGAAACGGTGGTTTGTTACTGCAGTAATATCACGTTCAGTGCTATAAATCTCTCCGTTCCAGAATATTTGGTTCATAACGTCAATCTTTGTTTCAGGTGTTTGTGCAACCGTGCCCTGAAGATTTAACAAAAGTCTGGGTAACGTTAGGCCTAAGTTAAAAAAAAAGTAAGTAGGAATTAGGAAAGTATGTGAGAAGTGAGATCAAAATTACCTTGCTTGCTTCTTTCCGCCATTTCACCTCAGTGCGAGAAAAAAATGCATCGCTTCTTCTGTACGGAAAACGAGCAATTTTAATTGGTCGTCAGTTCACTGTGAGTCTGTGTATCGTAGCAACGAGCACAAGACTGTGCTGTTATGAATCCAGTGGGAAAATATATCTTGTGTATTGTTTATATATTTCGTGTGTGTATGTCTCTATGTGATATAATTATTATTTGATGCAAATAATTCTAGCCGGCTCAGCCAAACTTTATCAGATGGCGGCTCAATTTGGCTTACGAAATTATTGGCTGGCGGCGGCTGAAATTCTAAATGGCGCAAATGGCGGAGCCTGGCGGCGGCTTCGGGGTCTAGCTCAGATCATACCCCTTTCTTCCATATCGACAAAAGCAATACAGAACCTTCATAAACGACACAGAGCTGACGTCCAATGAAAAAGTCACGCACCTGCCAACAAATGCTAACAGAGATATTTCTGCATCTTGATGTTGATTGTCAATCTGCAATCTGCATTCCATTCTGCTGCGCCTCTCCTCTAAATGGTTTTGCGTAGTTGAATTCTGTGGGCTTTAACGTTTACGTGACATTTGATGACTTTTTCTAGCCGGGACCGGCTCCATTGGTCCTGGGTTCCTCTTTCCATTATTGGATTGCCACAAGGCTTTCCAGAAAAGCTCCTGAAACAATCCACTTTCTCAAAAGGCACAAATGTCTAACAACGCTCAGATCATACCCTTTTCTTCCATATCGACAAAAGCAATACAGAACCTTCATAAGCGACACAGAGCTGACGTCCAATGAAAAAGTCACGCACCTGCCAACAAATGCTAACGGAGGAATTTCTGCAACTTGACATTGATTGCGCTCTTAAAAAACTTGCAATGGCTGACCTCGAAAGGAGCACATATCCAGAGCACTTTTTACCATAAAACCCACTTTCTGCAAATGATGTCTTACACAACATACAGTCCCACATCACTGCAAACAGTTCTGAATTTCAACAAAGTTGGCTGCATAGGTTCTATAAATGCAAAAACAAAAGAACTCCAAACCGAGACTCAAATGTCTCAACACCACTCAGAACATGCTCTTTTCTTCAATATTACAAAAAGTAATAAAGAACGTTCATCAACAACACAGAGCTCACAACCAAAGTTGCTGCTCTGTGCCCAATTCACACCCAGAAAGGAGCATCATGAGTCTTCATCGTGGGTTGGGAGACAAGCACTTTCGAAACACATTTCCAAGCAAAGAACTATAGAAATGATCCCTGAAAATATAGTCTTAACAATTTATCGAAACTCAATCTGCATTCCATTCTGCTGCGCCTCTCCTCTAAAATGGTTTTGCGTTGGTGAATTCTGTGGGCTTTAACGTTTACGTGACATTTGATGACTTTTCCTTGCCGGGACGAGCTCCATTGGTCCTGGGTTCCTCTTTCTATTATTGTATTGCCACAAGGCTTTCCAGAAAAGCTCCTGAAACAATCCACTTTCTCAAAAGGCACAAATGTCTAACAATGCTCAGATCATACCCCTTTCTTCCATATCGACAAAAGCAATACAGAACCTTCATAAACGACACAGAGCTGACGTCCAATGAAAAATTCACGCACCTGCCAACAAATGCTAACGGAGGAATTTCTGCAACTTGACATTGATTGCGCTCTTAAAAAACTCTTTAGCACATACATCGGAGCCAAAAGCAGAAAGGACTTCCACAATCTCTTTGAAGCCTACACTGTAAAAATAAAAGGTGCCTGGAGGAACCTTTTGGGGTTCTTCACTTCGCCACACCGGCGGAACCGTCTGAAGATCCTCTAGGCACCCTTTAAAAAGGGCCGGTTCTCTGAGGAACCACACAGGTTTCCTGAGGAACTCTTATATTAGGCACTGTGTGGAACCACTTTGGGTGCCTCCAGGAACCAAATTTCATTTTTTTTTTATATTTAATTTCATGTTGTTACTATGGTTACCTTTGACTTCTATTATAATAAACAAATTGAACCAAATACAAAATAAGAATTGTTTATTACATATTTGATATTCATTTTTATACATACACTTCCATGCACATGGGGAAAAAAGCTAACTATAGATTAATATCAATGAATACACAAAAAAATAGTATAATACATAAGCAACATGAATAATCAACCATGTATATACAATAGATAAACAAGAAAAGACATCTCAACAAAATGCATGGAAACACATATGTTCCACTAAGTAAATCAATGTAAAAAAATTACATTTGAACTAATTAAAAATGTCCATCATACTTAACTTTAAAACATTTGTGTTTCAGTCCGATGGTTAGTCTGACATCACTGTTTCCAAGTCCAAAAGCTCTATCAGATGCCAAAAACAAACAACAGTGCTAATATACACTCATTGTGCTGTAACCTTTATCTCTATACTGAAATCTCAGATGGTTAGTTATTCAGCTATTTTGAATCATAAAATGTTGAAGTCTGGGATGCCGTTAGACTGGAGTCTATAATGTACACTATGGCTTTTGAAAAGCTTAAATGTGTGACTTGAATCAACAGTGTTCATAAATGGTTGTTGAGTATTCTCATGAAACAAGATAGAGGAAGTAGAAGTAGAGGCTTCGACCCGGAAACAGTATTAAGGTGTAGTAAAATTATCTGTTGTTCTGTGAATGTTCACTGGTGAATTCAGTCATTTCACTAAGAATCCACACGATCAGCAATTTCGTTTGTGGTCAAAAATGTCACTATGGGACCAAGTTGGTGTGAGGTACTTAACGAGTTAGAAAAGTGAAAAGGTACAGCATCGTTTTCCGTTTGTTTTTCCTCTTTTCTGGTGGATAGTCCAGGCACTTCAATGATTTTCAGGTCTACAGGAGGATTTTTATTCTTGATCAAACTTGTATTTCAGCTTTCCGAGATCCCTGCAAAGTACAAAATTTACTGTTAGTAATGTTATTAAAGTGATAGTTGTGAAATTTAAATAATTTCCTCAGCCTTGTGACGTTCCAAACCTGTTTGACTTTCTGTCTGTGGAACCCAAAAGCAGATCTCAGGCATAATGCAACCCCAGTCACCGATCGCTGACACTGCATGAAACACAAGCAGAAAAAAAATGTGTAAATCATTCATGAAACCATTCTTATGTACACTTGTCTAGTTCAATTCAATACAACACTTTATGTAAAAATGGTTAAGCTCCAAAAATGTCCCAGAAAAGATCCTAAAAATAATCAATGAGTTCACAACTCATGTGTTATGGGTTGTGTTGCAAGTCTTCTGAAGCCTAATTGCTTTTTCATATTTATTTATTTTTTTGTCGAAAAAGACTAAACTTGAAGTTATAATTCAGAGTTAAAATGTCTATAGCATTTTTTGTGAATCAAACCTGTGATATTATTTTTCTGAGTAACATGAATGAGATTTGAGAGCATGAGGGAAGATTTTCAGAGAGTAACTGATTAAAAAACAGAAGTACACAGTCAATACAATTTCACACAGATAAAGTTCATAGTAATAAAGTACTTGCATGTGGTGCAGGTAACTTACTGTAATTCAATGTTGCCACTGAAATGTTCAGATTATTTTAGAAATGTAATGGTTGTTCTGGGGAAACAAAAGAACAAAGCTGATTATTCACAACATAATATTTATTGACCAGTAAATGGCTTTAAAATGGTATTTGAGAGAATGAGGGCACCTGTAGTAAGTAAAGTTAATGTTAGGCTAAACAAAAACAGAGCAAACTATAACCTGTTTTTGTTATTCATAACAAACGCCAAGAATCAGAGAATTTTCTAAATTAGTTAGGCTATATCAGCAATTTGAAGACACAGTTGTACAAAATATGTTGAATTGAATGACTAAATCAATCTAAGACAATAAGTCAATCATTTCCATTTGTTCATTAGATCAACGTAGTAAGCATCGCGGCTAAAACCTTCATACCAGATACTGTGCAATAAACGAGTGGTAAATACTGTAAAAACGTAGTAATGTATAATAAATTTAGTTTATATATATGTGTGTTTAAATATATAGTGAATAGACTCTGTATTTATATTTATTTGGCGAGTTTACAAACCTTGTAATGGAGAGCCGAACAAACGGCGGAAGCTTTGATGAGAGGAGCCGTTACTTTCCTGATGACGATCAGCTGAGCTTTGTTGCGCGCGAGCAGCGCGAGCATCACTGAAGCGACGACAGCAGAGGAATAGGCCTTTATCTCATTTCCTGGTTTCGGAACGTTCGAAATCGCCAAGCAGTGTACTCGCACTTCCGGTGTTACTTAGTTACACATTTAGATGAAAAGTAGGTCAGTAAACTTAAATAAAATCGCGATATAGACCAGTGTCTGTCAATATTAAACCGCATAAAGACTATTTAAATAGGAATCGTGCATGTTCTGCGTGTCTCTGTGAATGAATGGCACCGACGCGTTTCATTTACCACACACACACACACACACTGAGGCACGCATGACGCTCGCGATTTTTTTCAGCCTTACGTATTAACATTAATGCACTTCATCAACACAGCCGCTCTGAGAGTCACTTCAGCAGCATTTTAGCCTTATTTGAGAGAAACTATCATATCATAAAACACAGAGAGACTCAAAGGTCTACACGGCAACCCGTCAAAATAAAAGTTTGGTTTAACCTTTGAAGAAATTTTTGCTTAAATCATTACATTTTAAACAATTGGTTATAACAAAAAAAATGAAACTTTTGGGAGACTCGAGAGCGAAGTAGTCCAGTGATAATTAACATGCAGCCATGGTGATTGCAATAACCGGAAGACGCTGTACACTGCTTCGCGGCTACTTCCGGCGTTCTATTGTGTTGTGATAAAGGCCTATAGCAGCAGTTTCGTGACTGAATAAAACTTCTCTCCTCCTGCTTCTTCTTCTTCATGTAATATTATTATTATTTAGTGTTGTTGTTTAAGGTTTAAATGACTTAATAAAATAGGCCTATACTAAATATATGTAAGCTACCCAAGTGAAAAAGACTATAGTTACTGTTAAATGTATTAAAAATGCATTAAAGTATATTTGTATTGTAGGTCTACTAAAAACACACTCAAGTACATTTTTAATACATTTAATAGTACATCTTTTTCTCCTGGGTATGTATACTGAATCAAACTTGCCTATAATAATAATAATAATAAAAATGCATTAAAGTAGGCTATATTTGTATTGTAGGTCTACTAAAAACACACTCAAGTACATTTTTAATACATTTAATAGTACGTCTTTTTCACCTGGGTATACACTGAATCAAACTTAAGTAGCCTATAATAATAATAATAATAATAGGATAATAATAATAATAATAATAGAATAATAATCTAATTCGGGCCTCACTGAACCATTGGGTTCCTCCAGATGCTGGCTTTAACATAAGAGATCTTCCAGGAACCACTTAAATGTTAAAAGATCTTCCAATAACCCTTTTATCGCATTTAAGTTCCTCTATTTTCCCCCAAAGCACTTCGAGGTCTCGTGGTAATGAAAAGGTGACTCCAGAACCTCTGAAGTAAATACAAAGTGCTTAAAGGATCCCATAAGTTCCAGCAAGAACCTCAAAGATTGTCAATGCTCCTCCAGTAACCCTACTATAGGAAAAAGAGCTTTGAGGCACCAAAATTACATTTTGAAGTTCCTTGAGTATCCAACAGGATACTTGAGGCTCCTTTAGTTTTTACAGTGTACTGTTAAGATATGTGGGATACAAATAACAACCCATAATGTCATGCTTTTTTGCAGCATAGCTACCCGTGTCATGCATTGTATTTCACTCGTTGGAGCTAAATGTAGAAATCTTTTAGAAGAAAAGTCACACGCACATTAACAATTCTTTATGTAGACATTTCAGAAACTTGACGTCGGTTCGTGCACTTAGAAAACATGCTAAGGCTGACCTGTAAATGCGAAATGAACCTGTGTCAGGCCCGTTTTTTCCATAAAACCTGATTTTCGTATCTGCTGCCTTATCCGAGATACAATACCACATCGCTACAAATGCTGGAAAGCTGGAATGGCTGACCTCGAAACGAGCACGTATCCAGAGCACTTTGTACCATAAAACCCACTTTCTGCAACTGCTGTCTTACACAACATACAGTCCCACATCATTGCAAACAGTTCTGAATTTCAAAAAAAGTTGGCTGCATAGGATCTACAGATACAAAAACAAAAGAACTCCAAAATGAGGCTCAAATGCTTCAACACCACTCAGAACATGCTCCTTCAATATTGCAAAAAGCAATACAGAACATTCATCAACAACACAGAGCTCTCAACCAAAGTTGCTGCTCTGTGCCCAATTCACACCCAGAAAGGAGCATCATGAGTCTTCATCGTGGGTTGGGAGACAAGCACTTTCGAAACACATTTCCAAGCAAAGAACTATAGAAATGATCCCTGAAAATATAGTCTTAACGATTTATAGAAACTCAATCTGCATTCCATTCTGCTGCGCCTCTCCTCTAAAATGGTTTTGCCTAGTTGAAATCTGTGGGCTTTAACATTTACGTGACATTTGATGACTTTTCCTAGCCGGGACGAGCTCCATTGGTCCTGGGTTCCTCTTTCTATTATTGTATTGCCACAAGGCTTTCCAGAAAAGCTCCTGAAACAATCCACTTTCTCAAAAGGCACAAATGTCTAACAACGCTCAGATCATACCCCTTTCTTCCATATCGACAAAAGCAATACAGAACCTTCATAAACGACACAGAGCTGACGTCCACTGAAAAATTCACGCACCTGCCAACAAATGCTAACAGAGGTATTTATGCATCTTGATGTTGATTGTCAATCTGCAATCTGCATTCCATTCTGCTGCGCCTCTCCTCTAAATGGTTTTGCGTAGTTGAATTCTGTGGGCTTTAACGTTTACGTGACATTTGATGACTTTTTCTAGCCGGGACCGGCTCCATTGGTCCTGGGTTCCTCTTTCCATTATTGGATTGCCACAAGGCTTTCCAGAAAAGCTCCTGAAACAATCCACTTTCTCAAAAGGCACAAATGTCTAACAACGCTCAGATCATACCCTTTTCTTCCATATCGACAAAAGCAATACAGAACCTTCATAAGCGACACAGAGCTGACGTCCAATGAAAAAGTCACGCACCTGCCAACAAATGCTAACGGAGGAATTTCTGCAACTTGACATTGATTGCGCTCTTAAAAAACTTGCAATGGCTGATCTCGAAAGGAGCACATATCCAGAGCACTTTTTACCATAAAACCCACTTTCTGCAAATGATGTCTTACACAACATACAGTCCCACATCACTGCAAACAGTTCTGAATTTCAACAAAGTTGGCTGCATAGGATCTATAAATGCAAAAACAAAAGAACTCCAAACCGAGACTCAAATGTCTCAACACCACTCAGAACATGCTGAGTGTTCTGAGTGACGAACCTGCCAAAAAAATCCTAACGGATGAATTTCTGCAACTTGACATTGATTGCGCTCTTAAAAAACTTGCAATGGCTGACCTCGAAATGAACACGTATCCAGAGCACTTTTTACCATAAAACCCACTTTCTGCAAATGCTGTCTTACACAACATACAGTCCCACACCATTGCAAACAGTTCTGAATTTCAAAAAAGTTGGCTGCATAGGATCTACAGATACAAAAACAAAAGAACTCCAAAATGAGACTCAAATATCTCAACACCACTCAGAACATGCTCCTTTCTTCAATATTGCAAAAAGCAATACAGAACATTCATCAACAACACAGAGCTCACAACCAAAGTTGCTGCTCTGCACCCAATTCACACCCAGAAAGGAGCATCATGAGTCTTCATCGTGGGTTGGGAGACAAGCACTTTCGAAACACATTTCCAAGCAAAGAACTATAGAAATGATCCCTGAAAATATAGTCTTAACGATTTATCGAAACTCAATCTGCATTCCATTCTGCTGCGCCTCTCCTCTAAAATGGTTTTGCCTAGTTGAAATCTGTGGGCTTTAACGTTTACGTGACATTTGATGACTTTTCCTAGCTGGGACGAGCTCCATTGGTCCTGGGTTCCTCTTTCTATTATTGTATTGCCACAAGGCTTTCCAGAAAAGCTCCTGAAACAATCCACTTTCTCAAAAGGCACAAATGTCTAACAATGCTCAGATCATACCCCTTTCTTCCATATCGACAAAAGCAAATACAGAACCTTCATAAACGACACAGAGCTGACGTCCAATGAAAAATTCACGCACCTGCCAACAAATGCTAACGGAGGAATTTCTGCAACTTGATGTTGATTGCGCTCTTAAAAAACTCTTTAGCACATACATCGGAGCCAAAAGCAGAAAGGACTTCCACAATCTCTTTGAAGCCTACAGTTAAGATATGTGGGATACAAACAACAACCCATAATGTCATGCTTTTTTGCAGCATAGCTACCCGTGTCATGCATTGTATTTCACTCGATGGAGCTAAATGTAGAAATCTTTTAGAAGAAAAGTCACACGCACATTAACAATTCTTTATGTAGACATTTCAGAAACTTGACGTCGGTTCGTGCACTTAGAAAACATGCTAAGGCTGACCTGTAAATGCGAAATGAACCTGTGTCAGGCCCGTTT
The DNA here is from genome assembly GCF_964197995.2 of Scardinius erythrophthalmus. Classification (NCBI taxonomy): domain Eukaryota; kingdom Metazoa; phylum Chordata; class Actinopteri; order Cypriniformes; family Leuciscidae; genus Scardinius; species Scardinius erythrophthalmus. Next base: position 19,789,704 of record NC_138244.1, read on the forward strand.
TTTCCATAAAACCTGATTTTCGTATCTGCTGTCTTATCCGAGATACAATACCACATCGCTACAAATGCTGGAAAGCTGGAATGGCTGACCTCGAAACGAGCACGTATCCAGAGCACTTTGTACCATAAAACCCACTTTCTGCAACTGCTGTCTTACACAACATACAGTCCCACATCACTACAAACAGTTCTGAATTTCAAAAAAAGTTGGCTGCATAGGATCTACAGATACAAAAACAAAAGAACTCCAAACCGAGACTCAAATGTCTCAACACCACTCAGAACATGCTCTTTTCTTCAATATTACAAAAAGCAATAAAGAATGTTCATCAACAACACAGAGCTCACAACCTAAGTTGCTACTCTGTGCCCAAATCACACCCAGAAATGAGCATCATGAGTCTTCATCATGGGTTGGGAGACAAGCACTTTCGAAACACATTTCCAAGAAAAGAACTATAGAAATGATCCCTGAAAATATAGTCTTAACAATTTATCGAAATTCAATCTGCATTCCATTCTGCTGCGCCTCTCCTCTAAAATGGTTTTGCGTTGGTGAAATCTGTGGGCTTTAACATTTACGTGACATTTGATGACTTTTCCTTGCCGGGACGAGCTCCATTGGTCCTGGGTTCCTTTTTCTATTATTGTATTGCCACAAGGCTTTCCAGAAAAGCTCCTGAAACAATCCACTTTCTCAAAAGGCACAAATGTCTAACAATGCTCAGATCATACCCCTTTCTTCCATATCGACAAAAGCAATACAGAACCTTCATAAACAACACAGAGCTGACGTCCAATGAAAAATTCACGCACCTGCCAACAAATGCTAACGGAGGAATTTCTGCAACTTGATGTTGATTGCGCTCTTAAAAAACTCTTTAGCACATACATCGGAGCCAAAAGCAGAAAGGACTTCCACAATCTCTTTGAAGCCTACAGTTAAGATATGTGGGATACAAACAACAACCCATAATGTCATGCTTTTTTGCAGCATAGCTACCCGTGTCATGCATTGTATTTCACTCGTTGGAGCTAAATGTAGAAATCTTTTAGAAGAAAAGTCACACGCACATTAACAATTCTTTATGTAGACATTTCAGAAACTTGACGTCGGTTCATGCACTTAGAAAACATGCTAAGGCTGACCTGTAAATGCGAAATGAACCTGTGTCAGGCCCGTTTTTTCCATAAAACCTGATTTTCGTATCTGCTGCCTTATCCGAGATACAATACCACATCGCTACAAATGCTGGAAAGCTGGAATGGCTGACCTCGAAACGAGCACGTATCCAGAGCACTTTCTACCATAAAACCCACTTTCTGCAACTGCTGTCTTACACAACATACAGTCCCACATCATTGCAAACAGTTCTGAATTTCAACAAAGTTGGCTGCATAGGATCTACGATGCAAAAACAAAAAAACGCCAAAATGACACATAAATTCCTCAACACCACTCAGAATATGCTTTTTTCTTCATTATTGCAAAACTCAATCTGCATTCCATTCTGCTGCGCCTCTCCTCTAAAATGGTTTTGCGAATGTGAATTCTGTGGGCTTTAATGTTTACGTGACATTTGATGACTTTTTCTAACCGGGACCTGCTCCATTGGTCCTGGGTTCCTCTTTCCATTATTGGATTGCCACAAGGCTTTCCAGAAAAGCTCCTGAAACAATCCACTTTCTCAAAAGGCACAAATGTCTAACAACGCTCAGATCATACCCTTTTCTTCCATATCGACAAAAGCAATACAGAACCTTCTTAAACGACACAGAGCTGACGTCCAATGAAAAAGTCACGAACCTGCCAAAAAAATCCTAACGGGGAAATTTCTGCAACTTGACATTGATTGCGCTCTTAAAAAACTTGCAATGGCTGACCTCGAAATGAACACGTATCCAGAGCACTTTGTACCATAAAACCCTCTTTCTGCAACTGCTGTCTTACACAACATACAGTCCCACATCACTGCAAACAGTTCAGAATTTCAAAAAAAGTTGGCTGCATAGGATCTACAGACACAAAAACAAAAGAACTCCAAAATGAGACTCAAATGCCTCAACACCACTCAGAACATGCTCCTTCAATATTGCAAAAAGCAATACAGAACGTTCATCAACAACACAGAGCTCACAACCAAAGTTGCTGCTCTGTGCCCAATTCACACCCAGAAAGGAGCATCATGAGTCTTCATCGTGGGTTGGGAGACAAGCACTTTCGAAACACATTTCCAAGCAAAGAACTATAGAAATGATCCCTGAAAATATAGTCTTAACGATTTATCGAAACTCAATCTGCATTCCATTCTGCTGCGCCTCTCCTCTAAAATGGTTTTGCCTAGTTAAAATCTGTGGGCTTTAACGTTTACGTGACATTTGATGACTTTTCATAGCCGGGACGAGCTCCATTGGTCCTGGGTTCCTCTTTCTATTATTGTATTGCCACAAGGCTTTCCAGAAAAGCTCCTGAAAAAACAATCCACTTTCTCAAAAGGCACAAATGTCTAACAATGCTCAGATCATACCCCTTTCTTCCATATCGACAAAAGCAATACAGAACCTTCATAAGCGACACAGAGCTGACGTCCAATGAAAAAGTCACGCACCTGCCAACAAATCCTAACGGATGAATTTCTGCAACTTGACATTGATTGCGCTCTTAAAAAACTTGCAATGGCTGATCTCGAAAGGAGCACATATCCAGAGCACTTTTTACCATAAAACCCACTTTCTGCAAATGATGTCTTACACAACATACAGTCCCATATCACTGCAAACAGTTCTGAATTTCAACAAAGTTGGCTGCATAGGATCTATAAATGCAAAAACAAAAGAACTCCAAACCGAGACTCAAATGTCTCAACACCACTCAGAACATGCTCCTTTCTTCAATATTGCAAAAAGCAATACAGAACGTTCATCAACAACACAGAGCTCACAACCAAATTTGCTGCTCTGTGCCCAATTCACACCCAGAAAGGAGCATCATGAGTCTTCATCGTGGGTTGGGAGACAAGCACTTTCGAAACACATTTCCAAGCAAAGAACTATAGAAATGATCCCTGAAAATATAGTCTTATCAATTTATCGAAACTCAATCTGCATTCCATTCTGCTGCGCCTCTCCTCTAAAATGGTTTTGTGTTGGTGAATTCTGTGGGCTTTAACGTTTACGTGACATTTGATGACTTTTCCTTGCCGGGACCTGCTCCATTGGTCCTGGGCTCCTCTTTCCTTTATTGGATTGCCACAAGGCATTCCAGAACAATCCACTTTCTCAAAAGGCACAAATGTCTAACATCGCTCAGATCATACCCCTTTCTTCCATATTGACAAAAGCAATACAGAACCTTCATAAACGACACAGAGCTAATGTCCAATGAAAAAGTCACGCGCTTGCCAATAAATGCTAACAGAGGCATTTCTGCATCTTGATGTTGATTGTCAATCTGCAATCTGCATTCCATTCTGCTGCGGCTCTCCTCTAAATGGTTTTGCGTAGTTGAATTCTGTGGGCTTTAACGTTTACATGACATTTTAGCACATACATCGGAGCCAAAAGCAGAAAGGACTTCCACAATCTCTTTGAAGCCTACAGTTAAGATATGTGGGATACAAACAACAACCCATAATGTCATGCTTTTTTGCAGCATAGCTACCCGTGTCATGCATTGTATTTCACTCGATGGAGCTAAATGTAGAAAATCTTTTAGAAGAAAAGTCACACGCACATTAACAATTCTTTATGTAGACATTTCAGAAACTTGACGTCGGTTCGCGCACTTAGAAAACATGCTAAGGCTGACCTGTAAATGCTAAAAATGCGAAATGAACCTGTGTCAGGCCCGTTTTTTCCATAAAAACTGATTTTCGTATCTGCTGTCTTATCCGAGATACAATACCACATCGCTACAAATGCTGGAAAGCTGGAATGGCTGACCTCGAAACGAGCACGTATCCAGAGCACTTTGTACCATAAAACCCACTTTCTGCAACTGCTGTCTTACACAACATACAGTCCCACATCATTGCAAACAGTTCTGAATTTCAACAAAGTTGGCTGCATAGGATCTATGATGCAAAAACAAAAAAACGCCAAAATGACACATAAATTCCTCAACACCACTCAGAATATGCTTTTTTTCTTCATTATTGCAAAACTCAATCTGCATTCCATTCTGCTGCGCCTCTCCTCTAAAATGGTTTTGCGAATGTGAATTCTGTGGGCTTCTGTGGGCTTTTTTTCTGTTTACGTGACATTTGATGACTTTTTCTAACCGGGACCGGCTCCATTGGTCCTGGGTTCCTCTTTCCATTATTGGATTGCCACAAGGCTTTCCAGAAAAGCTCCTGAAACAATCCACTTTCTCAAAAGGCACAAATGTCTAACAACGCTCAGATCATACCCTTTTCTTCCATATCGACAAAAGCAATACAGAACCTTCATAAACGACACAGAGCTGACGTCCAATGAAAAAGTCACAAACCTGACAAAAAAATCCTAAGGGAGGAATTTCTGCAACTTGACATTGATTGCGCTCTTAAAAAACTTGCAATGGCTGACCTCGAAATGAACACGTATCCAGAGCACTTTGTACCATAAAACCCATTTTTTTGCAACTGCTGTCTCACACAACATACAGTCCCAAATCATTGCAAACAGTTCTGAATTTCAAAAAAAGTTGGCTGCATAGGATCTACAGATACAAAAACAAAAGAACTCCAAAATGAGACTCAAATGCCTCAACACCACTCAGAACATGCTCCTTCAATATTGCAAAAAGCAATACAGAACGTTCATCAACAACACAGAGCTCACAACCAAAGTTGCTGCTCTGTGCCCAATTCACACCCAGAAAGGAGCATCATGAGTCTTCATCGTGGGTTGGGAGACAAGCACTTTCGAAACACATTTCCAAGCAAAGAACTATAGAAATGATCCCTGAAAATATAGTCTTAACGATTTATCGAAACTCAATCTGCATTCCATTCTGCTGCGCCTCTCCTCTAAAATGGTTTTGCCTAGTTAAAATCTGTGGGCTTTAACGTTTACGTGACATTTGATGACTTTTCATAGCCGGGACGAGCTCCATTGGTCCTGGGTTCCTCTTTCTATTATTGTATTGCCACAAGGCTTTCCAGAAAAGCTCCTGAAAAAACAATCCACTTTCTCAAAAGGCACAAATGTCTAACAATGCTCAGATCATACCCCTTTCTTCCATATCGACAAAAGCAATACAGAACCTTCATAAGCGACACAGAGCTGACGTCCAATGAAAAAGTCACGCACCTGCCAACAAATCCTAACGGATGAATTTCTGCAACTTGACATTGATTGCGCTCTTAAAAAACTTGCAATGGCTGATCTCGAAAGGAGCACATATCCAGAGCACTTTTTACCATAAAACCCACTTTCTGCAAATGATGTCTTACACAACATACAGTCCCATATCACTGCAAACAGTTCTGAATTTCAACAAAGTTGGCTGCATAGGATCTATAAATGCAAAAACAAAAGAACTCCAAACCGAGACTCAAATGTCTCAACACCACTCAGAACATGCTCCTTTCTTCAATATTGCAAAAAGCAATACAGAACGTTCATCAACAACACAGAGCTCACAACCAAATTTGCTGCTCTGTGCCCAATTCACACCCAGAAAGGAGCATCATGAGTCTTCATCGTGGGTTGGGAGACAAGCACTTTCGAAACACATTTCCAAGCAAAGAACTATAGAAATGATCCCTGAAAATATAGTCTTATCAATTTATCGAAACTCAATCTGCATTCCATTCTGCTGCGCCTCTCCTCTAAAATGGTTTTGTGTTGGTGAATTCTGTGGGCTTTAACGTTTACGTGACATTTGATGACTTTTCCTTGCCGGGACCTGCTCCATTGGTCCTGGGCTCCTCTTTCCTTTATTGGATTGCCACAAGGCATTCCAGAACAATCCACTTTCTCAAAAGGCACAAATGTCTAACATCGCTCAGATCATACCCCTTTCTTCCATATTGACAAAAGCAATACAGAACCTTCATAAACGACACAGAGCTAATGTCCAATGAAAAAGTCACGCGCTTGCCAATAAATGCTAACAGAGGCATTTCTGCATCTTGATGTTGATTGTCAATCTGCAATCTGCATTCCATTCTGCTGCGGCTCTCCTCTAAATGGTTTTGCGTAGTTGAATTCTGTGGGCTTTAACGTTTACATGACATTTTAGCACATACATCGGAGCCAAAAGCAGAAAGGACTTCCACAATCTCTTTGAAGCCTACAGTTAAGATATGTGGGATACAAACAACAACCCATAATGTCATGCTTTTTTGCAGCATAGCTACCCGTGTCATGCATTGTATTTCACTCGATGGAGCTAAATGTAGAAAATCTTTTAGAAGAAAAGTCACACGCACATTAACAATTCTTTATGTAGACATTTCAGAAACTTGACGTCGGTTCGCGCACTTAGAAAACATGCTAAGGCTGACCTGTAAATGCTAAAAATGCGAAATGAACCTGTGTCAGGCCCGTTTTTTCCATAAAAACTGATTTTCGTATCTGCTGTCTTATCCGAGATACAATACCACATCGCTACAAATGCTGGAAAGCTGGAATGGCTGACCTCGAAACGAGCACGTATCCAGAGCACTTTGTACCATAAAACCCACTTTCTGCAACTGCTGTCTTACACAACATACAGTCCCACATCATTGCAAACAGTTCTGAATTTCAACAAAGTTGGCTGCATAGGATCTATGATGCAAAAACAAAAAAACGCCAAAATGACACATAAATTCCTCAACACCACTCAGAATATGCTTTTTTTCTTCATTATTGCAAAACTCAATCTGCATTCCATTCTGCTGCGCCTCTCCTCTAAAATGGTTTTGCGAATGTGAATTCTGTGGGCTTCTGTGGGCTTTTTTTCTGTTTACGTGACATTTGATGACTTTTTCTAACCGGGACCGGCTCCATTGGTCCTGGGTTCCTCTTTCCATTATTGGATTGCCACAAGGCTTTCCAGAAAAGCTCCTGAAACAATCCACTTTCTCAAAAGGCACAAATGTCTAACAACGCTCAGATCATACCCTTTTCTTCCATATCGACAAAAGCAATACAGAACCTTCATAAACGACACAGAGCTGACGTCCAATGAAAAAGTCACGAACCTGACAAAAAAATCCTAAGGGAGGAATTTCTGCAACTTGACATTGATTGCGCTCTTAAAAAACTTGCAATGGCTGACCTCGAAATGAACACGTATCCAGAGCACTTTGTACCATAAAACCCATTTTTTTGCAACTGCTGTCTCACACAACATACAGTCCCAAATCATTGCAAACAGTTCTGAATTTCAAAAAAAGTTGGCTGCATAGGATCTACAGATACAAAAACAAAAGAACTCCAAAATGAGACTCAAATGCCTCAACACCACTCAGAACATGCTCCTTTCTTCAATATTGCAAAAAGCAATACAGAACGTTCATCAACAACACAGAGCTCACAACCAAAGTTGCTGCTCTGTGCCCAATTCACACCCAGAAAGGAGCATCATGAGTCTTCATCGTGGGTTGGGAGACAAGCACTTTCGAAACACATTTCCAAGCAAAGAACTATAGAAATGATCCCTGAAAATATAGTCTTAACGATTTCTCGAAACTCAATCTGAATTCCATTCAGCTGCGCCTCTCCTCTAAAATGGTTTTGCCTAGTTGAAATCTGTGGGCTTTAACGTTTACGTGACATTTGATGACTTTTCCTAGCCGGGACGAGCTCCATTGGTCCTGGGTTCCTCTTTCTATTATTGTATTGCCACAAGGCTTTCCAGAAAAGCTCCTGAAACAATCCACTTTCTCAAAAGGCACAAATGTCTAACAATGCTCAGATCATACCCCTTTCTTCCATATCGACAAAAGCAATACAGAACCTTCATAAACGACACAGAGCTGACGTCCAATGAAAAATTCACGCACCTGCCAACAAATGCTAACGGAGGAATTTCTGCAACTTGATGTTGATTGCGCTCTTAAAAAACTCTTTAGCACATACATCGGAGCCAAAAGCAGAAAGGACTTCCACAATCTCTTTGAAGCCTACAGTTAAGATATGTGGGATACAAACAACAACCCATAATGTCATGCTTTTTTGCAGCATAGCTACCCGTGTCATGCATTGTATTTCACTCGATGGAGCTAAATGTAGAAATCTTTTAGAAGAAAAGTCACACGCACATTAACAATTCTTTATGTAGACATTTCAGAAACTTGACGTCGGTTCGTGCACTTAGAAAACATGCTAAGGCTGACCTGTAAATGCGAAATGAACCTGTGTCAGGCCCGTTTTTTCCATAAAACCTGATTTTTGTATCTGCTGCCTTATCCGAGATACAATACCATATCGCTAAAAATGCTGGAAAGCTGGAATGGCTGACCTCGAAACGAGCACGTATCCAGAGCACTTTGTACCCAGGGGCGGACTTTACCATTAGGCAAAGGTCGGCAATTGCCTTGGGCCCCGAGCTACCTAGGGGCCCCCAAAATGCCCTATTATGCTTAAGTTTTTTATTTATTTTTTTTTTATATATTTCTAAAACTCAATTTGAGAAAAATGGCATCAATCATTAGTGTCGCAGACAGGAGCCCCCCCCCCCCCCGCCTCACTACATTGGACTATTCCATTATCTCACTTTTTTTTACTGCACATCTGCGAAAGTGACAAGGCTGTGCAAAAAGTCCGAAAAAGTGCGCGGCGCAAAAGATAAACAACACGCAGTAACAAAATAGAGCAATTGATGCCCTGAGCAAGACGAGTCTAAACGCGAAAATTTAAAGTTTCGAAGTTACCCAAGCGGCTCAAATAAAAGAAAAAAAGTGAAAAGACGCTGATAAGTATTTGGGAACGCTGCCAAAGATGACAAACTTTTTATGGCTACTGTTGGGGATACAGATCAGGAACAACAACGTCCAATGTACAGAAAAATCGTGAAGCAAAGAGGACACGGAGATCGACAGAAAAAACTGAGCAGTTTATGAATCATGATATTTAAAAAAATCTCAGCTCTCAGATTCTGTCAATTCTATTACGAAATTCAAACAATACCGTTTTGCCGTTTTACTGTAATGTGACATGACAGATTCCTATAACGGCACGTGAACTGATCATCTCTATCTAATAGTAAATAAACACAAATTAACAATGTTGAAAGATATAGGTATAACTTACCGAGATGTATATTCCTCATTCATAATATCGATCAATAAGTGTTTTTCAACCGCGGAAAGAGGTAAAACAGCTGGAGAACAATCGTCACATAACATTTACCTCAGGAAATCCATTTAATTGGCTAGAAAAAAAGAGCTATAGAGAGTATTTGGCTAAATATGTGTACTATATTACTTATTTTAACCTTAAATTATACCAGCTGAGAGGGCTTTTTTTTTTTTTTGAGAAAAAGTAACACCTGTCTTGTGAAACGTTACCTAGCCTAATATTTATCCAAATGAGTCAATATTGAATCAAATCACAAGAATTTAATCGAAATGGTGAAATTTGCCAAGCAAAAAAAACATAGCTTACCAGAAATTGCAGACATCCCAACCTGCACAAAGTCATTTCCGGGAGTCAAGAAATCTCCAACGGGGGGGGGGGGGGTATTCGGTTCGAGAAATCTCCAACGGGGGGGGGGGGGTATTCGGTTCTAATTAGTTCGGTTCGAGAAATCTCCAACGGGGGGGGGGGGGGGGGGGGGGGGGGGGGTCTGATTAATTCGGCTCGAAAGTAGAGATAAAATCCCGAGGCACACACGCACACTAGCGCACACACGCAAGGTCTCTCGCTCCCTCTCTCTGCCGTGCGCGCGCTACGCTTGCGCGCTCTTGCTTCCGGGAGATTTTAACTGATTTGCGGGCATCAGGGAGCCGCTATCAATATGCGGGAGACTCCCGGAACTTCCGGGAGACTTGGGATGTCTGAAATTGTACCATGTAAACATTGTAACATGTTTCTGTTTAGGAGTAAAGAAGTGTAGCCTATGCAGGGTTTAAAGGGGACGTTTTTTTCTCCTCTCTAACCTTTACTTCCCCGTAGATTAGCTTTACCTGCCTATCCACCATTCAGTCGGTACATATTTTTTCTCGTTCTCTTTTAAAGATTGGATGGGTAGGGGCCCATAGCCTACCTTCGCCTTGGGCCCCCGATTTGCTAAATCCGCCACTGTTTGTACCATAAAACCCACTTTCTGCAACTGCTGTCTTACACAACATACAGTCCCACATCACTACAAACAGTTCTAAATTTCAAAAAAAGTTGGCTGCATAGGATCTACGATGTAAAAACAAAAAAACGCCAAAATGACACATAAATTCCTCAACACCACTCAGAATATGCTTTTTTCTTCATTATTGCAAAACTCAATCTGCATTCCATTCTGCTGCGCCTCTCCTCTAAAATGATTTTGCGAATGTGAATTCTGTGGGCTTTAATGTTTACGTGACATTTGATGACTTTTTCTAACCGGGACCTGCTCCATTGGTCCTGGGTTCCTCTTTCCATTATTGGATTGCCACAAGGCTTTCCAGAAAAGCTCCTGAAACAATCCACTTTCTCAAAAGGCACAAATGTCTAACAACGCTCAGATCATACCCTTTTCTTCCATATCGACAAAAGCAATACAGAACCTTCATAAGTGACACAGAGCTGACGTCCAATGAAAAAGTCACGCACCTGCCAACAAATGCTAACGGAGGAATTTCTGCAACTTGACATTGATTGCGCTCTTAAAAAACTTGCAATGGCTGACCTCGAAAGGAGCACATATCCAGAGCACTTTTTACCATAAAACCCACTTTCTGCAAATGCTGTCTTACACAACATACAGTCCCACACCATTGCAAACAGTTCTGAATTTCAAAAAAGTTGGCTGCATAGGATCTACAGATACAAAAACAAAAGAACTCCAAAATGAGACTCAAATATCTCAACACCACTCAGAACATGTTCCTTTCTTCAATATTGCAAAAAGCAATACAGAACATTCATCAACAACACAGAGCTCACAACCAAAGTTGCTGCTCTGCACCCAATTCACACCCAGAAAGGAGCATCATGAGTCTTCATCGTGGGTTGGGAGACAAGCACTTTCGAAACACATTTCCAAGCAAAGAACTATAGAAATGATCCCTGAAAATATAGTCTTAACGATTTCTCGAAACTCAATCTGCATTCCATTCTGCTGCGCCTCTCCTCTAAAATGGTTTTGCGTTGGTGAAATCTGTGGGCTTTAACGTTTACGTGACATTTGATGACTTTTCCTAGCCGGGACGAGCTCCATTGGTCCTGGGTTCCTCTTTCTATTATTGTATTGCCACAAGGCTTTCCAGAAAAGCTCCTGAAACAATCCACTTTCTCAAAAGGCACAAATGTCTAACATTGCTCAGATCATACCCCTTTCTTCCATATCGACAAAAGCAATACAGAACCTTCATAAACGACACAGAGCTGACGTCCAATGAAAAATTCACGCACCTGCCAACAAATGCTAACGGAGGAATTTCTGCAACTTGATGTTGATTGCGCTCTTAAAAAACTCTTTAGCACATACATCGGAGCCAAAAGCAGAAAGGACTTCCACAATCTCTTTGAAGCCTACAGTTAAGATATGTGGGATACAAACAACAACCCATAATGTCATGCTTTTTTGCAGCATAGCTACCCGTGTCATGCATTGTATTTCACTCGATGGAGCTAAATGTAGAAATCTTTTAGAAGAAAAGTCACACGCACATTAACAATTCTTTATGTAGACATTTCAGAAACTTGACGTCGGTTCGTGCACTTAGAAAACATGCTAAGGCTGACCTGTAAATGCGAAATGAACCTGTGTCAGGCCCGTTTTTTCCATAAAACCTGATTTTCGTATCTGCTGCCTTATCCGAGATACAATACCACATCGCTACAAATGCTGGAAAGCTGGAATGGCTGACCTCGAAACGAGCACGTATCCAGAGCACTTTCTACCATAAAACCCACTTTCTGCAACTGCTGTCTTACACAACATACAGTCCCACATCATTGCAAACAGTTCTGAATTTCAAAAAAAGTTGGCTGCATAGGATCTACAGATACAAAAACAAAAGAACTCCAAAATGAGGCTCAAATGCCTCAACACCACTCAGAACATGCTCCTTTCTTCAATATTGCAAAAAGCAATACAGAACGTTCATCAACAACACAGAGCTCACAACCAAAGTTGCTGCTCTGCACCCAATTCACACCCAGAAAGGAGCATCATGAGTCTTCATCGTGGGTTGGGAGACAAGCACTTTCGAAACACAATTCCAAACAAAGAACTATAGAAATGATCCCTGAAAATATAGTCTTATCGATTTATCGAAACTCAATCTGCATTCCATTCTGCTGCGCCTCTCCTCTAAAATGGTTTTGTGTTGGTGAATTCTGTGGCCTTTAACGTTTACGTGACATTTGATGACTTTTCCTTGCCGGGACCTGCTCCATTGGTCCTGGGCTCCTCTTTCCTTTATTGGATTGCCACAAGGCATTCCAGAACAATCCACTTTCTCAAAAGGCACAAATGTCTAACATCGCTCAGATTAGAGCCCGAAGCCATTTGTTTTGAGAATAATGGCTGGCTGATGAAGTTATTGGCTGGCTAGCCGGCTCAGCCAAAACCTAAATGGCTGCTGCAGCCGCCAAACTTTTCATAGCTGCAAATGGCTGAAGCCATGTTTTTTGGAATAAAATTGTATATATATCAGGCTAGGAATAATATATTTACAAATCCCTCTGTAAATGTCTTCATAATATAACTAGGTACTACTGAAGTGGAGATTTCGGACTTGGAGTATGAGAGAAAGGTCATTTTGAGAAAACGGGCTTTAAAGATTTATCATCAGCCAATGAAATCGCGCATTCAGTCTTTTTTACTTTCAAGATTGGTTGCTGATAAAAAAGGAAATTACCATATTTGGATCTGACAGCATTGTACAGGAGAGAGAGAGAGCTGCCTAACGATGCATGTGATGAGAGGGTGACGGAAGAGATCGCGGAGAAGTATGTTGATTAAGAACGCAAACTTTTGTTGAATGTATGAGAAATCTACAGACGCAAACAGACGAAGTGTAGTAAAATAAAGACCTACTGTGTATTTCGGACTTTTTTCACCACAAGTCTGAAAGAAGACATGTATTTGAAGACAAATTTCCAAAAATCTCAAAATTGACCAGTAAAAAAAAAAACGATGTTTTTGCCTGCCGTGTCTCGGCTTAATATAAACACACACTGTTATCAGTATTATTATGGACAAAGTTTTGCACATTTCACTTCAATGTACACTGAAGCATGCGTCGTGAATTAGAAACGGTGGTTTGTTACTGCAGTAATATCACGTTCAGTGCTATAAATCTCTCCGTTCCAGAATATTTGGTTCATAACGTCAATCTTTGTTTCAGGTGTTTGTGCAACCGTGCCCTGAAGATTTAACAAAAGTCTGGGTAACGTTAGGCCTAAGTTAAAAAAAAAGTAAGTAGGAATTAGGAAAGTATGTGAGAAGTGAGATCAAAATTACCTTGCTTGCTTCTTTCCGCCATTTCACCTCAGTGCGAGAAAAAAATGCATCGCTTCTTCTGTACGGAAAACGAGCAATTTTATTTGGTCGTCAGTTCACTGTGAGTCTGTGTATCGTAGCAACGAGCACAAGACTGTGCTGTTATGAATCCAGTGGGAAAATATATCTCGTGTATTGTTTATATATTTCGTGTGTGTATGTCTCTATGTGATATAATTATTATTTGATGCAAATAATTCTAGCCGGCTCAGCCAAACTTTATCAGATGGCGGCTCAATTTGGCTTACGAAATTATTGGCTGGCGGCGGCTGAAATTCTAAATGGCGCAAATGGCGGCGCCTGGCGGCAGCTTCGGGGTCTAACTCAGATCATACCCCTTTCTTCCATATCGACAAAAGCAATACAGAACCTTCATAAACGACACAGAGCTGACGTCCAATGAAAAATTCACGCACCTGCCAACAAATGCTAACAGAGGCATTTCTGCATCTTGATGTTGATTGTCAATCTGCAATCTGCATTCCATTCTGCTGCGCCTCTCCTCTAAATGGTTTTGCGTAGTTGAATTCTGTGGGCTTTAACGTTTACGTGACATTTGATGACTTTTTCTAGCCGGGACCGGCTCCATTGGTCCTGGGTTCCTCTTTCCATTATTGGATTGCCACAAGGCTTTCCAGAAAAGCTCCTGAAACAATCCACTTTCTCAAAAGGCACAAATGTCTAACAACGCTCAGATCATACCCTTTTCTTCCATATCGACAAAAGCAATACAGAACCTTCATAAGCGACACAGAGCTGACGTCCAATGAAAAAGTCACGCACCTGCCAACAAATGCTAACGGAGGAATTTCTGCAACTTGACATTGATTGCGCTCTTAAAAAACTTGCAATGGCTGACCTCGAAAGGAGCACATATCCAGAGCACTTTTTACCATAAAACCCACTTTCTGCAAATGATGTCTTACACAACATACAGTCCCACATCACTGCAAACAGTTCTGAATTTTAACAAAGTTGGCTGCATAGGATCTATAAATGCAAAAACAAAAGAACTCCAAACCGAGACTCAAATGTCTCAACACCACTCAGAACATGCTGAGTGTTCTGAGTGACGAACCTGCCAAAAAAATCCTAACGGATGAATTTCTGCAACTTGACATTGATTGCGCTCTTAAAAAACTTGCAATGGCTGACCTCGAAATGAACACGTATCCAGAGCACTTTTTACCATAAAACCCACTTTCTGCAAATGCTGTCTTACACAACATACAGTCCCACACCATTGCAAACAGTTCTGAATTTCAAAAAAGTTGGCTGCATAGGATCTACAGATACAAAAACAAAAGAACTCCAAAATGAGACTCAAATATCTCAACACCACTCAGAACATGTTCCTTTCTTCAATATTGCAAAAAGCAATACAGAACATTCATCAACAACACAGAGCTCACAACCAAAGTTGCTGCTCTGCACCCAATTCACACCCAGAAAGGAGCATCATGAGTCTTCATCGTGGGTTGGGAGACAAGCACTTTCGAAACACATTTCCAAGCAAAGAACTATAGAAATGATCCCTGAAAATATAGTCTTAACGATTTCTCGAAACTCAATCTGCATTCCATTCTGCTGCGCCTCTCCTCTAAAATGGTTTTGCGTTGGTGAAATCTGTGGGCTTTAACGTTTACGTGACATTTGATGACTTTTCCTAGCCGGGACGAGCTCCATTGGTCCTGGGTTCCTCTTTCCATTATTGTATTGCCACAAGGCTTTCCAGAAAAGCTCCTGAAACAATCCACTTTCTCAAAAGGCACAAATGTCTAACAATGCTCAGATCATACCCCTTTCTTCCATATCGACAAAAGCAATACAGAACCTTCATAAACGACACAGAGCTGACGTCCAATGAAAAATTCACGCACCTGCCAACAAATGCTAACGGAGGAATTTCTGCAACTTGATGTTGATTGCGCTCTTAAAAAACTCTTTAGCACATACATCGGAGCCAAAAGCAGAAAGGACTTCCACAATCTCTTTGAAGCCTACAGTTAAGATATGTGGGATACAAACAACAACCCATAATGTCATGCTTTTTTGCAGCATAGCTACCCGTGTCATGCATTGTATTTCACTCGATGGAGCTAAATGTAGAAATCTTTTAGAAGAAAAGTCACACGCACATTAACAATTCTTTATGTAGACATTTCAGAAACTTGACGTCGGTTCGTGCACTTAGAAAACATGCTAAGGCTGACCTGTAAATGCGAAATGAACCTGTGTCAGGCCCGTTTTTTCCATAAAACCTGATTTTCGTATCTGCTGCCTTATCCGAGATACAATACCACATCGCTACAAATGCTGGAAAGCTGGAATGGCTGACCTCGAAACGAGCACGTATCCAGAGCACTTTCTACCATAAAACCCACTTTCTGCAACTGCTGTCTTACACAACATACAGTCCCACATCATTGCAAACAGTTCTGAATTTCAAAAAAAGTTGGCTGCATAGGATCTACAGATACAAAAACAAAAGAACTCCAAAATGAGGCTCAAATGCCTCAACACCACTCAGAACATGCTCCTTTCTTCAATATTGCAAAAAGCAATACAGAACGTTCATCAACAACACAGAGCTCACAACCAAAGTTGCTGCTCTGCACCCAATTCACACCCAGAAAGGAGCATCATGAGTCTTCATCGTGGGTTGGGAGACAAGCACTTTCGAAACACAATTCCAAACAAAGAACTATAGAAATGATCCCTGAAAATATAGTCTTATCGATTTATCGAAACTCAATCTGCATTCCATTCTGCTGCGCCTCTCCTCTAAAATGGTTTTGTGTTGGTGAATTCTGTGGCCTTTAACGTTTACGTGACATTTGATGACTTTTCCTTGCCGGGACCTGCTCCATTGGTCCTGGGCTCCTCTTTCCTTTATTGGATTGCCACAAGGCATTCCAGAACAATCCACTTTCTCAAAAGGCACAAATGTCTAACATCGCTCAGATTAGAGCCCGAAGCCATTTGTTTTGAGAATAATGGCTGGCTGATGAAGTTATTGGCTGGCTAGCCGGCTCAGCCAAAACCTAAATGGCTGCTGCAGCCGCCAAACTTTTCATAGCTGCAAATGGCTGAAGCCATGTTTTTTGGAATAAAATTGTATATATATCAGGCTAGGAATAATATATTTACAAATCCCTCTGTAAATGTCTTCATAATATAACTAGGTACTACTGAAGTGGAGATTTCGGACTTGGAGTATGAGAGAAAGGTCATTTTGAGAAAACGGGCTTTAAAGATTTATCATCAGCCAATGAAATCGCGCATTCAGTCTTTTTTACTTTCAAGATTGGTTGCTGATAAAAAAGGAAATTACCATATTTGGATCTGACAGCATTGTACAGGAGAGAGAGAGAGCTGCCTAACGATGCATGTGATGAGAGGGTGACGGAAGAGATCGCGGAGAAGTATGTTGATTA
Organism: Scardinius erythrophthalmus; assembly: GCF_964197995.2. Classification (NCBI taxonomy): domain Eukaryota; kingdom Metazoa; phylum Chordata; class Actinopteri; order Cypriniformes; family Leuciscidae; genus Scardinius; species Scardinius erythrophthalmus. The sequence continues at coordinate 19,806,764 of NC_138244.1, forward strand.
AGAACGCAAACTTTTGTTGAATGTATGAGAAATCTACAGACGCAAACAGACGAAGTGTAGTAAAATAAAGACCTACTGTGTATTTCGGACTTTTTTCACCACAAGTCTGAAAGAAGACATGTATTTGAAGACAAATTTCCAAAAATCTCAAAATTGACCAGTAAAAAAAAAAACGATGTTTTTGCCTGCCGTGTCTCGGCTTAATATAAACACACACTGTTATCAGTATTATTATGGACAAAGTTTTGCACATTTCACTTCAATGTACACTGAAGCATGCGTCGTGAATTAGAAACGGTGGTTTGTTACTGCAGTAATATCACGTTCAGTGCTATAAATCTCTCCGTTCCAGAATATTTGGTTCATAACGTCAATCTTTGTTTCAGGTGTTTGTGCAACCGTGCCCTGAAGATTTAACAAAAGTCTGGGTAACGTTAGGCCTAAGTTAAAAAAAAAGTAAGTAGGAATTAGGAAAGTATGTGAGAAGTGAGATCAAAATTACCTTGCTTGCTTCTTTCCGCCATTTCACCTCAGTGCGAGAAAAAAATGCATCGCTTCTTCTGTACGGAAAACGAGCAATTTTATTTGGTCGTCAGTTCACTGTGAGTCTGTGTATCGTAGCAACGAGCACAAGACTGTGCTGTTATGAATCCAGTGGGAAAATATATCTCGTGTATTGTTTATATATTTCGTGTGTGTATGTCTCTATGTGATATAATTATTATTTGATGCAAATAATTCTAGCCGGCTCAGCCAAACTTTATCAGATGGCGGCTCAATTTGGCTTACGAAATTATTGGCTGGCGGCGGCTGAAATTCTAAATGGCGCAAATGGCGGCGCCTGGCGGCAGCTTCGGGGTCTAACTCAGATCATACCCCTTTCTTCCATATCGACAAAAGCAATACAGAACCTTCATAAACGACACAGAGCTGACGTCCAATGAAAAAGTCACGCACCTGCCAACAAATGCTAACAGAGATATTTCTGCATCTTGATGTTGATTGTCAATCTGCAATCTGCATTCCATTCTGCTGCGCCTCTCCTCTAAATGGTTTTGCGTAGTTGAATTCTGTGGGCTTTAACGTTTACGTGACATTTGATGACTTTTTCTAGCCGGGACCGGCTCCATTGGTCCTGGGTTCCTCTTTCCATTATTGGATTGCCACAAGGCTTTCCAGAAAAGCTCCTGAAACAATCCACTTTCTCAAAAGGCACAAATGTCTAACAACGCTCAGATCATACCCTTTTCTTCCATATCGACAAAAGCAATACAGAACCTTCATAAGTGACACAGAGCTGACGTCCAATGAAAAAGTCACGCACCTGCCAACAAATGCTAACGGAGGAATTTCTGCAACTTGACATTGATTGCGCTCTTAAAAAACTTGCAATGGCTGACCTCGAAAGGAGCACATATCCAGAGCACTTTTTACCATAAAACCCACTTTCTGCAAATGATGTCTTACACAACATACAGTCCCACATCACTGCAAACAGTTCTGAATTTCAACAAAGTTGGCTGCATAGGTTCTATAAATGCAAAAACAAAAGAACTCCAAACCGAGACTCAAATGTCTCAACACCACTCAGAACATGCTCCTTTCTTCAATATTACAAAAAGCAATAAAGAACGTTCATCAACAACACAGAGCTCACAACCAAAGTTGCTGCTCTGTGCCCAATTCACACCCAGAAAGGAGCATCATGAGTCTTCATCATGGGTTGGGAGACAAGCACTTTTGAAACACATTTCCAAGCAAAGAACTATAGAAATGATCCCTGAAAATATAGTCTTAACAATTTATCGAAACTCAATCTGCATTCCATTCTGCTGCGCCTCTCCTCTAAAATGGTTTTGCGTTGGTGAATTCTGTGGGCTTTAACGTTAACGTGACATTTGATGACTTTTCCTAGCCGGGACGAGCTCCATTGGTCCTGGGCTCCTCTTTCTATTATTGTATTGCCACAAGGCTTTCCAGAAAAGCTCCTGAAACAATCCACTTTCTCAAAAGGCACAAATGTCTAACATCGCTCAGATCATACCCCTTTCTTCCATATCGACAAAAGCAATACAGAACCTTCATAAACGACACAGAGCTGACGTCCAATGAAAAATTCACGCACCTGCCAACAAATGCTAACGGAGGAATTTCTGCAACTTGATGTTGATTGCGCTCTTAAAAAACTCTTTAGCACATACATCGGAGCCAAAAGCAGAAAGGACTTCCACAATCTCTTTGAAGCCTACTGTTAAGATATGTGGGATACAAACAACAACCCATAATGTCATGCTTTTTTGCAGCATAGCTACCCGTGTCATGCATTGTATTTCACTCGTTGGAGCTAAATGTAGAAATCTTTTAGAAGAAAAGTCACACGCACATTAACAATTCTTTATGTAGACATTTCAGAAACTTGACGTCGGTTCGTGCACTTAGAAAACATGCTAAGGCTGACCTGTAAATGCGAAATGAACCTGTGTCAGGCCCGTTTTTTCCATAAAACCTGATTTTCGTATCTGCTGTCTTATCCGAGATACAATACCACATCGCTACAAATGCTGGAAAGCTGGAATGGCTGACCTCGAAACGAGCACGTATCCAGAGCACTTTGTACCATAAAACCCACTTTCTGCAACTGCTGTCTTACACAACATACAGTCCCACATCATTGCAAACAGTTCTGAATTTCAAAAAAAGTTGGCTGCATAGGATCTACAGATACAAAAACAAAAGAACTCCAAAATGAGGCTCAAATGCCTCAACACCACTCAGAACATGTTCCTTTCTTCAATATTGCAAAAAGCAATACAGAACGTTCATCAACAACACAGAGCTCACAACCAAAGTTGCTGCTCTGCAACCAATTCACACCAAGAAAGGAGCATCATGAGTCTTCATCGTGGGTTGGGAGACAAGCACTTTCGAAACACATTTCCAAGCAAAAAACTATAGAAATGATCCCTGAAAATATAGTCTTGACGATTTATCGAAACTCAATCTGCATTCCATTCTGCTGCGCCTCTCCTCTAAAATGGTGTTGCCTAGTTGAAATCTGTGGGCTTTAACGTTTACGTGACATTTGATGACTTTTCCTAGTCGGGACGAGCTCCATTGGTCCTGGGTTCCTCTTTCTATTATTGTATTGCCACAAGGCTTTCCAGAAAAGCTCCTGAAACAATCCACTTTCTCAAAAGGCACAAATGTCTAACAATGCTCAGATCATACCCCTTTCTTCCATATCGACAAAAGCAATACAGAACCTTCATAAACGACACAGAGCTGACGTCCAATGAAAAAGTCACGCACTTGCCAACAAATGCTAACAGAGGCATTTCTGCATCTTGATGTTGATTGTCAATCTGCAATCTGCATTCCATTCTGCTGCGCCTCTCCTCTAAATGGTTTTGCATAGTTGAATTCTGTGGGCTTTAACGTTTACATGACATTTTAGCACATACATCGGAGCCAAAAGCAGAAAGGACTTCCACAATTTCTTTGAAGCCTACAGTTAAGATATGTGGGATACAAACAACAACCCATAATGTCATGCTTTTTTGCAGCATAGCTACCCGTGTCATGCATTGTATTTCACTCGATGGAGCTAAATGTAGAAAATCTTTTAGAAGAAAAGTCACACGCACATTAACAATTCTTTATGTAGATATTTCAGAAACTTCACGTCGGTTCGCGCACTTAGAAAACATGCTAAGGCTGACCTGTAAATGCGAAATGAACCTGTGTCAGGCCCGTTTTTTCCATAAAAACTGATTTTCGTATCTGCTGTCTTATCCGAGATACAATACCACATCGCTACAAATGCTGGAAAGCTGGAATGGCTGACCTCGAAACGAGCACGTATCCAGAGCACTTTGTACCATAAAACCCACTTTCTGCAACTGCTGTCTTACACAACATACAGTCCCACATCATTGCAAACAGTTCTGAATTTCAACAAAGTTGGCTGCATAGGATCTATGATGCAAAAACAAAAAAACGCCAAAATGACACATAAATTCCTCAACACCACTCAGAATATGCTTTTTTTTCTTCATTATTGCAAAACTCAATCTGCATTCCATTCTGCTGCGCCTCTCCTCTAAAATGGTTTTGCGAATGTGAATTCTGTGGGCTTTAATGTTTACATGACATTTGATGACTTTTTCTAACCGGGACCTGCTCCATTGGTCCTGGGTTCCTCTTTCCATTATTGGATTGCCACAAGGCTTTCTAGAGAAGCTCCTGAAACAATCCACTTTCTCAAAAGGCACAAATGTCTAACAACGCTCAGATCATACCCTTTTCTTCCATATCGACAAAAGCAATACAGAACCTTCATAAACGACAAAGAGCTGACGTCCAATGAAAAAGTCACGAACCTGCCAAAAAAATCCTAACGGAGAAATTTCTGCAACTTGACATTGATTGCGCTATTAAAAAACTTGCAATAGCTGACCTCGAAATGAACACGTATCCAGAGCACTTTTTACCATAAAACCCTCTTTCTGCAACTGCTGTCTTACACAACATACAGTCTCACATCATTGCAAACAGTTCTGAATTTCAAAAAAAGTTGGCTGCATAGGATCTACAGATACAAAAACAAACGAACTCCAAAATGAGACTCAAATGCCTCAACACCACTCAGAACATGCTCCTTCAATATTGCAAAAAGCAATACAGAACATTCATCAACAACACAGAGCTCACAACCAAAGTTGCTGTTCTGTGCCCAATTCACACCCAGAAAGGAGCATCATGAGTCTTCATCGTGGGTTGGGAGACAAGCACTTTCGAAACACATTTCCAAGCAAAGAACTATAGAAATGATCCCTGAAAATATAGTCTTAACAATTTATTGAAACTCAATCTGCATTCCATTCAGCTGCGCCTCTCCTCTAAAATGGTTTTGCGTTGGTGAATTCTGTGGGCTTTAACGTTTACGTGACATTTGATGACTTTTCCTAGCCGGGACGAGCTCCATTGGTCCTGGGTTCCTCTTTCTATTATTGTATTGCCACAAGGCTTTCCAGAAAAGCTCCTGAAACAATCCACTTTCTCAAAAGGCACAAATGTCTAACAATGCTCAGATCATACCCCTTTCTTCCATATCGACAAAAGCAATACAGAACCTTCATAAACGACACAGAGCTGACGTCCAATGAAAAATTCACGCACCTGCCAACAAATGCTAACGGAGGAATTTCTGCAACTTGATGTTGATTGCGCTCTTAAAAAACTCTTTAGCACATACATCGGAGCCAAAAGCAGAAAGGACTTCCACAATCTCTTTGAAGCCTACAGTTAAGATATGTGGGATACAAACAACAACCCATAATGTCATGCTTTTTTGCAGCATAGCTACCCGTGTCATGCATTGTATTTCACTCGATGGAGCTAAATGTAGAAATCTTTTAGAAGAAAAGTCACACGCACATTAACAATTCTTTATGTAGACATTTCAGAAACTTGACGTCGGTTCGTGCACTTAGAAAACATGCTAAGGCTGACCTGTAAATGCGAAATGAACCTGTGTCAGGCCCGTTTTTTCCATAAAACCTGATTTTCGTATCTGCTGCCTTATCCGAGATACAATACCACATCGCTACAAATGCTGGAAAGCTGGAATGGCTGACCTCGAAACGAGCACGTATCCAGAGCACTTTCTACCATAAAACCCACTTTCTGCAACTGCTGTCTTACACAACATACAGTCCCACATCATTGCAAACAGTTCTGAATTTCAAAAAAAGTTGGCTGCATAGGATCTACAGATACAAAAACAAAAGAACTCCAAAATGAGGCTCAAATGCCTCAACACCACTCAGAACATGCTCCTTTCTTCAATATTGCAAAAAGCAATACAGAACGTTCATCAACAACACAGAGCTCACAACCAAAGTTGCTGCTCTGCACCCAATTCACACCCAGAAAGGAGCATCATGAGTCTTCATCGTGGGTTGGGAGACAAGCACTTTCGAAACACAATTCCAAACAAAGAACTATAGAAATGATCCCTGAAAATATAGTCTTATCGATTTATCGAAACTCAATCTGCATTCCATTCTGCTGCGCCTCTCCTCTAAAATGGTTTTGTGTTGGTGAATTCTGTGGCCTTTAACGTTTACGTGACATTTGATGACTTTTCCTTGCCGGGACCTGCTCCATTGGTCCTGGGCTCCTCTTTCCTTTATTGGATTGCCACAAGGCATTCCAGAACAATCCACTTTCTCAAAAGGCACAAATGTCTAACATCGCTCAGATTAGAGCCCGAAGCCATTTGTTTTGAGAATAATGGCTGGCTGATGAAGTTATTGGCTGGCTAGCCGGCTCAGCCAAAACCTAAATGGCTGCTGCAGCCGCCAAACTTTTCATAGCTGCAAATGGCTGAAGCCATGTTTTTTGGAATAAAATTGTATATATATCAGGCTAGGAATAATATATTTACAAATCCCTCTGTAAATGTCTTCATAATATAACTAGGTACTACTGAAGTGGAGATTTCGGACTTGGAGTATGAGAGAAAGGTCATTTTGAGAAAACGGGCTTTAAAGATTTATCATCAGCCAATGAAATCGCGCATTCAGTCTTTTTTACTTTCAAGATTGGTTGCTGATAAAAAAGGAAATTACCATATTTGGATCTGACAGCATTGTACAGGAGAGAGAGAGAGCTGCCTAACGATGCATGTGATGAGAGGGTGACGGAAGAGATCGCGGAGAAGTATGTTGATTAAGAACGCAAACTTTTGTTGAATGTATGAGAAATCTACAGACGCAAACAGACGAAGTGTAGTAAAATAAAGACCTACTGTGTATTTCGGACTTTTTTCACCACAAGTCTGAAAGAAGACATGTATTTGAAGACAAATTTCCAAAAATCTCAAAATTGACCAGTAAAAAAAAAAACGATGTTTTTGCCTGCCGTGTCTCGGCTTAATATAAACACACACTGTTATCAGTATTATTATGGACAAAGTTTTGCACATTTCACTTCAATGTACACTGAAGCATGCGTCGTGAATTAGAAACGGTGGTTTGTTACTGCAGTAATATCACGTTCAGTGCTATAAATCTCTCCGTTCCAGAATATTTGGTTCATAACGTCAATCTTTGTTTCAGGTGTTTGTGCAACCGTGCTCTGAAGATTTAACAAAAGTCTGGGTAACGTTAGGCCTAAGTTAAAAAAAAAGTAAGTAGGAATTAGGAAAGTATGTGAGAAGTGAGATCAAAATTACCTTGCTTGCTTCTTTCCGCCATTTCACCTCAGTGCGAGAAAAAAATGCATCGCTTCTTCTGTACGGAAAACGAGCAATTTTATTTGGTCATCAGTTCACTGTGAGTCTGTGTATCGTAGCAACGAGCACAAGACTGTGCTGTTATGAATCCAGTGGGAAAATATATCTCGTGTATTGTTTATATATTTCGTGTGTGTATGTCTCTATGTGATATAATTATTATTTGATGCAAATAATTCTAGCCGGCTCAGCCAAACTTTATCAGATGGCGGCTCAATTTGGCTTACGAAATTATTGGCTGGCGGCGGCTGAAATTCTAAATGGCGCAAATGGCGGCGCCTGGCGGCAGCTTCGGGATCTAACTCAGATCATACCCCTTTCTTCCATATCGACAAAAGCAATACAGAACCTTCATAAACGACACAGAGCTGACGTCCAATGAAAAAGTCACGCACCTGCCAACAAATGCTAACAGAGATATTTCTGCATCTTGATGTTGATTGTCAATCTGCAATCTGCATTCCATTCTGCTGCGCCTCTCCTCTAAATGGTTTTGCGTAGTTGAATTCTGTGGGCTTTAACGTTTACGTGACATTTGATGACTTTTTCTAGCCGGGACCGGCTCCATTGGTCCTGGGTTCCTCTTTCCATTATTGGATTGCCACAAGGCTTTCCAGAAAAGCTCCTGAAACAATCCACTTTCTCAAAAGGCACAAATGTCTAACAACGCTCAGATCATACCCTTTTCTTCCATATCGACAAAAGCAATACAGAACCTTCATAAGTGACACAGAGCTGACGTCCAATGAAAAAGTCACGCACCTGCCAACAAATGCTAACGGAGGAATTTCTGCAACTTGACATTGATTGCGCTCTTAAAAAACTTGCAATGGCTGACCTCGAAAGGAGCACATATCCAGAGCACTTTTTACCATAAAACCCACTTTCTGCAAATGATGTCTTACACAACATACAGTCCCACATCACTGCAAACAGTTCTGAATTTCAACAAAGTTGGCTGCATAGGTTCTATAAATGCAAAAACAAAAGAACTCCAAACCGAGACTCAAATGTCTCAACACCACTCAGAACATGCTCTTTTCTTCAATATTACAAAAAGCAATAAAGAACGTTCATCAACAACACAGAGCTCACAACCAAAGTTGCTGCTCTGTGCCCAATTCACACCCAGAAAGGAGCATCATGAGTCTTCATCATGGGTTGGGAGACAAGCACTTTTGAAACACATTTCCAAGCAAAGAACTATAGAAATGATCCCTGAAAATATAGTCTTAACAATTTATCGAAACTCAATCTGCATTCCATTCTGCTGCGCCTCTCCTCTAAAATGGTTTTGCGTTGGTGAATTCTGTGGGCTTTAACGTTAACGTGACATTTGATGACTTTTCCTAGCCGGGACGAGCTCCATTGGTCCTGGGCTCCTCTTTCTATTATTGTATTGCCACAAGGCTTTCCAGAAAAGCTCCTGAAACAATCCACTTTCTCAAAAGGCACAAATGTCTAACATCGCTCAGATCATACCCCTTTCTTCCATATCGACAAAAGCAATACAGAACCTTCATAAACGACACAGAGCTGACGTCCAATGAAAAATTCACGCACCTGCCAACAAATGCTAACGGAGGAATTTCTGCAACTTGATGTTGATTGCGCTCTTAAAAAACTCTTTAGCACATACATCGGAGCCAAAAGCAGAAAGGACTTCCACAATCTCTTTGAAGCCTACTGTTAAGATATGTGGGATACAAACAACAACCCATAATGTCATGCTTTTTTGCAGCATAGCTACCCGTGTCATGCATTGTATTTCACTCGTTGGAGCTAAATGTAGAAATCTTTTAGAAGAAAAGTCACACGCACATTAACAATTCTTTATGTAGACATTTCAGAAACTTGACGTCGGTTCGTGCACTTAGAAAACATGCTAAGGCTGACCTGTAAATGCGAAATGAACCTGTGTCAGGCCCGTTTTTTCCATAAAACCTGATTTTCGTATCTGCTGTCTTATCCGAGATACAATACCACATCGCTACAAATGCTGGAAAGCTGGAATGGCTGACCTCGAAACGAGCACGTATCCAGAGCACTTTGTACCATAAAACCCACTTTCTGCAACTGCTGTCTTACACAACATACAGTCCCACATCATTGCAAACAGTTCTGAATTTCAAAAAAAGTTGGCTGCATAGGATCTACAGATACAAAAACAAAAGAACTCCAAAATGAGGCTCAAATGCCTCAACACCACTCAGAACATGCTCCTTTCTTCAATATTGCAAAAAGCAATACAGAACGTTCATCAACAACACAGAGCTCACAACCAAAGTTGCTGCTCTGCAACCAATTCACACCAAGAAAGGAGCATCATGAGTCTTCATCGTGGGTTGGGAGACAAGCACTTTCGAAACACATTTCCAAGCAAAAAACTATAGAAATGATCCCTGAAAATATAGTCTTGACGATTTATCGAAACTCAATCTGCATTCCATTCTGCTGCGCCTCTCCTCTAAAATGGTGTTGCCTAGTTGAAATCTGTGGGCTTTAACGTTTACGTGACATTTGATGACTTTTCCTAGTCGGGACGAGCTCCATTGGTCCTGGGTTCCTCTTTCTATTATTGTATTGCCACAAGGCTTTCCAGAAAAGCTCCTGAAACAATCCACTTTCTCAAAAGGCACAAATGTCTAACAATGCTCAGATCATACCCCTTTCTTCCATATCGACAAAAGCAATACAGAACCTTCATAAACGACACAGAGCTGACGTCCAATGAAAAAGTCACGCACCTGCCAACAAATGCTAACGGAGGAATTTCTGCAACTTGATGTTGATTGTCAATCTGCAATCTGCATTCCATTCTGCTGCGCCTCTCCTCTAAATGGTTTTGCATAGTTGAATTCTGTGGGCTTTAACGTTTACATGACATTTTAGCACATACATCGGAGCCAAAAGCAGAAAGGACTTCCACAATTTCTTTGAAGCCTACAGTTAAGATATGTGGGATACAAACAACAACCCATAATGTCATGCTTTTTTGCAGCATAGCTACCCGTGTCATGCATTGTATTTCACTCGATGGAGCTAAATGTAGAAAATCTTTTAGAAGAAAAGTCACACGCACATTAACAATTCTTTATGTAGATATTTCAGAAACTTCACGTCGGTTCGCGCACTTAGAAAACATGCTAAGGCTGACCTGTAAATGCGAAATGAACCTGTGTCAGGCCCGTTTTTTCCATAAAAACTGATTTTCGTATCTGCTGTCTTATCCGAGATACAATACCACATCGCTACAAATGCTGGAAAGCTGGAATGGCTGACCTCGAAACGAGCACGTATCCAGAGCACTTTGTACCATAAAACCCACTTTCTGCAACTGCTGTCTTACACAACATACAGTCCCACATCATTGCAAACAGTTCTGAATTTCAACAAAGTTGGCTGCATAGGATCTATGATGCAAAAACAAAAAAACGCCAAAATGACACATAAATTCCTCAACACCACTCAGAATATGCTTTTTTTTCTTCATTATTGCAAAACTCAATCTGCATTCCATTCTGCTGCGCCTCTCCTCTAAAATGGTTTTGCGAATGTGAATTCTGTGGGCTTTAATGTTTACATGACATTTGATGACTTTTTCTAACCGGGACCTGCTCCATTGGTCCTGGGTTCCTCTTTCCATTATTGGATTGCCACAAGGCTTTCTAGAGAAGCTCCTGAAACAATCCACTTTCTCAAAAGGCACAAATGTCTAACAACGCTCAGATCATACCCTTTTCTTCCATATCGACAAAAGCAATACAGAACCTTCATAAACGACAAAGAGCTGACGTCCAATGAAAAAGTCACGAACCTGCCAAAAAAATCCTAACGGAGAAATTTCTGCAACTTGACATTGATTGCGCTATTAAAAAACTTGCAATAGCTGACCTCGAAATGAACACGTATCCAGAGCACTTTTTACCATAAAACCCTCTTTCTACAACTGCTGTCTTACACAACATACAGTCTCACATCATTGCAAACAGTTCTGAATTTCAAAAAAAGTTGGCTGCATAGGATCTACAGATACAAAAACAAACGAACTCCAAAATGAGACTCAAATGCCTCAACACCACTCAGAACATGCTCCTTCAATATTGCAAAAAGCAATACAGAACATTCATCAACAACACAGAGCTCACAACCAAAGTTGCTGCTCTGTGCCCAATTCACACCCAGAAAGGAGCATCATGAGTCTTCATCGTGGGTTGGGAGACAAGCACTTTCGAAACACATTTCCAAGCAAAGAACTATAGAAATGATCCCTGAAAATATAGTCTTAACAATTTATTGAAACTCAATCTGCATTCCATTCAGCTGCGCCTCTCCTCTAAAATGGTTTTGCGTTGGTGAATTCTGTGGGCTTTAACGTTTACGTGACATTTGATGACTTTTCCTAGCCGGGACGAGCTCCATTGGTCCTGGGTTCCTCTTTCTATTATTGTATTGCCACAAGGCTTTCCAGAAAAGCTCCTGAAACAATCCACTTTCTCAAAAGGCACAAATGTCTAACAATGCTCAGATCATACCCCTTTCTTCCATATCGACAAAAGCAATACAGAACCTTCATAAACGACACAGAGCTGACGTCCAATGAAAAATTCACGCACCTGCCAACAAATGCTAACGGAGGAATTTCTGCAACTTGACATTGATTGCGCTCTTAAAAAACTCTTTAGCACATACATCGGAGCCAAAAGCAGAAAGGACTTCCACAATCTCTTTGAAGCCTACTGTTAAGATATGTGGGATACAAATAACAACCCATAATGTCATGCTTTTTTGCAGCATAGCTACCCGTGTCATGCATTGTATTTCACTCGTTGGAGCTAAATGTAGAAATCTTTTAGAAGAAAAGTCACACGCACATTAACAATTCTTTATGTAGACATTTCAGAAACTTGACGTCGGTTCGTACACTTAGAAAACATGCTAAGGCTGACCTGTAAATGCGAAATGAACCTGTGTCAGGCCCGTTTTTTCCATAAAACCTGATTTTCGTATCTGCTGTCTTATCCGAGATACAATACCACATCGCTACAAATGCTGGAAAGCTGGAATGGCTGACCTCGAAACGAGCACGTATCCAGAGCACTTTTTACCATAAAACCCACTTTCTGCAACTGCTGTCTTACACAACATACAGTCCCACATCATTGCAAACAGTTCTGAATTTCAAAAAAAGTTGGCTGCATAGGATCTACAGATACAAAAACAAAAGAACTCCAAAATGAGGCTCAAATGCCTCAACACCACTCAGAACATGCTCCTTCAATATTGCAAAAAGCAATACAGAACATTCATCAACAACACAGAGCTCACAACCAAAGTTGCTGCTCTGTGCCCAATTCACACCCAGAAAGGAGCATCATGAGTCTTCATCGTGGGTTGGGAGACAAGCACTTTCGAAACACATTTCCAAGCAAAGAACTATAGAAATGATCCCTGAAAATATAGTCTTAACGATTTATCGAAACTCAATCTGCATTCCATTCTGCTGCGCCTCTCCTCTAAAATGGTTTTGCCTAGTTGAAATCTGTGGGCTTTAACATTTACGTGACATTTGATGACTTTTCCTAGCCGGGACGAGCTCCATTGGTCCTGGGTTCCTCTTTCTATTATTGTATTGCCACAAGGCTTTCCAGAAAAGCTCCTGAAACAATCCACTTTCTCAAAAGGCACAAATGTCTAACAATGCTCAGATCATACCCCTTTCTTCCATTTTGACAAAAGCAATACAGAACCTTCATAAGCGACACAGAGCTGACGTCCAATGAAAAATTCACGCACCTGCCAACAAATGCTAACAGAGGCATTTCTGCATCTTGATGTTGATTGTCAATCTGCAATCTGCATTCCATTCTGCTGCGCCTCTCCTCTAAATGGTTTTGCGTAGTTGAATTCTGTGGGCTTTAACGTTTACGTGACATTTGATGACTTTTTCTAGCCGGGACCGGCTCCATTGGTCCTGGGTTCCTCTTTCCATTATTGGATTGCCACAAGGCTTTCCAGAAAAGCTCCTGAAACAATCCACTTTCTCAAAAGGCACAAATGTCTAACAACGCTCAGATCATACCCTTTTCTTCCATATCGACAAAAGCAATACAGAACCTTCATAAGCGACACAGAGCTGACGTCCAATGAAAAAGTCACGCACCTGCCAACAAATGCTAACGGAGGAATTTCTGCAACTTGACATTGATTGCGCTCTTAAAAAACTTGCAATGGCTGATCTCGAAAGGAGCACATATCCAGAGCACTTTTTACCATAAAACCCACTTTCTGCAAATGATGTCTTACACAACATACAGTCCCACATCACTGCAAACAGTTCTGAATTTCAACAAAGTTGGCTGCATAGGATCTATAAATGCAAAAACAAAAGAACTCCAAACCGAGACTCAAATGCCTCAACACCACTCAGAACATGCTCCTTTCTTCAATATTGCAAAAAGCAATACAGAACGTTCATCAACAACACAGAGCTCACAACCAAAGTTGCTGCTCTGCACCCAATTCACACCAAGAAAGGAGCATCATGAGTCTTCATCGTGGGTTGGGAGACAAGCACTTTCGAAACACATTTCCAAGCAAAGAACTATAGAAATGATCCCTGAAAATATAGTCTTATCGATTTATTGAAACTCAATCTGCATTCCATTCTGCTGCGCCTCTCCTCTAAAATGGTTTTGTGTTGGTGAATTCTGTGGCCTTTAACGTTTACGTGACATTTGATGACTTTTCCTTGCCGGGACCTGCTCCATTGGTCCTGGGCTCCTCTTTCCTTTATTGGATTGCCACAAGGCATTCCAGAACAATCCACTTTCTCAAAAGGCACAAATGTCTAACATCGCTCAGATCATACCCCTTTCTTCCATATCGACAAAAGCAATACAGAACCTTCATAAACGACACAGAGCTGACGTCCAATGAAAAATTCACGCACCTGCCAACAAATGCTAACAGAGGTATTTCTGCATCTTGATGTTGATTGTCAATCTGCAATCTGCATTCCATTCTGCTGCGCCTCTCCTCTAAATGGTTTTGCGTAGTTGAATTCTGTGGGCTTTAACGTTTACGTGACATTTGATGACTTTTTCTAGCCGGGACCGGCTCCATTGGTCCTGGGTTCCTCTTTCCATTATTGGATTGCCACAAGGCTTTCCAGAAAAGCTCCTGAAACAATCCACTTTCTCAAAAGGCACAAATGTCTAACAACGCTCAGATCATACCCTTTTCTTCCATATCGACAAAAGCAATACAGAACCTTCATAAGCGACACAGAGCTGACGTCCAATGAAAAAGTCACGCACCTGCCAACAAATGCTAACGGAGGAATTTCTGCAACTTGACATTGATTGCGCTCTTAAAAAACTTGCAATGGCTGACCTCGAAAGGAGCACATATCCAGAGCACTTTTTACCATAAAACCCACTTTCTGCAAATGATGTCTTACACAAAATACAGTCCCACATCACTGCCTACAGTTCTGAATTTCAACAAAGTTGGCTGCATAGGTTCTATAAATGCAAAAACAAAAGAACTCCAAACCGAGACTCAAATGTCTCAACACCACTCAGAACATGCTGAGTGTTCTGAGTGACGAACCTGCCAAAAAAATCCTAACGGATGAATTTCTGCAACTTGACATTGATTGCGCTCCTAAAAAACTTGCAATGGCTGACCTCGAAATGAACACGTATCCAGAGCACTTTTTACCATAAAACCCACTTTCTGCAAATGCTGTCTTACACAACATACAGTCCCACACCATTGCAAACAGTTCTGAATTTCAAAAAAGTTGGCTGCATAGGATCTACAGATACAAAAACAAAAGAACTCCAAAATGAGACTCAAATATCTCAACACCACTCAGAACATGTTCCTTTCTTCAATATTGCAAAAAGCAATACAGAACATTCATCAACAACACAGAGCTCACAACCAAAGTTGCTGCTCTGCACCCAATTCACACCCAGAAAGGAGCATCATGAGTCTTCATCGTGGGTTGGGAGACAAGCACTTTCGAAACACATTTCCAAGCAAAGAACTATAGAAATGATCCCTGAAAATATACAGTAGTCTTAACGATTTCTCGAAACTCAATCTGCATTCCATTCTGCTGCGCCTCTCCTCTAAAATGGTTTTGCCTAGTTGAAATCTGTGGGCTTTAACGTTTACGTGACATTTGATGACTTTTCCTAGCTGGGACGAGCTCCATTGGTCCTGGGTTCCTCTTTCTATTATTGTATTGCCACAAGGCTTTCCAGAAAAGCTCCTGAAACAATCCACTTTCTCAAAAGGCACAAATGTCTAACAATGCTCAGATCATACCCCTTTCTTCCATATCGACAAAAGCAATACAGAACCTTCATAAACGACACAGAGCTGACGTCCAATGAAAAATTCACGCACCTGCCAACAAATGCTAACGGAGGAATTTCTGCAACTTGATGTTGATTGCGCTCTTAAAAAACTCTTTAGCACATACATCGGAGCCAAAAGCAGAAAGGACTTCCACAATCTCTTTGAAGCCTACAGTTAAGATATGTGGGATACAAACAACAACCCATAATGTCATGCTTTTTTGCAGCATAGCTACCCGTGTCATGCATTGTATTTCACTCGATGGAGCTAAATGTAGAAATCTTTTAGAAGAAAAGTCACACGCACATTAACAATTCTTTATGTAGACATTTCAGAAACTTGACGTCGGTTCGTGCACTTAGAAAACATGCTAAGGCTGACCTGTAAATGCGAAATGAACCTGTGTCAGGCCCGTTTTTTCCATAAAACCTGATTTTCGTATCTGCTGCCTTATCCGAGATACAATACCACATCGCTAAAAATGCTGGAAAGCTGGAATGGCTGACCTCGAAACGAGCACGTATCCAGAGCACTTTGTACCATAAAACCCACTTTCTGCAACTGCTGTCTTACACAACATACAGTCCCACATCACTACAAACAGTTCTGAATTTCAAAAAAAGTTGGCTGCATAGGATCTACAGATACAAAAACAAAAGAACTCCAAAATGAGACTCAAATGCCTCAACACCACTCAGAACATGCTCCTTTCTTCAATATTGCAAAAAGCAATAAAGAACGTTCATCAACAACACAGAGCTCACAACCAAAGTTGCTGCTCTGCACCCAATTCACACCCAGAAAGGAGCATCATGAGTCTTCATCGTGGGTTGGGAGACAAGCACTTTCAAAACACATTTCCAAGCAAAGAACTATAGAAATGATCCCTGAAAATATAGTCTTATCGATTTATCGAAACTCAATCTGCATTCCATTCTGCTGCGCCTCTCCTCTAAAATGGTTTTGTGTTGGTGAATTCTGTTGCCTTTAACGTTTACGTGACATTTGATGACTTTTCCTTGCCGGGACCTGCTCCATTGGTCCTGGGCTCCTCTTTCCTTTATTGGATTGCCACAAGGCATTCCAGAACAATCCACTTTCTCAAAAGGCACAAATGTCTAACATCGCTCAGATCATACCCTTTTCTTCCATATCGACAAAAGCAATACAGAACCTTCATAAACGACACAGAGCTGACGTCCAATGAAAAAGTCACGCACCTGCCAACAAATGCTAACAGAGATATTTCTGCATCTTGATGTTGATTGTCAATCTGCAATCTGCATTCCATTCTGCTGCGCCTCTCCTCTAAATGGTTTTGCGTAGTTGAATTCTGTGGGCTTTAACGTTTACGTGACATTTGATGACTTTTTCTAGCCGGGACCGGCTCCATTGCTCCTGGGTTCCTCTTTCCATTATTGGATTGCCACAAGGCTTTCCAGAAAAGCTCCTGAAACAATCCACTTTCTCAAAAGGCACAAATGTCTAACAACGCTCAGATCATACCCCTTTCTTCCATATCGACAAAAGCAATACAGAACCTTCATAAGCGACACAGAGCTGACGTCCAATGAAAAAGTCACGCACCTGCCAACAAATGCTAACGGAGGAATTTCTGCAACTTGACATTGATTGCGCTCTTAAAAAACTTGCAATGGCTGACCTCGAAAGGAGCACATATCCAGAGCACTTTTTACCATAAAACCCACTTTCTGCAAATGATGTCTTACACAACATACAGTCCCACATCACTGCAAACAGTTCTGAACTTCAAAAAAGTTGGCTGCATAGGTTCTATAAATGCAAAAACAAAAGAACTCCAAACCGAGACTCAAATGTCTCAACACCACTCAGAACACGCTCCTTTCTTCAATATTACAAAAAGCAATAAAGAATGTTCATCAACAACACAGAGCTCACAACCAAAGTTGCTGCTCTGTGCCCAAATCACACCCAGAAAGGAGCATCATGAGTCTTCATCATGGGTTGGGAGACAAGCACTTTCGAAACACATTTCCAAGAAAAGAACTATAGAAATGATCCCTGAAAATATAGTCTTAACAATTTATCGAAACTCAATCT
Organism: Scardinius erythrophthalmus; assembly: GCF_964197995.2. Classification (NCBI taxonomy): domain Eukaryota; kingdom Metazoa; phylum Chordata; class Actinopteri; order Cypriniformes; family Leuciscidae; genus Scardinius; species Scardinius erythrophthalmus. Next base: position 19,824,516 of record NC_138244.1, read on the forward strand.
GCATTCCATTCTGCTGCGCCTCTCCTCTAAAATGGTTTTGCGTTGGTGAAATCTGTGGGCTTTAACGTTTACGTGACATTTGATGACTTTTCCTTGCCGGGACGAGCTCCATTGGTCCTGGGTTCCTTTTTCTATTATTGTATTGCCACAAGGCTTTCCAGAAAAGCTCCTGAAACAATCCACTTTCTCAAAAGGCACAAATGTCTAACAATGCTCAGATCATACCCCTTTCTTCCATATCGACAAAAGCAATACAGAACCTTTAAAACGACACAGAGCTGACGTCCAATGAAAAATTCACGCACCTGCCAACAAATGCTAACGGAGGAATTTCTGCAACTTGATGTTGATTGCGCTCTTAAAAAACTCTTTAGCACATACATCGGAGCCAAAAGCAGAAAGGACTTCCACAATCTCTTTGAAGCCTACTGTTAAGATATGTGGGATACAAACAACAACCCATAATGTCATGCTTTTTTGCAGCATAGCTACCCGTGTCATGCATTGTATTTCACTCGTTGGAGCTAAATGTAGAAATCTTTTAGAAGAAAAGTCACACGCACATTAACAATTCTTTATGTAGACATTTCAGAAACTTGACGTCGGTTCGTGCACTTAGAAAACATGCTAAGGCTGACCTGTAAATGCGAAATGAACCTGTGTCAGGCCCGTTTTTTCCATAAAACCAGATTTTCGTATCTGCTGCCTTATCCGAGATACAATACCACATCGCTACAAATGCTGGAAAGCTGGAATGGCTGACCTCGAAACGAGCACGTATCCAGAGCACTTTCTACCATAAAACCCACTTTCTGCAACTGCTGTCTTACACAACATACAGTCCCACATCATTGCAAACAGTTCTGAATTTCAACAAAGTTGGCTGCATAGGATCTACGATGCAAAAACAAAAAAACGCCAAAATGACACATAAATTCCTCAACACCACTCAGAATATGCTTTTTTTCTTCATTATTGCAAAACTCAATCTGCATTCCATTCTGCTGCGCCTCTCCTCTAAAATGGTTTTGCGAATGTGAATTCTGTGGGCTTTAATGTTTACGTGACATTTGATGACTTTTTCTAACCGGGACCTGCTCCATTGGTCCTGGGTTCCTCTTTCCATTATTGGATTGCCACAAGGCTTTCCAGAAAAGCTCCTGAAACAATCCACTTTCTCAAAAGGCACAAATGTCTAACAACGCTCAGATCATACCCTTTTCTTCCATATCGACAAAAGCAATACAGAACCTTCTTAAACGACACAGAGCTGACGTCCAATGAAAAAGTCACGAACCTGCCAAAAAAATCCTAACGGGGAAATTTCTGCAACTTGACATTGATTGCGCTCTTAAAAAACTTGCAATGGCTGACCTCGAAATGAACACGTATCCAGAGCACTTTTTACCATAAAACCCTCTTTCTGCAACTGCTGTCTTACACAACATACAGTCCCACATCACTGCAAACAGTTCAGAATTTCAAAAAAAGTTGGCTGCATAGGATCTACAGACACAAAAACAAAAGAACTCCAAAATGAGACTCAAATGCCTCAACACCACTCAGAACATGCTCCTTCAATATTGCAAAAAGCAATACAGAACGTTCATCAACAACACAGAGCTCACAACCAAAGTTGCTGCTCTGTGCCCAATTCACACCCAGAAAGGAGCATCATGAGTCTTCATCGTGGGTTGGGAGACAAGCACTTTCGAAACACATTTCCAAGCAAAGAACTATAGAAATGATCCCTGAAAATATAGTCTTAACGATTTATCGAAACTCAATCTGCATTCCATTCTGCTGCGCCTCTCCTCTAAAATGGTTTTGCCTAGTTGAAATCTGTGGGCTTTAACGTTTACGTGACATTTGATGACTTTTCATAGCCGGGACGAGCTCCATTGGTCCTGGGTTCCTCTTTCTATTATTGTATTGCCACAAGGCTTTCCAGAAAAGCTCCTGAAACAATCCACTTTCTCAAAAGGCACAAATGTCTAACAATGCTCAGATCATACCCCTTTCTTCCATATCGACAAAAGCAACACAGAACCTTCATAAACGACACAGAGCTGACGTCCACTGAAAAATTCACGCACCTGCCAACAAATGCTAACAGAGGTATTTATGCATCTTGATGTTGATTGTCAATCTGCAATCTGCATTCCATTCTGCTGCGCCTCTCCTCTAAATGGTTTTGCGTAGTTGAATTCTGTGGGCTTTAACGTTTACGTGACATTTGATGACTTTTTCTAGCCGGGACCGGCTCCATTGGTCCTGGGTTCCTCTTTCCATTATTGGATTGCCACAAGGCTTTCCAGAAAAGCTCCTGAAACAATCCACTTTCTCAAAAGGCACAAATGTCTAACAACGCTCAGATCATACCCTTTTCTTCCATATCGACAAAAGCAATACAGAACCTTCATAAGCGACACAGAGCTGACGTCCAATGAAAAAGTCACGCACCTGCCAACAAATGCTAACGGAGGAATTTCTGCAACTTGACATTGATTGCGCTCTTAAAAAACTTGCAATGGCTGATCTCGAAAGGAGCACATATCCAGAGCACTTTTTACCATAAAACCCACTTTCTGCAAATGATGTCTTACACAACATACAGTCCCACATCACTGCAAACAGTTCTGAATTTCAACAAAGTTGGCTGCATAGAATCTATAAATGCAAAAACAAAAGAACTCCAAACCGAGACTCAAATGCCTCAACACCACTCAGAACAAGCTCCTTTCTTCAATATTGCAAAAAGCAATACAGAACGTTCATCAACAACACAGAGCTCACAACCAAAGTTGCTGCTCTGCACCCAATTCACACCAAGAAAGGAGCATCATGAGTCTTCATCGTGGGTTGGGAGACAAGCACTTTCGAAACACATTTCCAAGCAAAGAACTATAGAAATGATCCCTGAAAATATAGTCTTATCGATTTATTGAAACTCAATCTGCATTCCATTCTGCTGCGCCTCTCCTCTAAAATGGTTTTGTGTTGGTGAATTCTGTGGCCTTTAACGTTTACGTGACATTTGATGACTTTTCCTTGCCGGGACCTGCTCCATTGGTCCTGGGCTCCTCTTTCCTTTATTGGATTGCCACAAGGCATTCCAGAACAATCCACTTTCTCAAAAGGCACAAATGTCTAACATCGCTCAGATCATACCCCTTTCTTCCATATCGACAAAAGCAATACAGAACCTTCATAAACGACACAGAGCTGACGTCCAATGAAAAATTCACGCACCTGCCAACAAATGCTAACAGAGGTATTTCTGCATCTTGATGTTGATTGTCAATCTGCAATCTGCATTCCATTCTGCTGCGCCTCTCCTCTAAATGGTTTTGCGTAGTTGAATTCTGTGGGCTTTAACGTTTACGTGACATTTGATGACTTTTTCTAGCCGGGACCGGCTCCATTGGTCCTGGGTTCCTTTTTCCATTATTGGATTGCCACAAGGCTTTCCAGAAAAGCTCCTGAAACAATCCACTTTCTCAAAAGGCACAAATGTCTAACAACGCTCAGATCATACCCTTTTCTTCCATATCGACAAAAGCAATACAGAACCTTCATAAGCGACACAGAGCTGACGTCCAATGAAAAAGTCACGCACCTGCCAACAAATGCTAACGGAGGAATTTCTGCAACTTGACATTGATTGCGCTCTTAAAAAACTTGCAATGGCTGACCTCGAAAGGAGCACATATCCAGAGCACTTTTTACCATAAAACCCACTTTCTGCAAATGATGTCTTACACAAAATACAGTCCCACATCACTGCCTACAGTTCTGAATTTCAACAAAGTTGGCTGCATAGGATCTATAAATGCAAAAACAAAAGAACTCCAAACCGAGACTCAAATGTCTCAACACCACTCAGAACATGCTGAGTGTTCTGAGTGACGAACCTGCCAAAAAAATCCTAACGGATGAATTTCTGCAACTTGACATTGATTGCGCTCCTAAAAAACTTGCAATGGCTGACCTCGAAATGAACACGTATCCAGAGCACTTTTTACCATAAAACCCACTTTCTGCAAATGCTGTCTTACACAACATACAGTCCCACACCATTGCAAACAGTTCTGAATTTCAAAAAAGTTGGCTGCATAGGATCTACAGATACAAAAACAAAAGAACTCCAAAATGAGACTCAAATATCTCAACACCACTCAGAACATGTTCCTTTCTTCAATATTGCAAAAAGCAATACAGAACATTCATCAACAACACAGAGCTCACAACCAAAGTTGCTGCTCTGCACCCAATTCACACCCAGAAAGGAGCATCATGAGTCTTCATCGTGGGTTGGGAGACAAGCACTTTCGAAACACATTTCCAAGCAAAGAACTATAGAAATGATCCCTGAAAATATAGTCTTAACGATTTCTCGAAACTCAATCTGCATTCCATTCTGCTGCGCCTCTCCTCTAAAATGGTTTTGCCTAGTTGAAATCTGTGGGCTTTAACGTTTACGTGACATTTGATGACTTTTCCTAGCTGGGAAGAGCTCCATTGGTCCTGGGTTCCTCTTTCTATTATTGTATTGCCACAAGGCTTTCCAGAAAAGCTCCTGAAACAATCCACTTTCTCAAAAGGCACAAATGTCTAACAATGCTCAGATCATACCCCTTTCTTCCATATCGACAAAAGCAATACAGAACCTTCATAAACGACACAGAGCTGACGTCCAATGAAAAATTCACGCACCTGCCAACAAATGCTAACGGAGGAATTTCTGCAACTTGATGTTGATTGCGCTCTTAAAAAACTCTTTAGCACATACATCGGAGCCAAAAGCAGAAAGGACTTCCACAATCTCTTTGAAGCCTACAGTTAAGATATGTGGGATACAAACAACAACCCATAATGTCATGCTTTTTTGCAGCATAGCTACCCGTGTCATGCATTGTATTTCACTCGATGGAGCTAAATGTAGAAATCTTTTAGAAGAAAAGTCACACGCACATTAACAATTCTTTATGTAGACATTTCAGAAACTTGACGTCGGTTCGTGCACTTAGAAAACATGCTAAGGCTGACCTGTAAATGCGAAATGAACCTGTGTCAGGCCCGTTTTTTCCATAAAACCTGATTTTCGTATCTGCTGCCTTATCCGAGATACAATACCACATCGCTAAAAATGCTGGAAAGCTGGAATGGCTGACCTCGAAACGAGCACGTATCCAGAGCACTTTGTACCATAAAACCCACTTTCTGCAACTGCTGTCTTACACAACATACAGTCCCACATCACTACAAACAGTTCTGAATTTCAAAAAAAGTTGGCTGCATAGGATCTACAGATACAAAAACAAAAGAACTCCAAAATGAGACTCAAATGCCTCAACACCACTCAGAACATGCTCCTTTCTTCAATATTGCAAAAAGCAATAAAGAACGTTCATCAACAACACAGAGCTCACAACCAAAGTTGCTGCTCTGCACCCAATTCACACCCAGAAAGGAGCATCATGAGTCTTCATCGTGGGTTGGGAGACAAGCACTTTCGAAACACATTTCCAAGCAAAGAACTATAGAAATGATCCCTGAAAATATAGTCTTATCGATTTATCGAAACTCAATCTGCATTCCATTCTGCTGCGCCTCTCCTCTAAAATGGTTTTGTGTTGGTGAATTCTGTTGCCTTTAACGTTTACGTGACATTTGATGACTTTTCCTTGCCGGGACCTGCTCCATTGGTCCTGGGCTCCTCTTTCCTTTATTGGATTGCCACAAGGCATTCCAGAACAATCCACTTTCTCAAAAGGCACAAATGTCTAACATCGCTCAGATCATACCCTTTTCTTCCATATCGACAAAAGCAATACAGAACCTTCATAAACGACACAGAGCTGACGTCCAATGAAAAAGTCACGCACCTGCCAACAAATGCTAACAGAGGTATTTCTGCATCTTGATGTTGATTGTCAATCTGCAATCTGCATTCCATTCTGCTGCGCCTCTCCTCTAAATGGTTTTGCGTAGTTGAATTCTGTGGGCTTTAACGTTTACGTGACATTTGATGACTTTTTCTAGCCGGGACCGGCTCCATTGCTCCTGGGTTCCTCTTTCCATTATTGGATTGCCACAAGGCTTTCCAGAAAAGCTCCTGAAACAATCCACTTTCTCAAAAGGCACAAATGTCTAACAACGCTCAGATCATACCCCTTTCTTCCATATCGACAAAAGCAATACAGAACCTTCATAAGCGACACAGAGCTGACGTCCAATGAAAAAGTCACGCACCTGCCAACAAATGCTAACGGAGGAATTTCTGCAACTTGACATTGATTGCGCTCTTAAAAAACTTGCAATGGCTGACCTCGAAAGGAGCACATATCCAGAGCACTTTTTACCATAAAACCCACTTTCTGCAAATGATGTCTTACACAACATACAGTCCCACATCACTGCAAACAGTTCTGAATTTCAAAAAAGTTGGCTGCATAGGTTCTATAAATGCAAAAACAAAAGAACTCCAAACCGAGACTCAAATGTCTCAACACCACTCAGAACATGCTCCTTTCTTCAATATTACAAAAAGCAATAAAGAATGTTCATCAACAACACAGAGCTCACAACCAAAGTTGCTGCTCTGTGCCCAAATCACACCCAGAAAGGAGCATCATGAGTCTTCATCATGGGTTGGGAGACAAGCACTTTCGAAACACATTTCCAAGAAAAGAACTATAGAAATGATCCCTGAAAATATAGTCTTAACAATTTATCGAAACTCAATCTGCATTCCATTCTGCTGCGCCTCTCCTCTAAAATGGTTTTGCGTTGGTGAAATCTGTGGGCTTTAACGTTTACGTGACATTTGATGACTTTTCCTTGCCGGGACGAGCTCCATTGGTCCTGGGTTCCTCTTTCTATTATTGTATTGCCACAAGGCTTTCCAGAAAAGCTCCTGAAACAATCCACTTTCTCAAAAGGCACAAATGTCTAACAATGCTCAGATCATACCCCTTTCTTCCATATCGACAAAAGCAATACAGAACCTTCATAAACGACACAGAGCTGACGTCCAATGAAAAATTCACGCACCTGCCAACAAATGCTAACGGAGGAATTTCTGCAACTTGATGTTGATTGCGCTCTTAAAAAACTCTTTAGCACATACATCGGAGCCAAAAGCAGAAAGGACTTCCACAATCTCTTTGAAGCCTACAGTTAAGATATGTGGGATACAAACAACAACCCATAATGTCATGCTTTTTTGCAGCATAGCTACCCGTGTCATGCATTGTATTTCACTCGATGGAGCTAAATGTAGAAATCTTTTAGAAGAAAAGTCACACGCACATTAACAATTCTTTATGTAGACATTTCAGAAACTTGACGTCGGTTCGTGCACTTAGAAAACATGCTAAGGCTGACCTGTAAATGCGAAATGAACCTGTGTCAGGCCCGTTTTTTCCATAAAACCTGATTTTCGTATCTGCTGCCTTATCCGAGATACAACACCACATCGCTAAAAATGCTGGAAAGCTGGAATGGCTGACCTCGAAACGAGCACGTATCCAGAGCACTTTGTACCATAAAACCCACTTTCTGCAAATGATGTCTTACACAACATACAGTCCCACATCACTACAAACAGTTCTGAATTTCAAAAAAAGTTGGCTGCATAGGATCTACAGATACAAAAACAAAAGAACTCCAAAATGAGACTCAAATGCCTCAACACCACTCAGAACATGCTCCTTTCTTCAATATTGCAAAAAGCAATAAAGAACGTTCATCAACAACACAGAGCTCACAACCAAAGTTGCTGCTCTGCACCCAATTCACACCCAGAAAGGAGCATCATGAGTCTTCATCATGGGTTGGGAGACAAGCACTTTCGAAACACATTTCCAAGCAAAGAACTATAGAAATGATCCCTGAAAATATAGTCTTATCGATTTATCGAAACTCAATCTGCATTCCATTCTGCTGCGCCTCTCCTCTAAAATGGTTTTGTGTTGGTGAATTCTGTTGCCTTTAACGTTTACGTGACATTTGATGACTTTTCCTTGCCGGGACCTGCTCCATTGGTCCTGGGCTCCTCTTTCCTTTATTGGATTGCCACAAGGCATTCCAGAACAATCCACTTTCTCAAAAGGCACAAATGTCTAACATCGCTCAGATCATACCCTTTTCTTCCATATCGACAAAAGCAATACAGAACCTTCATAAACGACACAGAGCTGACGTCCAATGAAAAAGTCACGCACCTGCCAACAAATGCTAACAGAGGTATTTCTGCATCTTGATGTTGATTGTCAATCTGCAATCTGCATTCCATTCTGCTGCGCCTCTCCTCTAAATGGTTTTGCGTAGTTGAATTCTGTGGGCTTTAACGTTTACGTGACATTTGATGACTTTTTCTAGCTGGGACCGGCTCCATTGCTCCTGGGTTCCTCTTTCCATTATTGGATTGCCACAAGGCTTTCCAGAAAAGCTCCTGAAACAATCCACTTTCTCAAAAGGCACAAATGTCTAACAACGCTCAGATCATACCCCTTTCTTCCATATCGACAAAAGCAATACAGAACCTTCATAAGCGACACAGAGCTGACGTCCAATGAAAAAGTCACGCACCTGCCAACAAATGCTAACGGAGGAATTTCTGCAACTTGACATTGATTGCGCTCTTAAAAAACTTGCAATGGCTGACCTCGAAAGGAGCACATATCCAGAGCACTTTTTACCATAAAACCCACTTTCTGCAAATGATGTCTTACACAACATACAGTCCCACATCACTGCAAACAGTTCTGAATTTCAAAAAAGTTGGCTGCATAGGTTCTATAAATGCAAAAACAAAAGAACTCCAAACCGAGACTCAAATGTCTCAACACCACTCAGAACACGCTCCTTTCTTCAATATTACAAAAAGCAATAAAGAATGTTCATCAACAACACAGAGCTCACAACCAAAGTTGCTGCTCTGTGCCCAAATCACACCCAGAAAGGAGCATCATGAGTCTTCATCATGGGTTGGGAGACAAGCACTTTCGAAACACATTTCCAAGAAAAGAACTATAGAAATGATCCCTGAAACTCAATCTGCATTCCATTCTGCTGCGCCTCTCCTCTAAAATGGTTTTGCGTTGGTGAAATCTGTGGGCTTTAACGTTTACGTGACATTTGATGACTTTTCCTTGCCGGGACGAGCTCCATTGGTCCTGGGTTCCTTTTTCTATTATTGTATTGCCACAAGGCTTTCCAGAAAAGCTCCTGAAACAATCCACTTTCTCAAAAGGCACAAATGTCTAACAATGCTCAGATCATACCCCTTTCTTCCATATCGACAAAAGCAATACAGAACCTTCATAAACGACACAGAGCTGACGTCCAATGAAAAATTCACGCACCTGCCAACAAATGCTAACGGAGGAATTTCTGCAACTTGATGTTGATTGCGCTCTTAAAAAACTCTTTAGCACATACATCGGAGCCAAAAGCAGAAAGGACTTCCACAATCTCTTTGAAGCCTACTGTTAAGATATGTGGGATACAAACAACAACCCATAATGTCATGCTTTTTTGCAGCATAGCTACCCGTGTCATGCATTGTATTTCACTCGTTGGAGCTAAATGTAGAAATCTTTTAGAAGAAAAGTCACACGCACATTAACAATTCTTTATGTAGACATTTCAGAAACTTGACGTCGGTTCGTGCACTTAGAAAACATGCTAAGGCTGACCTGTAAATGCGAAATGAACCTGTGTCAGGCCCGTTTTTTCCATAAAACCTGATTTTCGTATCTGCTGCCTTATCCGAGATACAATACCACATCGCTACAAATGCTGGAAAGCTGGAATGGCTGACCTCGAAACGAGCACGTATCCAGAGCACTTTCTACCATAAAACCCACTTTCTGCAACTGCTGTCTTACACAACATACAGTCCCACATCATTGCAAACAGTTCTGAATTTCAACAAAGTTGGCTGCATAGGATCTACGATGCAAAAACAAAAAAACGCCAAAATGACACATAAATTCCTCAACACCACTCAGAATATGCTTTTTTCTTCATTATTGCAAAACTCAATCTGCATTCCATTCTGCTGCGCCTCTCCTCTAAAATGGTTTTGCGAATGTGAATTCTGTGGGCTTTAATGTTTACGTGACATTTGATGACTTTTTCTAACCGGGACCTGCTCCATTGGTCCTGGGTTCCTCTTTCCATTATTGGATTGCCACAAGGCTTTCCAGAAAAGCTCCTGAAACAATCCACTTTCTCAAAAGGCACAAATGTCTAACAACGCTCAGATCATACCCTTTTCTTCCATATCGACAAAAGCAATACAGAACCTTCTTAAACGACACAGAGCTGACGTCCAATGAAAAAGTCACGAACCTGCCAAAAAAATCCTAACGGGGAAATTTCTGCAACTTGACATTGATTGCGCTCTTAAAAAACTTGCAATGGCTGACCTCGAAATGAACACGTATCCAGAGCACTTTTTACCATAAAACCCTCTTTCTGCAACTGCTGTCTTACACAACATACAGTCCCACATCACTGCAAACAGTTCAGAATTTCAAAAAAAGTTGGCTGCATAGGATCTACAGACACAAAAACAAAAGAACTCCAAAATGAGACTCAAATGCCTCAACACCACTCAGAACATGCTCCTTCAATATTGCAAAAAGCAATACAGAACGTTCATCAACAACACAGAGCTCACAACCAAAGTTGCTGCTCTGTGCCCAATTCACACCCAGAAAGAAGCATCATGAGTCTTCATCGTGGGTTGGGAGACAAGCACTTTCGAAACACATTTCCAAGCAAAGAACTATAGAAATGATCCCTGAAAATATAGTCTTAACGATTTATCGAAACTCAATCTGCATTCCATTCTGCTGCGCCTCTCCTCTAAAATGGTTTTGCCTAGTTGAAATCTGTGGGCTTTAACGTTTACGTGACATTTGATGACTTTTCCTTGCCGGGACGAGCTCCATTGGTCCTGGGTTCCTTTTTCTATTATTGTATTGCCACAAGGCTTTCCAGAAAAGCTCCTGAAACAATCCACTTTCTCAAAAGGCACAAATGTCTAACAATGCTCAGATCATACCCCTTTCTTCCATATCGACAAAAGCAATACAGAACCTTCATAAACGACACAGAGCTGACGTCCACTGAAAAATTCACGCACCTGCCAACAAATGCTAACAGAGGTATTTATGCATCTTGATGTTGATTGTCAATCTGCAATCTGCATTCCATTCTGCTGCGCCTCTCCTCTAAATGGTTTTGCGTAGTTGAATTCTGTGGGCTTTAACGTTTACGTGACATTTGATGACTTTTTCTAGCCGGGACCGGCTCCATTGGTCCTGGGTTCCTCTTTCCATTATTGGATTGCCACAAGGCTTTCCAGAAAAGCTCCTGAAACAATCCACTTTCTCAAAAGGCACAAATGTCTAACAATGCTCAGATCATACCCTTTTCTTCCATATCGACAAAAGCAATACAGAACCTTCATAAGCGACACAGAGCTGACGTCCAATGAAAAAGTCACGCACCTGCCAACAAATGCTAACGGAGGAATTTCTGCAACTTGACATTGATTGCGCTCTTAAAAAACTTGCAATGGCTGATCTCGAAAGGAGCACATATCCAGAGCACTTTTTACCATAAAACCCACTTTCTGCAAATGATGTCTTACACAACATACAGTCCCACATCACTGCAAACAGTTCTGAATTTCAACAAAGTTGGCTGCATAGAATCTATAAATGCAAAAACAAAAGAACTCCAAACCGAGACTCAAATGCCTCAACACCACTCAGAACAAGCTCCTTTCTTCAATATTGCAAAAAGCAATACAGAACGTTCATCAACAACACAGAGCTCACAACCAAAGTTGCTGCTCTGCACCCAATTCACACCAAGAAAGGAGCATCATGAGTCTTCATCGTGGGTTGGGAGACAAGCACTTTCGAAACACATTTCCAAGCAAAGAACTATAGAAATGATCCCTGAAAATATAGTCTTATCGATTTATTGAAACTCAATCTGCATTCCATTCTGCTGCGCCTCTCCTCTAAAATGGTTTTGTGTTGGTGAATTCTGTGGCCTTTAACGTTTACGTGACATTTGATGACTTTTCCTTGCCGGGACCTGCTCCATTGGTCCTGGGCTCCTCTTTCCTTTATTGGATTGCCACAAGGCATTCCAGAACAATCCACTTTCTCAAAAGGCACAAATGTCTAACATCGCTCAGATCATACCCCTTTCTTCCATATCGACAAAAGCAATACAGAACCTTCATAAACGACACAGAGCTGACGTCCAATGAAAAATTCACGCACCTGCCAACAAATGCTAACAGAGGTATTTCTGCATCTTGATGTTGATTGTCAATCTGCAATCTGCATTCCATTCTGCTGCGCCTCTCCTCTAAATGGTTTTGCGTAGTTGAATTCTGTGGGCTTTAACGTTTACGTGACATTTGATGACTTTTTCTAGCCGGGACCGGCTCCATTGGTCCTGGGTTCCTTTTTCCATTATTGGATTGCCACAAGGCTTTCCAGAAAAGCTCCTGAAACAATCCACTTTCTCAAAAGGCACAAATGTCTAACAACGCTCAGATCATACCCTTTTCTTCCATATCGACAAAAGCAATACAGAACCTTCATAAGCGACACAGAGCTGACGTCCAATGAAAAAGTCACGCACCTGCCAACAAATGCTAACGGAGGAATTTCTGCAACTTGACATTGATTGCGCTCTTAAAAAACTTGCAATGGCTGACCTCGAAAGGAGCACATATCCAGAGCACTTTTTACCATAAAACCCACTTTCTGCAAATGATGTCTTACACAAAATACAGTCCCACATCACTGCCTACAGTTCTGAATTTCAACAAAGTTGGCTGCATAGGATCTATAAATGCAAAAACAAAAGAACTCCAAACCGAGACTCAAATGTCTCAACACCACTCAGAACATGCTGAGTGTTCTGAGTGACGAACCTGCCAAAAAAATCCTAACGGATGAATTTCTGCAACTTGACATTGATTGCGCTCCTAAAAAACTTGCAATGGCTGACCTCGAAATGAACACGTATCCAGAGCACTTTTTACCATAAAACCCACTTTCTGCAAATGCTGTCTTACACAACATACAGTCCCACACCATTGCAAACAGTTCTGAATTTCAAAAAAGTTGGCTGCATAGGATCTACAGATACAAAAACAAAAGAACTCCAAAATGAGACTCAAATATCTCAACACCACTCAGAACATGTTCCTTTCTTCAATATTGCAAAAAGCAATACAGAACATTCATCAACAACACAGAGCTCACAACCAAAGTTGCTGCTCTGCACCCAATTCACACCCAGAAAGGAGCATCATGAGTCTTCATCGTGGGTTGGGAGACAAGCACTTTCGAAACACATTTCCAAGCAAAGAACTATAGAAATGATCCCTGAAAATATAGTCTTAACGATTTCTCGAAACTCAATCTGCATTCCATTCTGCTGCGCCTCTCCTCTAAAATGGTTTTGCCTAGTTGAAATCTGTGGGCTTTAACGTTTACGTGACATTTGATGACTTTTCCTAGCTGGGAAGAGCTCCATTGGTCCTGGGTTCCTCTTTCTATTATTGTATTGCCACAAGGCTTTCCAGAAAAGCTCCTGAAACAATCCACTTTCTCAAAAGGCACAAATGTCTAACAATGCTCAGATCATACCCCTTTCTTCCATATCGACAAAAGCAATACAGAACCTTCATAAACGACACAGAGCTGACGTCCAATGAAAAATTCACGCACCTGCCAACAAATGCTAACGGAGGAATTTCTGCAACTTGATGTTGATTGCGCTCTTAAAAAACTCTTTAGCACATACATCGGAGCCAAAAGCAGAAAGGACTTCCACAATCTCTTTGAAGCCTACAGTTAAGATATGTGGGATACAAACAACAACCCATAATGTCATGCTTTTTTGCAGCATAGCTACCCGTGTCATGCATTGTATTTCACTCGATGGAGCTAAATGTAGAAATCTTTTAGAAGAAAAGTCACACGCACATTAACAATTCTTTATGTAGACATTTCAGAAACTTGACGTCGGTTCGTGCACTTAGAAAACATGCTAAGGCTGACCTGTAAATGCGAAATGAACCTGTGTCAGGCCCGTTTTTTCCATAAAACCTGATTTTCGTATCTGCTGCCTTATCCGAGATACAATACCACATCGCTAAAAATGCTGGAAAGCTGGAATGGCTGACCTCGAAACGAGCACGTATCCAGAGCACTTTGTACCATAAAACCCACTTTCTGCAACTGCTGTCTTACACAACATACAGTCCCACATCACTACAAACAGTTCTGAATTTCAAAAAAAGTTGGCTGCATAGGATCTACAGATACAAAAACAAAAGAACTCCAAAATGAGACTCAAATGCCTCAACACCACTCAGAACATGCTCCTTTCTTCAATATTGCAAAAAGCAATAAAGAACGTTCATCAACAACACAGAGCTCACAACCAAAGTTGCTGCTCTGCACCCAATTCACACCCAGAAAGGAGCATCATGAGTCTTCATCGTGGGTTGGGAGACAAGCACTTTCGAAACACATTTCCAAGCAAAGAACTATAGAAATGATCCCTGAAAATATAGTCTTATCGATTTATCGAAACTCAATCTGCATTCCATTCTGCTGCGCCTCTCCTCTAAAATGGTTTTGTGTTGGTGAATTCTGTTGCCTTTAACGTTTACGTGACATTTGATGACTTTTCCTTGCCGGGACCTGCTCCATTGGTCCTGGGCTCCTCTTTCCTTTATTGGATTGCCACAAGGCATTCCAGAACAATCCACTTTCTCAAAAGGCACAAATGTCTAACATCGCTCAGATCATACCCTTTTCTTCCATATCGACAAAAGCAATACAGAACCTTCATAAACGACACAGAGCTGACGTCCAATGAAAAAGTCACGCACCTGCCAACAAATGCTAACAGAGGTATTTCTGCATCTTGATGTTGATTGTCAATCTGCAATCTGCATTCCATTCTGCTGCGCCTCTCCTCTAAATGGTTTTGCGTAGTTGAATTCTGTGGGCTTTAACGTTTACGTGACATTTGATGACTTTTTCTAGCCGGGACCGGCTCCATTGCTCCTGGGTTCCTCTTTCCATTATTGGATTGCCACAAGGCTTTCCAGAAAAGCTCCTGAAACAATCCACTTTCTCAAAAGGCACAAATGTCTAACAACGCTCAGATCATACCCCTTTCTTCCATATCGACAAAAGCAATACAGAACCTTCATAAGCGACACAGAGCTGACGTCCAATGAAAAAGTCACGCACCTGCCAACAAATGCTAACGGAGGAATTTCTGCAACTTGACATTGATTGCGCTCTTAAAAAACTTGCAATGGCTGACCTCGAAAGGAGCACATATCCAGAGCACTTTTTACCATAAAACCCACTTTCTGCAAATGATGTCTTACACAACATACAGTCCCACATCACTGCAAACAGTTCTGAATTTCAAAAAAGTTGGCTGCATAGGTTCTATAAATGCAAAAACAAAAGAACTCCAAACCGAGACTCAAATGTCTCAACACCACTCAGAACATGCTCCTTTCTTCAATATTACAAAAAGCAATAAAGAATGTTCATCAACAACACAGAGCTCACAACCAAAGTTGCTGCTCTGTGCCCAAATCACACCCAGAAAGGAGCATCATGAGTCTTCATCATGGGTTGGGAGACAAGCACTTT
This sequence comes from Scardinius erythrophthalmus, assembly GCF_964197995.2. Lineage (NCBI taxonomy): Eukaryota > Metazoa > Chordata > Actinopteri > Cypriniformes > Leuciscidae > Scardinius > Scardinius erythrophthalmus. The sequence goes on from NC_138244.1 coordinate 19,840,253, forward strand.
CGAAACACATTTCCAAGAAAAGAACTATAGAAATGATCCCTGAAAATATAGTCTTAACAATTTATCGAAACTCAATCTGCATTCCATTCTGCTGCGCCTCTCCTCTAAAATGGTTTTGCGTTGGTGAAATCTGTGGGCTTTAACGTTTACGTGACATTTGATGACTTTTCCTTGCCGGGACGAGCTCCATTGGTCCTGGGTTCCTCTTTCTATTATTGTATTGCCACAAGGCTTTCCAGAAAAGCTCCTGAAACAATCCACTTTCTCAAAAGGCACAAATGTCTAACAATGCTCAGATCATACCCCTTTCTTCCATATCGACAAAAGCAATACAGAACCTTCATAAACGACACAGAGCTGACGTCCAATGAAAAATTCACGCACCTGCCAACAAATGCTAACGGAGGAATTTCTGCAACTTGATGTTGATTGCGCTCTTAAAAAACTCTTTAGCACATACATCGGAGCCAAAAGCAGAAAGGACTTCCACAATCTCTTTGAAGCCTACAGTTAAGATATGTGGGATACAAACAACAACCCATAATGTCATGCTTTTTTGCAGCATAGCTACCCGTGTCATGCATTGTATTTCACTCGATGGAGCTAAATGTAGAAATCTTTTAGAAGAAAAGTCACACGCACATTAACAATTCTTTATGTAGACATTTCAGAAACTTGACGTCGGTTCGTGCACTTAGAAAACATGCTAAGGCTGACCTGTAAATGCGAAATGAACCTGTGTCAGGCCCGTTTTTTCCATAAAACCTGATTTTCGTATCTGCTGCCTTATCCGAGATACAACACCACATCGCTAAAAATGCTGGAAAGCTGGAATGGCTGACCTCGAAACGAGCACGTATCCAGAGCACTTTGTACCATAAAACCCACTTTCTGCAAATGATGTCTTACACAACATACAGTCCCACATCACTACAAACAGTTCTGAATTTCAAAAAAAGTTGGCTGCATAGGATCTACAGATACAAAAACAAAAGAACTCCAAAATGAGACTCAAATGCCTCAACACCACTCAGAACATGCTCCTTTCTTCAATATTGCAAAAAGCAATAAAGAACGTTCATCAACAACACAGAGCTCACAACCAAAGTTGCTGCTCTGCACCCAATTCACACCCAGAAAGGAGCATCATGAGTCTTCATCGTGGGTTGGGAGACAAGCACTTTCGAAACACATTTCCAAGCAAAGAACTATAGAAATGATCCCTGAAAATATAGTCTTATCGATTTATCGAAACTCAATCTGCATTCCATTCTGCTGCGCCTCTCCTCTAAAATGGTTTTGTGTTGGTGAATTCTGTTGCCTTTAACGTTTACGTGACATTTGATGACTTTTCCTTGCCGGGACCTGCTCCATTGGTCCTGGGCTCCTCTTTCCTTTATTGGATTGCCACAAGGCATTCCAGAACAATCCACTTTCTCAAAAGGCACAAATGTCTAACATCGCTCAGATCATACCCTTTTCTTCCATATCGACAAAAGCAATACAGAACCTTCATAAACGACACAGAGCTGACGTCCAATGAAAAAGTCACGCACCTGCCAACAAATGCTAACAGAGGTATTTCTGCATCTTGATGTTGATTGTCAATCTGCAATCTGCATTCCATTCTGCTGCGCCTCTCCTCTAAATGGTTTTGCGTAGTTGAATTCTGTGGGCTTTAACGTTTACGTGACATTTGATGACTTTTTCTAGCTGGGACCGGCTCCATTGCTCCTGGGTTCCTCTTTCCATTATTGGATTGCCACAAGGCTTTCCAGAAAAGCTCCTGAAACAATCCACTTTCTCAAAAGGCACAAATGTCTAACAACGCTCAGATCATACCCCTTTCTTCCATATCGACAAAAGCAATACAGAACCTTCATAAGCGACACAGAGCTGACGTCCAATGAAAAAGTCACGCACCTGCCAACAAATGCTAACGGAGGAATTTCTGCAACTTGACATTGATTGCGCTCTTAAAAAACTTGCAATGGCTGACCTCGAAAGGAGCACATATCCAGAGCACTTTTTACCATAAAACCCACTTTCTGCAAATGATGTCTTACACAACATACAGTCCCACATCACTGCAAACAGTTCTGAATTTCAAAAAAGTTGGCTGCATAGGTTCTATAAATGCAAAAACAAAAGAACTCCAAACCGAGACTCAAATGTCTCAACACCACTCAGAACACGCTCCTTTCTTCAATATTACAAAAAGCAATAAAGAATGTTCATCAACAACACAGAGCTCACAACCAAAGTTGCTGCTCTGTGCCCAAATCACACCCAGAAAGGAGCATCATGAGTCTTCATCATGGGTTGGGAGACAAGCACTTTCGAAACACATTTCCAAGAAAAGAACTATAGAAATGATCCCTGAAACTCAATCTGCATTCCATTCTGCTGCGCCTCTCCTCTAAAATGGTTTTGCGTTGGTGAAATCTGTGGGCTTTAACGTTTACGTGACATTTGATGACTTTTCCTTGCCGGGACGAGCTCCATTGGTCCTGGGTTCCTTTTTCTATTATTGTATTGCCACAAGGCTTTCCAGAAAAGCTCCTGAAACAATCCACTTTCTCAAAAGGCACAAATGTCTAACAATGCTCAGATCATACCCCTTTCTTCCATATCGACAAAAGCAATACAGAACCTTCATAAACGACACAGAGCTGACGTCCAATGAAAAATTCACGCACCTGCCAACAAATGCTAACGGAGGAATTTCTGCAACTTGATGTTGATTGCGCTCTTAAAAAACTCTTTAGCACATACATCGGAGCCAAAAGCAGAAAGGACTTCCACAATCTCTTTGAAGCCTACTGTTAAGATATGTGGGATACAAACAACAACCCATAATGTCATGCTTTTTTGCAGCATAGCTACCCGTGTCATGCATTGTATTTCACTCGTTGGAGCTAAATGTAGAAATCTTTTAGAAGAAAAGTCACACGCACATTAACAATTCTTTATGTAGACATTTCAGAAACTTGACGTCGGTTCGTGCACTTAGAAAACATGCTAAGGCTGACCTGTAAATGCGAAATGAACCTGTGTCAGGCCCGTTTTTTCCATAAAACCTGATTTTCGTATCTGCTGCCTTATCCGAGATACAATACCACATCGCTACAAATGCTGGAAAGCTGGAATGGCTGACCTCGAAACGAGCACGTATCCAGAGCACTTTCTACCATAAAACCCACTTTCTGCAACTGCTGTCTTACACAACATACAGTCCCACATCATTGCAAACAGTTCTGAATTTCAACAAAGTTGGCTGCATAGGATCTACGATGCAAAAACAAAAAAACGCCAAAATGACACATAAATTCCTCAACACCACTCAGAATATGCTTTTTTCTTCATTATTGCAAAACTCAATCTGCATTCCATTCTGCTGCGCCTCTCCTCTAAAATGGTTTTGCGAATGTGAATTCTGTGGGCTTTAATGTTTACGTGACATTTGATGACTTTTTCTAACCGGGACCTGCTCCATTGGTCCTGGGTTCCTCTTTCCATTATTGGATTGCCACAAGGCTTTCCAGAAAAGCTCCTGAAACAATCCACTTTCTCAAAAGGCACAAATGTCTAACAACGCTCAGATCATACCCTTTTCTTCCATATCGACAAAAGCAATACAGAACCTTCTTAAACGACACAGAGCTGACGTCCAATGAAAAAGTCACGAACCTGCCAAAAAAATCCTAACGGGGAAATTTCTGCAACTTGACATTGATTGCGCTCTTAAAAAACTTGCAATGGCTGACCTCGAAATGAACACGTATCCAGAGCACTTTTTACCATAAAACCCTCTTTCTGCAACTGCTGTCTTACACAACATACAGTCCCACATCACTGCAAACAGTTCAGAATTTCAAAAAAAGTTGGCTGCATAGGATCTACAGACACAAAAACAAAAGAACTCCAAAATGAGACTCAAATGCCTCAACACCACTCAGAACATGCTCCTTCAATATTGCAAAAAGCAATACAGAACGTTCATCAACAACACAGAGCTCACAACCAAAGTTGCTGCTCTGTGCCCAATTCACACCCAGAAAGGAGCATCATGAGTCTTCATCGTGGGTTGGGAGACAAGCACTTTCGAAACACATTTCCAAGCAAAGAACTATAGAAATGATCCCTGAAAATATAGTCTTAACGATTTATCGAAACTCAATCTGCATTCCATTCTGCTGCGCCTCTCCTCTAAAATGGTTTTGCCTAGTTGAAATCTGTGGGCTTTAACGTTTACGTGACATTTGATGACTTTTCCTTGCCGGGACGAGCTCCATTGGTCCTGGGTTCCTTTTTCTATTATTGTATTGCCACAAGGCTTTCCAGAAAAGCTCCTGAAACAATCCACTTTCTCAAAAGGCACAAATGTCTAACAATGCTCAGATCATACCCCTTTCTTCCATATCGACAAAAGCAATACAGAACCTTCATAAACGACACAGAGCTGACGTCCACTGAAAAATTCACGCACCTGCCAACAAATGCTAACAGAGGTATTTATGCATCTTGATGTTGATTGTCAATCTGCAATCTGCATTCCATTCTGCTGCGCCTCTCCTCTAAATGGTTTTGCGTAGTTGAATTCTGTGGGCTTTAACGTTTACGTGACATTTGATGACTTTTTCTAGCCGGGACCGGCTCCATTGGTCCTGGGTTCCTCTTTCCATTATTGGATTGCCACAAGGCTTTCCAGAAAAGCTCCTGAAACAATCCACTTTCTCAAAAGGCACAAATGTCTAACAACGCTCAGATCATACCCTTTTCTTCCATATCGACAAAAGCAATACAGAACCTTCATAAGCGACACAGAGCTGACGTCCAATGAAAAAGTCACGCACCTGCCAACAAATGCTAACGGAGGAATTTCTGCAACTTGACATTGATTGCGCTCTTAAAAAACTTGCAATGGCTGATCTCGAAAGGAGCACATATCCAGAGCACTTTTTACCATAAAACCCACTTTCTGCAAATGATGTCTTACACAACATACAGTCCCACATCACTGCAAACAGTTCTGAATTTCAACAAAGTTGGCTGCATAGAATCTATAAATGCAAAAACAAAAGAACTCCAAACCGAGACTCAAATGCCTCAACACCACTCAGAACAAGCTCCTTTCTTCAATATTGCAAAAAGCAATACAGAACGTTCATCAACAACACAGAGCTCACAACCAAAGTTGCTGCTCTGCACCCAATTCACACCAAGAAAGGAGCATCATGAGTCTTCATCGTGGGTTGGGAGACAAGCACTTTCGAAACACATTTCCAAGCAAAGAACTATAGAAATGATCCCTGAAAATATAGTCTTATCGATTTATTGAAACTCAATCTGCATTCCATTCTGCTGCGCCTCTCCTCTAAAATGGTTTTGTGTTGGTGAATTCTGTGGCCTTTAACGTTTACGTGACATTTGATGACTTTTCCTTGCCGGGACCTGCTCCATTGGTCCTGGGCTCCTCTTTCCTTTATTGGATTGCCACAAGGCTTTCCAGAAAAGCTCCTGAAACAATCCACTTTCTCAAAAGGCACAAATGTCTAACATCGCTCAGATCATACCCCTTTCTTCCATATCGACAAAAGCAATACAGAACCTTCATAAACGACACAGAGCTGACGTCCAATGAAAAATTCACGCACCTGCCAACAAATGCTAACAGAGGTATTTCTGCATCTTGATGTTGATTGTCAATCTGCAATCTGCATTCCATTCTGCTGCGCCTCTCCTCTAAATGGTTTTGCGTAGTTGAATTCTGTGGGCTTTAACGTTTACGTGACATTTGATGACTTTTTCTAGCCGGGACCGGCTCCATTGGTCCTGGGTTCCTTTTTCCATTATTGGATTGCCACAAGGCTTTCCAGAAAAGCTCCTGAAACAATCCACTTTCTCAAAAGGCACAAATGTCTAACAACGCTCAGATCATACCCTTTTCTTCCATATCGACAAAAGCAATACAGAACCTTCATAAGCGACACAGAGCTGACGTCCAATGAAAAAGTCACGCACCTGCCAACAAATGCTAACGGAGGAATTTCTGCAACTTGACATTGATTGCGCTCTTAAAAAACTTGCAATGGCTGACCTCGAAAGGAGCACATATCCAGAGCACTTTTTACCATAAAACCCACTTTCTGCAAATGATGTCTTACACAAAATACAGTCCCACATCACTGCCTACAGTTCTGAATTTCAACAAAGTTGGCTGCATAGGATCTATAAATGCAAAAACAAAAGAACTCCAAACCGAGACTCAAATGTCTCAACACCACTCAGAACATGCTGAGTGTTCTGAGTGACGAACCTGCCAAAAAAATCCTAACGGATGAATTTCTGCAACTTGACATTGATTGCGCTCCTAAAAAACTTGCAATGGCTGACCTCGAAATGAACACGTATCCAGAGCACTTTTTACCATAAAACCCACTTTCTGCAAATGCTGTCTTACACAACATACAGTCCCACACCATTGCAAACAGTTCTGAATTTCAAAAAAGTTGGCTGCATAGGATCTACAGATACAAAAACAAAAGAACTCCAAAATGAGACTCAAATATCTCAACACCACTCAGAACATGTTCCTTTCTTCAATATTGCAAAAAGCAATACAGAACATTCATCAACAACACAGAGCTCACAACCAAAGTTGCTGCTCTGCACCCAATTCACACCCAGAAAGGAGCATCATGAGTCTTCATCGTGGGTTGGGAGACAAGCACTTTCGAAACACATTTCCAAGCAAAGAACTATAGAAATGATCCCTGAAAATATAGTCTTAACGATTTCTCGAAACTCAATCTGCATTCCATTCTGCTGCGCCTCTCCTCTAAAATGGTTTTGCCTAGTTGAAATCTGTGGGCTTTAACGTTTACGTGACATTTGATGACTTTTCCTAGCTGGGAAGAGCTCCATTGGTCCTGGGTTCCTCTTTCTATTATTGTATTGCCACAAGGCTTTCCAGAAAAGCTCCTGAAACAATCCACTTTCTCAAAAGGCACAAATGTCTAACAATGCTCAGATCATACCCCTTTCTTCCATATCGACAAAAGCAATACAGAACCTTCATAAACGACACAGAGCTGACGTCCAATGAAAAATTCACGCACCTGCCAACAAATGCTAACGGAGGAATTTCTGCAACTTGATGTTGATTGCGCTCTTAAAAAACTCTTTAGCACATACATCGGAGCCAAAAGCAGAAAGGACTTCCACAATCTCTTTGAAGCCTACAGTTAAGATATGTGGGATACAAACAACAACCCATAATGTCATGCTTTTTTGCAGCATAGCTACCCGTGTCATGCATTGTATTTCACTCGATGGAGCTAAATGTAGAAATCTTTTAGAAGAAAAGTCACACGCACATTAACAATTCTTTATGTAGACATTTCAGAAACTTGACGTCGGTTCGTGCACTTAGAAAACATGCTAAGGCTGACCTGTAAATGCGAAATGAACCTGTGTCAGGCCCGTTTTTTCCATAAAACCTGATTTTCGTATCTGCTGCCTTATCCGAGATACAATACCACATCGCTAAAAATGCTGGAAAGCTGGAATGGCTGACCTCGAAACGAGCACGTATCCAGAGCACTTTGTACCATAAAACCCACTTTCTGCAACTGCTGTCTTACACAACATACAGTCCCACATCACTACAAACAGTTCTGAATTTCAAAAAAAGTTGGCTGCATAGGATCTACAGATACAAAAACAAAAGAACTCCAAAATGAGACTCAAATGCCTCAACACCACTCAGAACATGCTCCTTTCTTCAATATTGCAAAAAGCAATAAAGAACGTTCATCAACAACACAGAGCTCACAACCAAAGTTGCTGCTCTGCACCCAATTCACACCCAGAAAGGAGCATCATGAGTCTTCATCGTGGGTTGGGAGACAAGCACTTTCGAAACACATTTCCAAGCAAAGAACTATAGAAATGATCCCTGAAAATATAGTCTTATCGATTTATCGAAACTCAATCTGCATTCCATTCTGCTGCGCCTCTCCTCTAAAATGGTTTTGTGTTGGTGAATTCTGTTGCCTTTAACGTTTACGTGACATTTGATGACTTTTCCTTGCCGGGACCTGCTCCATTGGTCCTGGGCTCCTCTTTCCTTTATTGGATTGCCACAAGGCATTCCAGAACAATCCACTTTCTCAAAAGGCACAAATGTCTAACATCGCTCAGATCATACCCTTTTCTTCCATATCGACAAAAGCAATACAGAACCTTCATAAACGACACAGAGCTGACGTCCAATGAAAAAGTCACGCACCTGCCAACAAATGCTAACAGAGGTATTTCTGCATCTTGATGTTGATTGTCAATCTGCAATCTGCATTCCATTCTGCTGCGCCTCTCCTCTAAATGGTTTTGCGTAGTTGAATTCTGTGGGCTTTAACGTTTACGTGACATTTGATGACTTTTTCTAGCCGGGACCGGCTCCATTGCTCCTGGGTTCCTCTTTCCATTATTGGATTGCCACAAGGCTTTCCAGAAAAGCTCCTGAAACAATCCACTTTCTCAAAAGGCACAAATGTCTAACAACGCTCAGATCATACCCCTTTCTTCCATATCGACAAAAGCAATACAGAACCTTCATAAGCGACACAGAGCTGACGTCCAATGAAAAAGTCACGCACCTGCCAACAAATGCTAACGGAGGAATTTCTGCAACTTGACATTGATTGCGCTCTTAAAAAACTTGCAATGGCTGACCTCGAAAGGAGCACATATCCAGAGCACTTTTTACCATAAAACCCACTTTCTGCAAATGATGTCTTACACAACATACAGTCCCACATCACTGCAAACAGTTCTGAATTTCAAAAAAGTTGGCTGCATAGGTTCTATAAATGCAAAAACAAAAGAACTCCAAACCGAGACTCAAATGTCTCAACACCACTCAGAACACGCTCCTTTCTTCAATATTACAAAAAGCAATAAAGAATGTTCATCAACAACACAGAGCTCACAACCAAAGTTGCTGCTCTGTGCCCAAATCACACCCAGAAAGGAGCATCATGAGTCTTCATCATGGGTTGGGAGACAAGCACTTTCGAAACACATTTCCAAGAAAAGAACTATAGAAATGATCCCTGAAAATATAGTCTTAACAATTTATCGAAACTCAATCTGCATTCCATTCTGCTGCGCCTCTCCTCTAAAATGGTTTTGCGTTGGTGAAATCTGTGGGCTTTAACGTTTACGTGACATTTGATGACTTTTCCTTGCCGGGACGAGCTCCATTGGTTTTGGGTTCCTTTTTCTATTATTGTATTGCCACAAGGCTTTCCAGAAAAGCTCCTGAAACAATCCACTTTCTCAAAAGGCACAAATGTCTAACAATGCTCAGATCATACCCCTTTCTTCCATATCGACAAAAGCAATACAGAACCTTCATAAACGACACAGAGCTGACGTCCAATGAAAAATTCACGCACCTGCCAACAAATGCTAACGGAGGAATTTCTGCAACTTGATGTTGATTGCGCTCTTAAAAAACTCTTTAGCACATACATCGGAGCCAAAAGCAGAAAGGACTTCCACAATCTCTTTGAAGCCTACTGTTAAGATATGTGGGATACAAACAACAACCCATAATGTCATGCTTTTTTGCAGCATAGCTACCCGTGTCATGCATTGTATTTCACTCGTTGGAGCTAAATGTAGAAATCTTTTAGAAGAAAAGTCACACGCACATTAACAATTCTTTATGTAGACATTTCAGAAACTTGACGACGGTTCGTGCACTTAGAAAACATGCTAAGGCTGACCTGTAAATGCGAAATGAACTTGTGTCAGGCCCGTTTTTTCCATAAAACCTGATTTTCGTATCTGCTGCCTTATCCGAGATACAATACCACATCGCTACAAATGCTGGAAAGCTGGAATGGCTGACCTCGAAACGAGCACGTATCCAGAGCACTTTCTACCATAAAACCCACTTTCTGCAACTGCTGTCTTACACAACATACAGTCCCACATCATTGCAAACAGTTCTGAATTTCAACAAAGTTGGCTGCATAGGATCTACGATGCAAAAACAAAAAAACGCCAAAATGACACATAAATTCCTCAACACCACTCAGAATATGCTTTTTTTTTCTTCATTATTGCAAAACTCAATCTGCATTCCATTCTGCTGCGCCTCTCCTCTAAAATGGTTTTGCGAATGTGAATTCTGTGGGCTTTAATGTTTACGTGACATTTGATGACTTTTTCTAACCGGGACCTGCTCCATTGGTCCTGGGTTCCTCTTTCCATTATTGGATTGCCACAAGGCTTTCCAGAAAAGCTCCTGAAACAATCCACTTTCTCAAAAGGCACAAATGTCTAACAACGCTCAGATCATACCCTTTTCTTCCATATCGACAAAAGTAATACAGAACCTTCTTAAACGACACAGAGCTGACGTCCAATGAAAAAGTCACGAACCTGCCAAAAAAATCCTAACGGGGAAATTTCTGCAACTTGACATTGATTGCGCTCTTATAAAACTTGCAATGGCTGACCTCGAAATGAACACGTATCCAGAGCACATTTTACCATAAAACCCTCTTTCTGCAACTGCTGTCTTACACAACATACAGTCCCACATCACTGCAAACAGTTCAGAATTTCAAAAAAAGTTGGCTGCATAGGATCTACAGACACAAAAACAAAAGAACTCCAAAATGAGACTCAAATGCCTCAACACCACTCAGAACATGCTCCTTCAATATTGCAAAAAGCAATACAGAACGTTCATCAACAACACAGAGCTCACAACCAAAGTTGCTGCTCTGTGCCCAATTCACACCCAGAAAGGAGCATCATGAGTCTTCATCGTGGGTTGGGAGACAAGCACTTTCGAAACACATTTCCAAGCAAAGAACTATAGAAATGATCCCTGAAAATATAGTCTTAACGATTTATCGAAACTCAATCTGCATTCCATTCTGCTGCGCCTCTCCTCTAAAATGGTTTTGCCTAGTTGAAATCTGTGGGCTTTAACGTTTACGTGACATTTGATGACTTTTCATAGCCGGGACGAGCTCCATTGGTCCTGGGTTCCTCTTTCTATTATTGTATTGCCACAAGGCTTTCCAGAAAAGCTCCTGAAAAAACAATCCACTTTCTCAAAAGGCACAAATGTCTAACAATGCTCAGATCATACCCCTTTCTTCCATATCGACAAAAGCAATACAGAACCTTCATAAGCGACACAGAGCTGACGTCCAATGAAAAAGTCACGCACCTGCCAACAAATCCTAACGGATGAATTTCTGCAACTTGACATTGATTGCGCTCTTAAAAAACTTGCAATGGCTGACCTCGAAATGAACACGTATCCAGAGCACTTTTTACCCTAAAACCCACTTTCTGCAAATGATGTCTTACACAACATACAGTCCCATATCACTGCAAACAGTTCTGAATTTCAACAAAGTTGGCTGCATAGAATCTATAAATGCAAAAACAAAAGAACTCCAAACCGAGACTCAAATGTCTCAACACCACTCAGAACATGCTCCTTTCTTCAATATTGCAAAAAGCGATACAGAACGTTCATCAACAACACAGAGCTCACAACCAAAGTTGCTGCTCTGTGCCCAATTCACACCCAGAAAGGAGCATCATGAGTCTTCATCGTGGGTTGGGAGACAAGCACTTTCGAAACACATTTCCAAGCAAAGAACTATAGAAATGATCCCTGAAAATATAGTCTTATCAATTTATCGAAACTCAATCTGCATTCCATTCTGCTGCGCCTCTCCTCTAAAATGGTTTTGCGTTGGTGAATTCTGTGGGCTTTAACGTTTACGTGACATTTGATGACTTTTCCTTGCCAGGACCTGCTCCATTGGTCCTGGGCTCCTCTTTCCTTTATTGGATTGCCACAAGGCATTCCAGAACAATCCACTTTCTCAAAAGGCACAAATGTCTAACATCGCTCAGATCATACCCCTTTCTTCCATATTGACAAAAGCAATACAGAACCTTCATAAACTACACAGAGCTAATGTCCAATGAAAAAGTCACGCGCTTGCCAATAAATGCTAACAGAGGTATTTCTGCATCTTGATGTTGATTGGCAATCTGCAATCTGCATTCCATTCTGCTGCGGCTCTCCTCTAAATGGTTTTGCGTAGTTGAATTCTGTGGGCTTTAACGTTTACATGACATTTTAGCACATACATCGGAGCCAAAAGCAGAAAGGACTTCCACAATCTCTTTGAAGCCTACAGTTAAGATATGTGGGATACAAACAACAACCCATAATGTCATGCTTTTTTGCAGCATAGCTACCCGTGTCATGCATTGTATTTCACTTGTTGGAGCTAAATGTAGAAAATCTTTTAGAAGAAAAGTCACACGCACATTAACAATTCTTTATGTAGACATTTCAGAAACTTGACGTCGGTTCGCGCACTTAGAAAACATGCTAAGGCTGACCTGTAAATGCGAAAAATGCGAAATGAACCTGTGTCAGGCCCGTTTTTTCCATAAAAACTGATTTTCGTATCTGCTGTCTTATCCGAGATACAATACCACATCGCTACAAATGCTGGAAAGCTGGAATGGCTGACCTCGAAACGAGCACGTATCCAGAGCACTTTGTACCATAAAACCCACTTTCTGCAACTGCTGTCTTACACAACATACAGTCCCACATCATTGCAAACAGTTCTGAATTTCAACAAAGTTGGCTGCATAGGATCTATGATGCAAAAACAAAAAAACGCCAAAATGACACATAAATTCCTCAACACCACTCAGAATATGCTTTTTTTCTTCATTATTGCAAAACTCAATCTGCATTCCATTCTGCTGCGCCTCTCCTCTAAAATGGTTTTGCGAATGTGAATTCTGTGGGCTTTAATGTTTACGTGACATTTGATGACTTTTTCTAACCGGGACCTGCTCCATTGGTCCTGGGTTCCTCTTTCCATTATTGGATTGCCACAAGGCTTTCCAGAAAAGCTCCTGAAACAATCCACTTTCTCAAAAGGCACAAATGTCTAACAACGCTCAGATCATACCCCTTTCTTCCATATCGACAAAAGCAATACAGAACCTTTATAAACGACACAGAGCTGACGTCCACTGAAAAATTCACGCACCTGCCAACAAATGCTAACAGAGGTATTTATGCATCTTGATGTTGATTGTCAATCTGCAATCTGCATTCCATTCTGCTGCGCCTCTCCTCTAAATGGTTTTGCGTAGTTGAATTCTGTGGGCTTTAACGTTTACGTGACATTTGATGACTTTTTCTAGCCGGGACCGGCTCCATTGGTCCTGGGTTCCTCTTTCCATTATTGGATTGCCACAAGGCTTTCCAGAAAAGCTCCTGAAACAATCCACTTTCTCAAAAGGCACAAATGTCTAACAACGCTCAGATCATACCCTTTTCTTCCATATCGACAAAAGCAATACAGAACCTTCATAAGCGACACAGAGGTGACGTCCAATGAAAAAGTCACGCACCTGCCAACAAATGCTAACGGAGGAATTTCTGCAACTTGACATTGATTGCGCTCTTAAAAAACTTGCAATGGCTGATCTCGAAAGGAGCACATATCCAGAGCACTTTTTACCATAAAACCCACTTTCTGCAAATGATGTCTTACACAACATACAGTCCCACATCACTGCAAACAGTTCTGAATTTCAACAAAGTTGGCTGCATAGGATCTATAAATGCAAAAACAAAAGAACTCCAAACCGAGACTCAAATGCCTCAACACCACTCAGAACATGCTCCTTTCTTCAATATTGCAAAAAGCAATACAGAACATTCATCAACAACACAGAGCTCACAACCAAAGTTGCTGCTCTGCACCCAATTCACACCCAGAAAGGAGCATCATGAGTCTTCATCGTGGGTTGGGAGACAAGCACTTTCGAAACACATTTCCAAGCAAAGAACTATAGAAATGATCCCTGAAAATATAGTCTTAACGATTTCTCGAAACTCAATCTGCATTCCATTCTGCTGCGCCTCTCCTCTAAAATGGTTTTGCCTAGTTGAAATCTGTGGGCTTTAACGTTTACATGACATTTTAGCACATACATCGGAGCCAAAAGCAGAAAGGACTTCCACAATCTCTTTGAAGCCTACTGTTAAGATATGTGGGATACAAACAACAACCCATATTGTCATGCTTTTTTGCAGCATAGCTACCCGTGTCATGCATTGTATTTCACTCGTTGGAGCTAAATGTAGAAAATCTTTTAGAAGAAAAGTCACACGCACATTAACAATTCTTTATGTAGACATTTCAGAAACTTGACGTCGGTTCGCGCACTTAGAAAACATGCTAAGGCTGACCTGTAAATGCGAAATGAACCTGTGTCAGGCCCGTTTTTTCCATAAAAACTGATTTTCGTATCTGCTGTCTTATCCGAGATACAATACCACATCGCTACAAATGCTGGAAAGCTGGAATGGCTGACCTCGAAACGAGCACGTATCCAGAGCACTTTGTACCATAAAACCCACTTTCTGCAACTGCTGTCTTACACAACATACAGTCCCACATCACTGCAAACAGTTCTGAATTTCAACAAAGTTGGCTGCATAGGATCTACGATGCAAAAACAAAAAAACGCCAAAATGACACATAAATTCCTCAACACCACTCAGAATATGCTTTTTTCTTCATTACTGCAAAACTCAATCTGCATTCCATTCTGCTGCGCCTGTCCTCTAAAATGGTTTTGCGAATGTGAATTCTGTGGGCTTTAACGTTTACGTGACATTTGATGACTTTTTCTAACCGGGACCTGCTCCATTGGTCCTGGGTTCCTCTTTCCATTATTGGATTGCCACAAGGCTTTCCAGAAAAGCTCCTGAAACAATCCACTTTCTCAAAAGGCACAAATGTCTAACAACGCTCAGATCATACCCCTTTCTTCCATATCGACAAAAGCAATACAGAACCTTCATAAGCGACACAGAGCTGACGTCCAATGAAAAAGTCACGCACCTGCCAACAAATGCTAACGGAGGAATTTCTGCAACTTGACATTGATTGCGCTCTTAAAAAACTTGCAATGGCTGACCTCGAAAGGAGCACATATCCAGAGCACTTTTTACCATAAAACCCACTTTCTGCAAATGCTGTCTTACACAACATACAGTCCCACATCACTGCAAACAGTTCTGAATTTCAACAAAGTTGGCTGCATAGGATCTATAAATGCAAAAACAAAAGAACTCCAAACCGAGACTCAAATGTCTCAACACCACTCAGAAAATGCTGAGTGTTCTGAGTGACGAACCTGCCAAAAAAATCCTAACGGATGAATTTCTGCAACTTGACATTGATTGCGCTCTTAAAAAACTTGCAATGGCTGACCTCGAAATGAACACGTATCCAGAGCACTTTTTTACCATAAAACCCACTTTCCGCAACTGCTGTCTTACACAACATACAGTCCCACACCATTGCAAACAGTTCTGAATTTCAAAAAAAGTTGGCTGCATAGGATCTACAGATACAAAAACAAAAGAACTCCAAAATGAGACTCAAATGTCTCAACACCACTCAGAACATGTTCCTTTCTTCAATATTGCAAAAAGCAATACAGAACATTCATCAACAACACAGAGTTCACAACCAAAGTTGCTGCTCTGCACCCAATTCACACCCAGAAAGGAGCATCATAAGTCTTCATCGTGGGTTGGGAGACAAGCACTTTCGAAACACATTTCCAAGCAAAGAACTATAGAAATGATCCCTGAAAATATAGTCTTAACGATTTATCGAAACTCAATCTGCATTCCATTCTGCTGCGCCTCTCCTCTAAAATGGTTTTGCCTAGTTGAAATCTGTGGGCTTTAACATTTACGTGACATTTGATGACTTTTCCTAGCCGGGACGAGCTCCATTGGTCCTGGGCTCCTCTTTCTATTATTGTATTGCCACAAGGCTTTCCAGAAAAGCTCCTGAAACAATCCACTTTCTCAAAAGGCACAAATGTCTAACAATGCTCAGATCATACCCCTTTCTTCCATATCGACAAAAGCAATACAGAACCTTCATAAACGACACAGAGCTGACGTCCAACGAAAAATTCACGCACCTGCCAACAAATGCTAACGGAGAAATTTCTGCAACTTGATGTTGATTGCGCTCTTAAAAAACTCTTTAGCACATACATCGGAGCCAAAAGCAGAAAGGACTTCCACAATCTCTTTGAAGCCTACTGTTAAGATATGTGGGATACAAACAACAACCCATAATGTCATGCTTTTTTGCAGCATAGCTACCCGTGTCATGCATTGTATTTCACTCGTTGGAGCTAAATGTAGAAATCTTTTAGAAGAAAAGTCACACGCACATTAACAATTCTTTATGTAGACATTTCAGAAACTTGACGTCGGTTCGTGCACTTATAAATCAAGCTAAGGCTGACCTGTAAATGCGAAATGAACCTGTGTCAGGCCCGTTTTTTCCATAAAACCTGATTTTCGTATCTGCTGCCTTATCCGAGATACAATACCACATCGCTACAAATGCTGGAAAGCTGGAATGGCTGACCTCGAAACGAGCACGTATCCAGAGCACTTTGTACCATAAAACCCACTTTCTGCAACTGCTGTCTTACACAACATACAGTCCCACATCATTGCAAACAGTTCTGAATTTCAAAAAAAGTTGGCTGCATAGGATCTACAGATACAAAAACAAAAGAACTCCAAAATGAGACTCAAATGCCTCAACACCACTCAGAACATGCTCCTTTCTTCAATATTGCAAAAAGCAATACAGAACGTTCATCAACAACACAGAGCTCACAACCAAAGTTGCTGCTCTGCACCCAATTCACACCAAGAAAGGAGCATCATGAGTCTTCATCGTGGGTTGGGAGACAAGCACTTTCGAAACACATTTCCAAGCAAAGAACTATAGAAATGATCCCTGAAAATATAGTCTTATCGATTTATCGAAACTCAATCTGCATTCCATTCTGCTGCGCCTCTCCTCTAAAATGGTTTTGTGTTGGTGAATTCTGTGGGCTTTAACGTTTACGTGACATTTGATGACTTTTCCTTGCCGGGACCTGCTCCATTGGTCCTGGGCTCCTCTTTCCTTTATTGGATTGCAACAAGGCATTCCAGAACAATCCACTTTCTCAAAAGGCACAAATGTCTAACATCGCTCAGATCATACCCCTTTCTTCCATATCGACAAAAGCAATACAGAACCTTCATAAACGACACAGAGCTGACGTCCAATGAAAAAGTTACACACTTGCCAACAAATGCTAACAGAGACATTTCTGCATCTTGATGTTGATTGTCAATCTGCAATCTGCATTCCATTCTGCTGCGCCTCTCCTCTAAAATGGTTTTGCGTAGTTGAATTCTGTGGGCTTTAACGTTTACATGACATTTTAGCTCATACATCGGAGCCAAAAGCAGAAAGGACTTCCACAATCTCTTTGAAGCCTACTGTTAAGATATGTGGGATACAAACAACAACCCATAATGTCATGCTTTTTTGCAGTATAGCTACCCGTGTCATGCATTGTATTTCACTCGTTGGAGCTGAATGTAGAAAATCTTTTAGAAGAAAAGTCACACGCACATTAACAATTCTTTATGTAGACATTTCAGAAACTTGACGTCGGTTCGCGCACTTAGAAAACATGCTAAGGCTGACCTGTAAATGCGAAATGAACCTGTGTCAGGCCCGTTTTTTCCATAAAAACTGATTTTCGTATCTGCTGTCTTATCCGAGATACAATACCACATCGCTACAAATGCTGGAAAGCTGGAATGGCTGACCTCGAAACGAGCACGTATCCAGAGCACTTTGTACCATTAAACCCACTTTCTGCAACGGCTGTCTTACACAACATACAGTCCCACATCATTGCAAACAGTTCTGAATTTCAACAAAGTTGGCTGCATAGGATCTACGATGCAAAAACAAAAGAACGCCAAAATGACACTTAAATTCCTCCACACCACTCAGAATATGCTTTTTTTTTCTTCATTATTGCAAAACTCAATCTGCATTCCATTCTGCTGCGCCTCTCCTCTAAAATGGTTTTGCGAATGTGAATTCTGTGTGCTTTAATGTTTACGTGACATTTGATGACTTTTTCTAACCGGGACCTGCTCCATTGGTCCTGGGTTCCTCTTTCCATTATTGGATTGCCACAAGGCTTTCCAGAAAAGCTCCTGAAACAATCCACTTTCTCAAAAGGCACAAATGTCTAACAACGCTCAGATCATACCCCTTTCTTCCATATCGACAAAAGCAATACAGAACCTTCATAAGCGACACAGAGCTGACGTCCAATGAAAAAGTCACGAACCTGCCAAAAAAATCCTAACGGAGGAATTTCTGTAACTT
Organism: Scardinius erythrophthalmus; assembly: GCF_964197995.2. Taxonomy (NCBI): domain Eukaryota; kingdom Metazoa; phylum Chordata; class Actinopteri; order Cypriniformes; family Leuciscidae; genus Scardinius; species Scardinius erythrophthalmus. The sequence continues at coordinate 19,858,627 of NC_138244.1, forward strand.
GAGATTGATTGCGCTCTTAAAAAACTTGCAATGGCTGACCTCGAAATGAACACGTATCGAGCACTTTTTACCATAAAACCCACTTTCTGCAAATGCTGTCTTACACAACATACAGTCCCACACCATTGCAAACAGTTCTGAATTTCAAAAAAGTTGGCTGCATAGGATCTACAGATACAAAAACAAAAGAACTCCAAACCGAGACTCAAATGTCTCAACACCACTCAGAACATGCTCCTTTCTTCAATATTGCAAAAAGCAATACAGAACATTCATCAACAACACAGAGCTCACAACCAAATTTGCTGCTCTGTATCCAATTCACACCCAGAAAGGAGCATCATGAGTCTTCATCGTGGGTTGGGAGACAAGCACTTTCGAAACACATTTCCAAGCAAAGAACTATAGAAATGATCCCTCAAAATATAATCGTATCGATTTATCGAAACTCAATCTGCATTCCATTCTGCTGCACCTCTCCTCTAAAATGGTTTTGCCTAGGTGAATTCTGTGGGCTTTAACGTTTACGTGACATTTGATGACTTTTCCTTGCCGGGACCTGCTCCATTGGTCCTGGGCTCCTCTTTCCTTTATTGGATTGCCACAAGGCATTCCAAAACAATCCACTTTCTCAAAAGGCACAAATGTCTAACATCGCTCAGATCATACCCCTTTCTTCCATATCGACAAAAGCAATACAGAACCTTCATAAACCACACAGAGCTGACGTTAGGGCTGGGCGATTTAAATCGCGATATTGTTATGCGCATCTCATCAGTAAAGCCGGTTCCTTGATTAGTAATAAATCGCCATCACCTGCTTTCAGATGGAGCGGCATTTACTACAAAGAGCCGTAATTAACTGACAAGCTGAGCCATATCGCATTAATATCGCGGACGTATCGCCAGCGATATTTAATGCGATATGGCTCAGCTTGTCAGTTAACTACGGCTCTTTGTACACAGCAAAACCTCCAGTGTTAAATTAACACTCCTGGGAGTGTATGAGTCCACACTCAAGAGTGTTTAAGTTAATGAGATAACTAAGCGATTAATTTAGTGATGATTGAGCATTATTGAAGACACCTGATGTTAACAAGTAGAATCGCTGAAGGAGAAAATCGCAAATTGTAAGTTACCATTATTGTGATGGGTAGTTGCTTTAGTTGGGCTCTGACCCTTTTATGTATACTTTAGATTTTGTTTGGTGGTTGTATGTGAGTTAAACCTGCCAGTTGAACAAAGAATCAAAAGTGATCTGATGGTGTTGGTTATATTATGACAATCATCATTTGAACTTGATCACTGAACTCATTAAAATCCTTCTTTCTGACTTTGATTTATGTTGTTGGTTACAGCATAACTGTGAATCTGAATAAATGGCAATATAAAGGATTTCTTAAAAGTTGTTTTAAAAAAAAATCATTATTTTAGGCACACACAGATGTCAAGATTCAGTCTATGCATCTCAACAATGGTGAGGAGCAGAATAGTCAATGAGGAAAAGTAAATTACATAGAGAATTCAGATCATAATTTATTCATACCGCAATGCATGATGGGAGCCATTAATGAGTTGTGATTGGTGGCAGCCACTGCAACATCCTTTATTATTGTCACCATTGTTGAGATTCACAGGCTGATTATTGATGTCTGTGTTTTAAATGAATATGTCTGAACGTCTTTTTGATCAGAACTATATTTATTAAATATTTTGAATTATAAGTGAAGTACTGATAATCATAGGCTGAAGAATCACAAAACTGCTGCTAACAAGTTAAACCAAACTATCTCAATAAGTTTCCTTTTTCAGATCACAGCATGATTATGTCAAAACATAATCAACACTATAAGATAACATTTTACTTTGTTTATTTAACTGTTATAAATCAATAACAGCAGACAAACAACAGTAAATATTAAAGTTAACATATAATGGTCTAGAGCCCAACTAAAGCAAACACCCATCACCTTAATGGTAACTTACAATTTGTGCTTTTCTTCTTCAGTGATTCCGCTTGTTAACATCAGGTGTCTTCAATAATGCTCAATCATCACTAAATTAATCACTTAATTATCTCCTCAGCCCTAAATGCCGCTCCATCTGAAAGCAGGTGATGGTGATTTACTACTAATCAAGGAACCGGCTTTACTGACGAGATGCGCATAACAATATCGCGATTTAAATCGCCCAGCCCTAGCTGACGTCCAATGAAAAAGTCACGCACCTGCCAACAAACGCTAACGGAGGCATTTCTGCAACTTGACGTTGATTGCGCTCTTAAAAAACTTGAAATGGCTGACCTTGAAATGAGCACGTATCCAGAGCACTTTTTACCATAAAATCCACTTTCTGCAACTGCTGTCTTACACAACATACAGTCCCACACCATTGCAAAAAGTTCTGAATTTCAACAAGTTGGTTGCATAGAATCTACAAACGCAAAAACAAAAGAACTCCAAACCAAGACTCAAATGTCTCAACACCACTCAGAACATGCTCCTTTCTTCAATATTGCAAAAAGCAATACAGAACATTCATCAACAACACAGAGCTCACAACCAAAGTTGCTGCTCTGCACCCAATTCACACCCAGAAAGGAGCATCATGAGTCTTCATCGTGGGTTGGGAGACAAGCACTTTCGAAACACATTTCCAAGCAAAGAACTATAGAAATGATCCCTGAAAATATAGTCGTATCGATTTATCGAAACTCAATCTGCATTCCATTCTGCTGCACCTCTCCTCTAAAATGGTTTTGCGTTGGTGAATTCTGTGGGCTTTAAAGTTTACGTGACATTTGATGACTTTTCCTAGCCGGGACGAGCTCCATTGGTCCTGGGTTCCTCTTTCTATTATTGTATTGCCACAAGGCTTTCCAGAAAAGCTCCTGAAACAATCCACTTTCTCAAAAGGCACAAATGTTTAACAATGCTCAGATCATACCCCTTTCTTCCATATCGACAAAAGCAATACAGAACCTTCATAAACGACACAGAGCTGACGTCCAATGAAAAATTCACGCACCTGCCAACAAATGCTAACGGAGGAATTTCTGCAACTTGATGTTGATTGCGCTCTTAAAAAACTCTTTAGCACATACATCGGAGCCAAAAGCAGAAAGGACTTCCACAATCTCTTTGAAGCCTACTGTTAAGATATGTGGGATACAAACAACAACCCATAATGTCATGCTTTTTTGCAGCATAGCTACCCGTGTCATGCATTGTATTTCACTCGTTGGAGCTAAATGTAGAAATCTTTTAGAAGAAAAGTCACACGCACATTAACAATTCTTTATGTAGACATTTCAGAAACTTGACGTTGGTTTGTGCACTTAGAAAACATACTAAGGCTGACCTGTAAATGCGAAATGAACCTGTGTCAGGCCCGTTTTTTCCATAAAACCTGATTTTCGTATCTGCTGCCTTATCCGAGATACAATACCACATCGCTACAAATGCTGGAAAGCTGGAATGGCTGACCTCGAAACGAGCACGTATCCAGAGCACTTTGTACCATAAAACCCACTTTCTGCAACTGCTGTCTTTCACAACATACAGTCCCAGTCAAACAGTTCTGAATTTCAAAAAAAGTTGGCTGCATAGGATCTACAGATACAAAAACAAAAGAACTCCAAAATGAGACTCAAATGCCTCAACACCACTCAGAACATGCTCCTTTCTTCAATATTGCAAAAAGCAGTACAGAACGTTCATCAACAACACAGAGCTCACAACCAAAGGTGCTGCTCTGCGCCCAATTCACACCAAGAAAGGAGCATCATGAGTCTTCATCGTGGGTTGGGAGACAAGCACTTTCGAAACACATTTCCAAGCAAAGAACTATAGAAATGATCCCTGAAAATATAGTCTTATTGATTTATCGAAACTCAATCTGCATTCCATTCTGCTGCGCCTCTCCTCTAAAATGGTTTTGCGTTGGTGAATTCTGTGGGCTTTAACGTTTACGTGACATTTGATGACTTTTCCTTGCCGGGACCTGCTCCATTGGTCCTGGGCTCCTCTTTCCTTTATTGGATTGCCACAAGGCATTCCAGAACAATCCACTTTCTCAAAAGGCACAAATGTCTAACATCGCTCAGATCATACCCCTTTCTTCCATATCGACAAAAAGCAATACAGAACCTTCATAAACGACACAGAGCTGACGTCCAATGAAAAAGTCACGCACCTGCCAACAAATGCTAACGGAGGCATTTCTGCAACTTGACGTTGATTGCGCTCTTAAAAAACTTGCAATGGCTGACCTTGAAATGAGCACGTATCCAGAGCACTTTTTACCATAAAACCCACTTTCTGCAAATGCTGTCTTACACAACATACAGTCCCACACCATTGCAAAAAGTTCTGAATTTCAACAAGTTGGTTGCATAGAATCTACAAACGCAAAAACAAAAGAACTCCAAACCGAGACTTAAATGTCTCAACACCACTCAGAACATGCTCCTTTCTTCAATATTGCAAAAAGCAATACAGAACATTCATCAACAACACAGAGGTCACAACCAAAGTTGCTGCTCTGCGCCCAATTCACACCAAGAAAGGAGCATCATGAGTCTTCATCGTGGGTTGGGAGACAAGCACTTTCGAAACACATTTCCAAGCAAAGAACTATAGAAATGATCCCTGAAAATATAGTCTTATCGATTTATCGAAACTCAATCTGCATTCCATTCTGCTGCGCCTCTCCTCTAAAATGGTTTTGTGTTGGTGAATTCTGTGGCCTTTAACGTTTACGTGACATTTGATGACTTTTCCTTGCCGGGACCTGCTCCATTGGTCCTGGGCTCCTCTTTCCATTATTGGATTGCCACAAGGCATTCCAGAACAATCCACTTTCTCAAAAGGCACAAATGTCTAACATTGCTCAGATCATACCCCTTTCTTCCATATCGACAAAAGCAATACAGAACCTTCATAAACGACACAGAGCTGACGTCCAATGAAAAATTTACGCACCTGCCAACAAACGCTAACAGAGGTATTTCTGCATCTTGATGTTGATTGTCAATCTGCAATCTGCATTCCATTCTGCTGCGCCTCTCCTCTAAATGGTTTTGCGTAGTTGAATTCTGTGGGCTTTAACGTTTACGTGACATTTGATGACTTTTTCTAGCCGGGACCGGCTCCATTGGTCCTGGGTTCCTCTTTCCATTATTGGATTGCCACAAGGCTTTCCAGAAAAGCTCCTGAAACAATCCACTTTCTCAAAAGGCACAAATGTCTAACAACGCTCAGATCATACCCTTTTCTTCCATATCGACAAAAGCAATACAGAACCTTCATAAGCAACACAGAGCTGACGTCCAATGAAAAAGTCACGTACCTGCCAACAAATGCTAACGGAGGAATTTCTGCAACTTGACATTGATTGCGCTCTTAAAAAACTTGCAATGGCTGACCTCGAAAGGAGCACATATCCAGAGCACTTTTTACCATAAAACCCACTTTCTGCAAATGCTGTCTTATACAACATACAGTCCCACATCACTGCAAACAGTTTTGAATTTCAACAAAGTTGGCTGCATAGGATCTACAAATGCAAAAACAAAAGAACTCCAAACCAAGACTTAAATGTCTCAACACCACTCAGATCATGCTCCTTTCTTCAATATTGCAAAAAGCAATACAGAACATTCATCAACAACGCAGAGGTCACAACCAAAGTTGCTGTTCTGCACCTAATTCATACCCAGAAAGGAGCATCATGAGTCTTCATCGTGGGTTGGGAGACAAGCACTTTCGAAACACATTTTCAAGCAAAGAACTATAGAAATGATCCCTGAAAATATAGTCGTATCGATTTATCGAAACTCAATCTGAATTCCATTCTGCTGCACCTCTCCTCTAAAATGGTTTTACGTAGGTGAATTCTGTGGGCTTTAACGTTTACGTGACATTTGATGACTTTTCCTAGCCGGGACGAGCTCCATTGGTCCTGGGTTCCTCTTTCTATTATTGTATTGCCACAAGGCTTTCCAGAAAAGCTCCTGAAACAATCCACTTTCTCAAAAGGCACAAATTTCTAACAATGCTCAGATCATACCCCTTTCTTCCATATCGACAAAAGCAATACAGAACCTTCATAAACGACACAGAGCTGACGTCCAATGAAAAAGTCACGCACCTGCCAACAAATGCTAACGGAGGAATTTCTGCAACTTGATGTTGATTGCGCTCTTAAAAAACTCTTTAGCACATACATCGGAGCCAAAAGCAGAAAGGACTTCCACAATCTCTTTGAAGCCTACTGTTAAGATATGTGGGATACAAACAACAACCCATAATGTCATGCTTTTTTGCAGCATAGCTACCCGTGTCATGCATTGTATTTCACTTGTTGGAGCTAAATATAGAAATCTTTTAGAAGAAAAGTCACACGCGCATTAACAATTCTTTATGTAGACATTTCAAAAACTTGACGTCGGTTCGTGCACTTAGAAAACATGCTAAGGCTGACCTGTAAATGCGAAATGAACCTGTGTCAGGCCCGTTTTTTCCATAAAACCTGATTTTCGTATCTGCTGCCTTATCCGAGATACAATACCACATCGCTACAAATGCTGGAAAGCTGGAATGGCTGACCTCGAAACGAGCACGTATCCAGAGCACTTTGTACCATAAAACCCACTTTCTGCAACTGCTGTCTTTCACAACATACAGTCCCAGTCAAACAGTTCTGAATTTCAAAAAAAGTTGGCTGCATAGGATCTACAGATACAAAAACAAAAGAACTCCAAAATGAGACTCAAATGCCTCAACACCACTCAGAACATGCTCCTTTCTTCAATATTGCAAAAAGCAGTACAGAACGTTCATCAACAACACAGAGCTCACAACCAAAGGTGCTGCTCTGCGCCCAATTCACACCAAGAAAGGAGCATCATGAGTCTTCATCGTGGGTTGGGAGACAAGCACTTTCGAAACACATTTCCAAGCAAAGAACTATAGAAATGATCCCTGAAAATATAGTCTTATTGATTTATCGAAACTCAATCTGCATTCCATTCTGCTGCGCCTCTCCTCTAAAATGGTTTTGCGTTGGTGAATTCTGTGGGCTTTAACGTTTACGTGACATTTGATGACTTTTCCTAGCCGGGACCTGCTCCATTGGTCCTGGGCTCCTCTTTCCTTTATTGGATTGCCACAAGGCATTCCAGAACAATCCACTTTCTCAAAAGGCACAAATGTCTAACATCGCTCAGATCATACCCCTTTCTTCCATATCGACAAAAAGCAATACAGAACCTTCATAAACGACACAGAGCTGACGTCCAATGAAAAAGTCACGCACCTGCCAACAAATGCTAACGGAGGCATTTCTGCAACTTGACATTGATTGCGCTCTTAAAAAACTTGCAATGGCTGACCTTGAAATGAGCACGTATCCAGAGCACTTTTTACCATAAAACCCACTTTCTGCAAATGCTGTCTTACACAACATACAGTCCCACACCATTGCAAAAAGTTCTGAATTTCAACAAGTTGGTTGCATAGAATCTACAAACGCAAAAACAAAAGAACTCCAAACCGAGACTTAAATGTCTCAACACCACTCAGAACATGCTCCTTTCTTCAATATTGCAAAAAGCAATACAGAACATTCATCAACAACACAGAGCTCACAACCAAAGTTGCTGCTCTGCGCCCAATTCACACCAAGAAAGGAGCATCATGAGTCTTCATCGTGGGTTGGGAGACAAGCACTTTCGAAACACATTTCCAAGCAAAGAACTATAGAAATGATCCCTGAAAATATAGTCTTATCGATTTATCGAAACTCAATCTGCATTCCATTCTGCTGCGCCTCTCCTCTAAAATGGTTTTGTGTTGGTGAATTCTGTGGCCTTTAACGTTTACGTGACATTTGATGACTTTTCCTTGCCGGGACCTGCTCCATTGGTCCTGGGCTCCTCTTTCCATTATTGGATTGCCACAAGGCATTCCAGAACAATCCACTTTCTCAAAAGGCACAAATGTCTAACATTGCTCAGATCATACCCCTTTCTTCCATATCGACAAAAGCAATACAGAACCTTCATAAACGACACAGAGCTGACGTCCAATGAAAAATTTACGCACCTGCCAACAAACGCTAACAGAGGTATTTCTGCATCTTGATGTTGATTGTCAATCTGCAATCTGCATTCCATTCTGCTGCGCCTCTCCTCTAAATGGTTTTGCGTAGTTGAATTCTGTGGGCTTTAACGTTTACGTGACATTTGATGACTTTTTCTAGCCGGGACCGGCTCCATTGGTCCTGGGTTCCTCTTTCCATTATTGGATTGCCACAAGGCTTTCCAGAAAAGCTCCTGAAACAATCCACTTTCTCAAAAGGCACAAATGTCTAACAACGCTCAGATCATACCCTTTTCTTCCATATCGACAAAAGCAATACAGAACCTTCATAAGCAACACAGAGCTGACGTCCAATGAAAAAGTCACGTACCTGCCAACAAATGCTAACGGAGGAATTTCTGCAACTTGACATTGATTGCGCTCTTAAAAAACTTGCAATGGCTGACCTCGAAAGGAGCACATATCCAGAGCACTTTTTACCATAAAACCCACTTTCTGCAAATGCTGTCTTATACAACATACAGTCCCACATCACTGCAAACAGTTTTGAATTTCAACAAAGTTGGCTGCATAGGATCTACAAATGCAAAAACAAAAGAACTCCAAACCAAGACTTAAATGTCTCAACACCACTCAGATCATGCTCCTTTCTTCAATATTGCAAAAAGCAATACAGAACATTCATCAACAACGCAGAGGTCACAACCAAAGTTGCTGTTCTGCACCTAATTCATACCCAGAAAGGAGCATCATGAGTCTTCATCGTGGGTTGGGAGACAAGCACTTTCGAAACACATTTTCAAGCAAAGAACTATAGAAATGATCCCTGAAAATATAGTCGTATCGATTTATCGAAACTCAATCTGAATTCCATTCTGCTGCACCTCTCCTCTAAAATGGTTTTACGTAGGTGAATTCTGTGGGCTTTAACGTTTACGTGACATTTGATGACTTTTCCTAGCCGGGACGAGCTCCATTGGTCCTGGGTTCCTCTTTCTATTATTGTATTGCCACAAGGCTTTCCAGAAAAGCTCCTGAAACAATCCACTTTCTCAAAAGGCACAAATTTCTAACAATGCTCAGATCATACCCCTTTCTTCCATATCGACAAAAGCAATACAGAACCTTCATAAACGACACAGAGCTGACGTCCAATGAAAAAGTCACGCACCTGCCAACAAATGCTAACGGAGGAATTTCTGCAACTTGATGTTGATTGCGCTCTTAAAAAACTCTTTAGCACATACATCGGAGCCAAAAGCAGAAAGGACTTCCACAATCTCTTTGAAGCCTACTGTTAAGATATGTGGGATACAAACAACAACCCATAATGTCATGCTTTTTTGCAGCATAGCTACCCGTGTCATGCATTGTATTTCACTTGTTGGAGCTAAATATAGAAATCTTTTAGAAGAAAAGTCACACGCGCATTAACAATTCTTTATGTAGACATTTCAAAAACTTGACGTCGGTTCGTGCACTTAGAAAACATGCTAAGGCTGACCTGTAAATGCGAAATGAACCTGTGTCAGGCCCGTTTTTTCCATAAAACCTGATTTTCGTATCTGCTGCCTTATCCGAGATACAATACCACATCGCTACAAATGCTGGAAAGCTGGAATGGCTGACCTCGAAACGAGCACGTATCCAGAGCAAAAACCCACTTTCCGCAACTGCTGTCTTACACAACATACAGTCCCACACCATTGCAAACAGTTCTGAATTTCAAAAAAAGTTGGCTGCATAGGATCTACAGATACAAAAACAAAAGAACTCCAAAATGAGACTCAAATGCTTCAACACCACTCAGAACATTCTCCTTTCTTCAATATTGCAAAAAGCAATACAGAACGTTCATCAACAACACAGAGCTCACAACCAAAGTTGCTGTTCTGTGCCTAATTCACACCAAGAAAGGAGCATCATGAGTCTTCATTGTGGGCTTGGAAACACATTTCCAAGCAAAGAACTATAGAAATGATCCCTGAAAATATAGTCTTATCGATTTATTCAAACTCAATCTGCATTCCATTCAGCTGCGCCTCTCCTCTAAAATGGTTTTGTGTTGGTGAATTCTGTGGCCTTTAACGTTTACGTGACATTTGATGACTTTTCCTTGCCGGGACCTGCTCCATTGGTCCTGGGCTCCTCTTTCCTTTATTGGATTGCCACAAGGCATTCCAGAACAATCCACTTTCTCAAAAGGCACAAATGTCTAACATTGCTCAGATCATACCCCTTTCTTCCATATCGACAAAAGCAATACAGAACCTTCATAAATGACACAGAGCTGACATCCAATGAAAAATTCACGCACCTGCCAACAAATGCTAACAGAGGTATTTCTGCATCTTGATGTTGATTGTCAATCTGCAATCTGCATTCCATTCTGCTGCGCCTCTCCTCTAAATGGTTTTGCGTAGTTGAATTCTGTGGGCTTTAACGTTTACGTGACATTTGATGACTTTTTCTAGCCGGGACCTGCTCCATTAGTCCTGGGTTCCTCTTTCCATTATTGGATTGCCACAAGGCTTTCCAGAAAAGCTCCTGAAACAATCCACTTTCTCAAAAGGCACAAATGTCTAACATCGATCAGATCATACCCTTTTCTTCCATATCGACAAAAGCAATACAGAACCTTCATAAACGACACAGAGCTGACATCCAATGAAAAAGTCACGCACCTGCCAACAAATGCTAACGGAGGAATTTCTGCAACTTGACATTGATTGCGCTCTTAAAAAACTTGCAATGGCTGACCTCGAAATGAGCACATATACAAAGCACTTTAAACCATAAAACCCACTTTCTGCAAATGATATCTTACAGACCATACAGTCCCACATCACTGCAAACAGTCCTGAATTTCAACAAAGTTGACTGCATAGGATCTACAAATGCAAAAACAAAAAAACTCTAAACCGAGACTCAAATATCTCAACACCACTCAGAACATGCTCCTTTCTTCAATATTACAAAAAGCAATACAGAACGTTCATCAACAACACAGAGCTCACAACTAAAGTTGCTGCTCTGCGCCCAATTCACACCCAGAAAGGAGCATCATGAGTCTTCATCGTGGGTTGGGAGACAAGCACTTTCGAAACACATTTCCAAGCAAAGAACTATAGAAATGATCCCTGAAAATATAGTCTTATCGATTTATCGAAACTCAATCTGCATTCCATTCTGCTGCGCCTCTCCTCTAAAATGGTTTTGCGTTGGTGAATTCTGTGGGCTTTAACGTTTACGTGACATTTGATGACTTTTCCTTGCCGGGACCTGCTCCATTGTTCCTGGGCTCCTCTTTCCTTTATTGGATTGCCACAAGGCATTCCAAAACAATCCACTTTCTCAAAAGGCACAAATGTCTAACATCGCTCAGATCATACCCCTTTCTTCCATATCGACAAAAGCAATACAGAACCTTCATAAACCACACAGAGCTGACGTCCAATGAAAAAGTCACGCACCTGCCAACAAACGCTAACGGAGGCATTTCTGCAACTTGACGTTGATTGCGCTCTTAAAAAACTTGAAATGGCTGACCTTGAAATGAGCACGTATCCAGAGCACTTTTTACCATAAAATCCACTTTCTGCAACTGCTGTCTTACACAACATACAGTCCCACACCATTGCAAAAAGTTCTGAATTTCAACAAGTTGGTTGCATAGAATCTACAAACGCAAAAACAAAAGAACTCCAAACCAAGACTCAAATGTCTCAACACCACTCAGAACATGCTCCTTTCTTCAATATTGCAAAAAGCAATACAGAACATTCATCAACAACACAGAGCTCACAACCAAAGTTGCTGCTCTGCACCCAATTCACACCCAGAAAGGAGCATCATGAGTCTTCATCGTGGGTTGGGAGACAAGCACTTTCGAAACACATTTCCAAGCAAAGAACTATAGAAATGATCCCTGAAAATATAGTCGTATCGATTTATCGAAACTCAATCTGCATTCCATTCTGCTGCACCTCTCCTCTAAAATGGTTTTGCGTTGGTGAATTCTGTGGGCTTTAAAGTTTACGTGACATTTGATGACTTTTCCTAGCCGGGACGAGCTCCATTGGTCCTGGGTTCCTCTTTCTATTATTGTATTGCCACAAGGCTTTCCAGAAAAGCTCCTGAAACAATCCACTTTCTCAAAAGGCACAAATGTTTAACAATGCTCAGATCATACCCCTTTCTTCCATATCGACAAAAGCAATACAGAACCTTCATAAACGACACAGAGCTGACGTCCAATGAAAAATTCACGCACCTGCCAACAAATGCTAACGGAGGAATTTCTGCAACTTGATGTTGATTGCGCTCTTAAAAAACTCTTTAGCACATACATCGGAGCCAAAAGCAGAAAGGACTTCCACAATCTCTTTGAAGCCTACTGTTAAGATATGTGGGATACAAACAACAACCCATAATGTCATGCTTTTTTGCAGCATAGCTACCCGTGTCATGCATTGTATTTCACTCGTTGGAGCTAAATGTAGAAATCTTTTAGAAGAAAAGTCACACGCACATTAACAATTCTTTATGTAGACATTTCAGAAACTTGACGTTGGTTTGTGCACTTAGAAAACATACTAAGGCTGACCTGTAAATGCGAAATGAACCTGTGTCAGGCCCGTTTTTTCCATAAAACCTGATTTTCGTATCTGCTGCCTTATCCGAGATACAATACCACATCGCTACAAATGCTGGAAAGCTGGAATGGCTGACCTCGAAACGAGCACGTATCCAGAGCACTTTGTACCATAAAACCCACTTTCTGCAACTGCTGTCTTTCACAACATACAGTCCCAGTCAAACAGTTCTGAATTTCAAAAAAAGTTGGCTGCATAGGATCTACAGATACAAAAACAAAAGAACTCCAAAATGAGACTCAAATGCCTCAACACCACTCAGAACATGCTCCTTTCTTCAATATTGCAAAAAGCAGTACAGAACGTTCATCAACAACACAGAGCTCACAACCAAAGTTGCTGCTCTGCGCCCAATTCACACCAAGAAAGGAGCATCATGAGTCTTCATCGTGGGTTGGTAGACAAGCACTTTCGAAACACATTTCCAAGCAAAGAACTATAGAAATGATCCCTGAAAATATAGTCTTATTGATTTATCGAAACTCAATCTGCATTCCATTCTGCTGCGCCTCTCCTCTAAAATGGTTTTGCGTTGGTGAATTCTGTGGGCTTTAACGTTTACGTGACATTTGATGACTTTTCCTAGCCGGGACCTGCTCCATTGGTCCTGGGCTCCTCTTTCCTTTATTGGATTGCCACAAGGCATTCCAGAACAATCCACTTTCTCAAAAGGCACAAATGTCTAACATCGCTCAGATCATACCCCTTTCTTCCATATCGACAAAAGCAATACAGAACCTTCATAAACGACACAGAGCTGACGTCCAATGAAAAAGTCACGCACCTGCCAACAAATGCTAACGGAGGCATTTCTGCAACTTGACGTTGATTGCGCTCTTAAAAAACTTGCAATGGCTGACCTTGAAATGAGCACGTATCCAGAGCACTTTTTACCATAAAACCCACTTTCTGCAAATGCTGTCTTACACAACATACAGTCCCACACCATTGCAAAAAGTTCTGAATTTCAACAAGTTGGTTGCATAGAATCTACAAACGCAAAAACAAAAGAACTCCAAACCGAGACTTAAATGTCTCAACACCACTCAGAACATGCTCCTTTCTTCAATATTGCAAAAAGCAATACAGAACATTCATCAACAACACAGAGCTCACAACCAAAGTTGCTGCTCTGCGCCCAATTCACACCAAGAAAGGAGCATCATGAATCTTCATCGTGGGTTGGGAGACAAGCACTTTCGAAACACATTTCCAAGCAAAGAACTATAGAAATGATCCCTGAAAATATAGTCTTATCGATTTATCGAAACTCAATCTGCATTCCATTCTGCTGCGCCTCTCCTCTAAAATGGTTTTGTGTTGGTGAATTCTGTGGCCTTTAACGTTTACGTGACATTTGATGACTTTTCCTTGCCGGGACCTGCTCCATTGGTCCTGGGCTCCTCTTTCCATTATTGGATTGCCACAAGGCATTCCAGAACAATCCACTTTCTCAAAAGGCACAAATGTCTAACATCGCTCAGATCATACCCCTTTCTTCCATATCGACAAAAGCAATACAGAACCTTCATAAACGACACAGAGCTGACGTCCAATGAAAAATTTACGCACCTGCCAACAAATGCTAACGGAGGAATTTCTGCAACTTGACGTGTATTGCGCTCTTAAAAAACTTGCAATGGCTGACCTTGAAATGAGCACGTATCCAGAGCACTTTTTACCCTAAAATCCACTTTCTGCAACTGCTGTCTTACACAACATACAGTCCCAGTCAAACAGTTCTGAATTTCAAAAAAAGTTGGCTGCATAGGATCTACAGAAACAAAAACAAAAGAACTCCAAAATGAGACTCAAATGTCTCAACACCACTCAGAACATGCTCCTTTTTTCAATATCGCAAAAAGCAATACAGAAAGTTCATCAACAACACAGAGCTCACAACCAAAGTTGCTGCTCTGTGTCCAAATCACACCCAGAAAGGAGCATCATGACTCTTCATCGTGGGTTGGGAGACAAGCACTTTCAAAACACATTTCCAAGCAAAGAACTATAGAAATGATCCCTGAAAATATAGTCTTATCGATTCATCGAAACTCAGTCTGCATTCCATTCTGCTGCGCCTCTCCTCTAAAATGGTTTTGCGTATAGGTGAATTCTGTGGGCTTTAACGTTTACGTGACATTTGATGACTTTTCCTTGCCGGGACCTGCTCCATTGGTCCTGGGCTCCTCTTTCCTTTATTGGATTGCCACAAGGCATTCCAGAACAATCCACTTTCTCAAAAGGCACAAATGTCTAACATCGCTCAGATCATACCCTTTCTTCCATATCGACAAAAAGCAATACAGAACCTTCATAAACGACACAGAGCTGACTTCCAATGAAAAAGTCACGCACCTGCCAACAAATGCTAACGGAGGCATTTCTGCAACTTGACGTTGATTGCGCTCTTAAAAAACTTGCAATGGCTGACCTTGAAATGAGCACGTATCCAGAGCACTTTTTACCATAAAACGTACTCGGTTACTAATGTAACCTCGGTTCTCTCTAGAAGAGGGAACGAGTATTGCGTAAGTAGCTTACGCATCGGGGAAAGTCTTCTTTCTTCGAGATCTGAAGCCAAAAAATTATCCTTAATTTTGTATTCATTGTCAACGCAGTGCAGCAGCCGACAGACCTAGGCAGGCTAAATAAGCGTGCTCATTGGCTGCTCGGCTGCAACTGCTTAAGCCTATCGGTGAGCGCTCTGAACGCGGCAACCAATGAGGGCGCTTCGCGCCCTCCACACCCTTCTAACCGTCAGAATGGGCGTGGCCAGCGTGTATATATTCAGTGCTCACAGGCTAAAATTCTGGTTTTCGCAGTCTGAAGCGCAAAAGCTCGTGGCGCGACACGGCAGGTTACGCAATACTCGTTCCCTCTTCTAGAGAGAACCGAGGTTACATTAGTAACCGAGTACGTTCTCTTACGAGAGGTTCTCTCGTATTGCGTAAGTAGCTTACGCATCGGGAACCCTTTGTCAACGCCGTGTGCGCCGAGCATCCAGCCCATGAATCCCAGGGGAACCGGGGAAAACACTCTGCTGGGAAATGTGGCCGGTCGGAGAGACGGGCCAGCGCAGTACATGCACTTCATGCAGCATATGAAATAGAGCGGCGCGGCCGGTCTATAAACATAACAGTACAAACAGTAGGGCCGGCGGAGCGAGCCCATACAGCACATAAGCACTCATAAGGGTAGGAGAAAACGACATAGTCGGTCTCACATGAAGAGAAAAATTCCCGCGCGGCAGAGAATAATGCGGGCGGCCAGCAGCGCGGGCCAGCACCGATAACAGCGCGTAACGGGAAATAGGAAACAGAACGGATCAGCCGGTCTGAGTCAAACACTTCACCCTGAGTAGTTACCAGAATAGCGCCAGCATATGAACGTAGTCTGCACACGGGAGCTGGGCAGAGCATACATGTCACTTATACTGACAATATTTTTGCCTGTAGGGCAGGAACTTCCAGGTTATAAAGCCTCACGAATGTTGACGGGGAGGCCCAGCTCGCCGCCATACAAATGTCGTGGATAGAAATTCCGCTGGACCAGGCCCACGACGAGGCCATGCCTCTAGTGGAATGGGCTCTGATGCCCAGAGGGCACTGCAGGTGTTTGGAGGCATAAGCTGCTGCTATCGCGTCCACTATCCACCTGGACAAGCTCTGCTTCGAGGCGGCAAGACCTTTGGTGCGTCCGCCGAAGGAAACAAAGAGCTGCTTTGAACGCCTGAAAGCGGCGGAGCGCGTGATGTAAACTCTCAGCGCCCGGACAGGGCATAGGAGGTTATCACTGTCCCCACTATCGGATGCTGGCAGAGCCGAGAGGGAAATAACTTGTGCCCTAAACAGGGTTCCAATCGCTTTGGGGATGTAACCGTGCCTCGGTCTGAGAATGACTTTCGAGTCATTCGGCCCGAACTCGAGACATGCAGGGCTAACAGATAGCGCGTGCAAATCACCCACTCGTTTGACTGAAGACAGAGCTATCAGAAAAACGGTTTTAAGCGACAGATACTTTAGATCCGCGGATTCAAGCGGTTCAAAGGGAAAAGCCTTTAGGGCCGCCAGGACCAAGGACAGATCCCACGAGGGAACCGAGGGGGGCCGCGGGGGATTCATCCGTCTAGCTCCTCTGAGGAAGCGGATAATGAGCTCATTCCTTCCCATTGCCCGGCCGCGCGTCGTCTCAGCGAACGCTGTAATAGCGGCCACATATACTTTGAGCGTGGAAGGGGATCTGCCCTTTTCCAACAGCTCTTGTAAGAAGGAGAGCACCCGCGGGACCCCGCATGCGCGCGGATCCAGGTTTTGAGTAGCGCACCATTTAGAAAACACCGACCATTTAGACGCATAGAGCCGTCTCGTGGAGGGGGCTCTCGACTGTGTGATCGTGTTCACGACCCCTTCTGACAGGTCAACGGGTATCCGTTGATCACCCATGCATGCAGCGACCAGCGCTCTGGATGGGGATGCCAGATCGATCCAGCGGCTTGGGAGAGGAGATCCTTTCTCACCGGGATCGGCCACGGGGGTGAGTGCGAAAGCCTCACTAGCTCTGGGTACCAAGTTTGGTTTTCCCATCGCGGGGCTATAAGCAGCACTGAGTGGTGCGTTTCTCTGATCCTCTAAATGACCTGTGGCAACAGGGAGATCGGAGGAAAAGCATACAGCGGGAGGCTGGGCCATGTCTGGGACAGCGCGTCTTCGCTCTTCAAATAAAACTTCAGGCATTGAGCATTGTCTTTCGACGCAAAGAGGTCGATTTCCGCTCTGCCGAATAGGCGCCAGAGAAACTGGACTGTCTGGAGGTGCAGAGACCATTCTCCCGGGGGAATGTTGTCCCTGGACAGTCTGTCTGGACCGACATTCAGGTGGCCCGGTACGTGCGCGGCTTTCAGCGAGCACAGCGAGCGGTAAGCCCACACGAGAAGGCGTTCTGTCAGCCTGCACAGATTCCTGGATCTGACACCGCCCTGTCGGTTCACATAGGATACCACGGACATGTTGTCCGAGCGGACTAGCACATGGTGATCCCGTATGAATGGGAGGAAGCGCCTGAGCGCGTTCTCGACCGCTATCATCTCCAAACAGTTTATGTGGAGGCATTTTTCCCGGTCTGACCATAGGCCAAAAGCCGGTTTGCCCTCGAACAGAGCGCCCCAGCCTGAGGTGGAAGCGTCCGTCGAGATAATTTTGCGGTGTGAGATAGCTCCCATTGTCACTCCCCGCTGGTACCAGTCGGCCGCTAACCAGGGCTTCAGAGCTGAAACGCAGCTCTGAGTCACTCTGATGCGAATACCGCCGGAAGCCCATGCTCTGTGAGGCACTCGGGCATTCAGCCAGCATTGTAGCGGGCGCATTCGTAAAAGACCCAGCCGAAGCACTGCTGCGGCTGAGGCCATACAACCCAGTAGCCTCTGAAATGTTTTGAGAGGTACGGTGCTGCCCGGCCGGAGAGACGCGGCCAGGCGTCGAATGCAGCGCGCGCGCTGTGTCGACAGGCGGGCCGTGTACTGATATACCTGACCGTCGAAGGCGAATCTCAAGAATGGCCTGTGACGGGGTATTATCAGGATCTGAAAAGCACGCGTCTTTTAGATCGAGAGATATAAACCAGTCCCTCGGGCGAATTTGCGCGAGAATTTGTCTGGTTGTGAGCATTTTGAACGGTCTTCTCATAAGAGCCTCGTTCAAACGTCTCAGATCCAAAATTGGTCTGAGTGCTCCGTCCTTCTTGGGAACGAGGAAATAACGACTGTAAAAGCCCGACTCGCTCATGGAAGGGGAAACCGGTTCCATAGCCCTTTTGCACAGAAGTGTAGCTATTTCTGCTCGAAGTAGATGTGCTACTTCCCCATTCACTCTGGTCTCGATACGCGCTTGAAAGCGCGGAGGGCGGCGAGCGAACTGCAGAGTATAGCCCTGTTTTACTGTGCTTAGCACCCGTTCTGATGCGCCTGGAATAGTTTCCCACGCTTTTGCGTGTGCAGCCAGGGGCAGAATGGCCTCCGGGCTCCGATCGCCGCGCATCGCGGGCTCGAGAGCTCGAAACGGAGGGGCGGGCGCGGCGCGCGCGCTCTTGGTGCTTAGATACGGCAGATCGCACGCAGCGATAGCTGGCCGTTTTACACACAGTGTCCCGGTGGCTTTAGACGGGGAACATAAAGTGTGAGGCGCGACGCGCGATGGCGGCGTCGGGGCGAAAATGTTCGTTAGTATGTGTGAGCGCTCGAGGGCGGGCACAGGAGTTACATTCAGGGGCGGGCGCGGCGCGCGCGCTCTTGGTGGTTAGATACGGCGGATCGCACGTAGCGATAGCTGGCCGTTTTACACACAGTGTCCCGGTGGCTTTGGACGGGGAACATATAGTGTGAAGCGCGAAAATGTATGTGTGAGCGCTCGAGGGCGGGCACAGGACTCACATTTAAAACATGACCGGTCGTGCAAGGCCGTGTGACAGAGCGGGCAGTGAGTAGGTGTGGGCACGGAGAAGTGGACACGTGACCTACTTTTAACACTAAAGCGGCTTTTGCCTGCTTCATGAGAGTGGGCTCTGTGAGAGACACGGGATGTATAGTGCTTGTGTACAGGGGTGAGCACAGAACGTGGGCACATTCACTGTACTAGAAACACATACGGCGTCAGCCGTGCAACCAGACATTATGCTCTTTTGACATTTTTCTGGGTTGCCGTGAGAACGGCGGATGCGCGCAGGCGAGCGAGTAGATACCGGCTCGTTGACTGCGGGGTAAACAGCTGCAGTAGCCGTGGCAACGGGGACTGACAGAGCGTTAAGCTTCGACGGTGGTCCAGCCGCAGGGCTGCGGGATTTAACCGTCTTTTCTTCTCTCGTGTTTAGACGCTCAAAAAATACTCGAGCACCCTGAGAAGGTGTGGTGCGAGGGGCGGGTTCGCTTTCTGTAAGTAAGAAAGACTGGCCGCGAGCTCGGAGAAGCAAGCAGCATAAATTTTACTTTCCCCGAGAGCTGGGATCGAACGCGGGTCTCTCGCATGAAAGCGTATGATTCTGCCACTGAGCCACAGGGGAATCACATAGGCTTTCAGTTAGCGCGAGCATATAAAAAGCGACCTCATGTGTCGCGTCGGCGTTCGTTTGCAGGCGAGCGTGTGTTTAAAACAGGCTCGTTTACTGCAATAGTAATATTTCCAGTCGCCTGAACTTAAGAGGGGACTGAGAAATGTGTGAGGATTGGCGGTTGTCCAGCCGTAGCGAGACTAACACACTCTCTTCTCTTTTCGCCGGTGAGTGAGGCGCGCACGCTGAACGCTGCTCGTGACCGTCCGCTTTGTCATCCCTTGAACGGCGCAATCTGCACGGCCCAACGAGGGAGAGAGCGGGCTTGTTTTCTGTATGTAAGAAAAACTGGCCGCGAGCTCGGAGAAGCGAACAGCATAAACTTTAACTGCCGCGTGAGCGGGGACCGAACCCGGGTCTCTAGCTTGACAGTCTAGGATTCCGCCACTGAGCCACAGGGGAGAATACATTAGTACGCGGTTAGCGTCATCATGTCTTGTGACAGCGTTTGCTTGCAGGCGAGCGTGTATTTATAACAGGCTCGTATACTGCAATAGTAACAATTCCAGTCGCCTGAACTTAAGAGGGGACTGAGAAATGTGTGAGAATGGAGGTTATAGTCCAGGCCACGGCGGGACGAAAACACTCTGTTCCCCTTTCACCAGTGACGCGCGAGGACGGAGTAGCTTTCTTGTAACGTAAAGAGAGCTCAGACCGTCCGCTCCTGCCATCCCTTGTGAGCGGCGCAGTTTGCGCGGCTCGAACAGAGGGAGAGGAAACTCGCTCCGAGACCGTCCGCTCCTGCCATCCCTCGTGAGCGGCGTATTGCACGGCTCGAACAGAGGGAGAGGAAACTCGCTCCGAGACCGTCCGCTTCTGCCATCCCTCGTGAGCGGCTCAGTTTGCGCGGCTCGAACAGAGGGAGAGGAAACTCGCTCCGAGACCGTCCGCTTCTGCCATCCCTTGTGAGCGGCGTATTGCACGGCTCGAACAGAGGGAGAGTACGGGTATCTATCACATTCACCTCATCTCCTGACGCGGCGGCGGCGCGGGCAGAGCCGGCGGTTGAGCGGCCGGGAGGGAGAGGGCGAGAGAGAGCTCGAGGGAGAGGTTCCGGCGAGCTCCTCAGTCACAACAGTCTCCGGTGGTCGCTGCGAGCGGCGCTTCTTATTGCGCGGCCCGGCAGGGACAGGCGGAGCGACAACTTGGTCGAAAGCTTCAAGTCGAGCCCGCAGGGTCGACATTGAAAGCTCTTCGCACTCGGAGAGTGCGGTGGCGGCGTGCCCGCGGCCCAGGCGGAGAGCGCAGAGAGGTGGCGGTCTCCGTTGCTGAGCGGGGTGCGGCACGAGCCGCAAAAACGAGGCGTTTTTACAAAAACGCCTCGTGCTCTTTTAGAGTACACACAGAAACAGTAATAATGTAAAGGATATGTCGCCGGATAGCGTAGCAGGCACGGATGGCTGAAGGCGGCGAAGACGGCCGGCTTCCTCAGGCGCTGTCCTAAGCTTGCTGGTCGCTGGTTTCAACGGCGGCGGCTCTCAAGATCCAGCGATGCGAAGAGCGTCGCTGAAGACAAGAAAATCAGAATTTTAGCCTGTGAGCGCTGAATATATACACGCTGGCCACGCCCATTCTGACGGTTAGAAGGGTGTGGAGGGCGCGAAGCGCCCTCATTGGTTGCCGCGTTCAGAGCGCTCACCGATAGGCTTAAGCAGTTGCAGCCGAGCAGCCAATGAGCACGCTTATTTAGCCTGCCTAGGTCTGTCGGCTGCTGCACTGCGTTGACAATGAATACAAAATTAAGGATAATTTTTTGGCTTCAGATCTCGAAGAAAGAAGACTTTCCCCGATGCGTAAGCTACTTACGCAATACGAGAGAACCTCTCGTAAGAGAACCCACTTTCTGCAAATGCTGTCTTACACAACATACAGTCCCACACCATTGCAAAAAGTTCTGAATTTCAACAAGTTGGTTGCATAGAATCTACAAACGCAAAAACAAAAGAACTCCAAACCGAGACTTAAATGTCTCAACACCACTCAGAACATGCTCCTTTCTTCAATATTGCAAAAAGCAATACAGAACATTCATCAACAACACAGAGCTCACAACCAAAGTTGCTGCTCTGCGCCCAATTCACACCAAGAAAGGAGCATCATGAGTCTTCATCGTGGGTTGGGAGACAAGCACTTTCGAAACACATTTCCAAGCAAAGAACTATAGAAATGATCCCTGAAAATATAGTCTTATCGATTTATCGAAACTCAATCTGCATTCCATTCTGCTGCGCCTCTCCTCTAAAATGGTTTTGTGTTGGTGAATTCTGTGGCCTTTAACGTTTACGTGACATTTGATGACTTTTCCTTGCCGGGACCTGCTCCATTGGTCCTGGGCTCCTCTTTCCATTATTGGATTGCCACAAGGCTTTCCAGAAAAGCTCCTGAAACAATCCACTTTCTCAAAAGGCACAAATGTCTAACAACGCTCAGATTAGGGCTGGGCGATTTAAATCGCGATATTGTTATGCGCATCTCGTCAGTAAAGCCGGTTCCTTGATTAGTAGTAAATCACCATCACCTGCTTTCAGATGGAGCGGCATTTAGGGCTGAGGAGATAATTAAGTGATTAATTTAGTGATGATTGAGCATTATTGAAGACACCTGATGTTAACAAGCGGAATCACTGAAGAAGAAAAGCACAAATTGTAAGTTACCATTAAGGTGATGGGTGTTTGCTTTAGTTGGGCTCTAGACCATTATATGTTAACTTTAATATTTACTGTTGTTTGTCTGCTGTTATTGATTTATAACAGTTAAATAAACAAAGTAAAATGTTATCTTATAGTGTTGATTATGTTTTGACATAATCATGCTGTGATCTGAAAAAGGAAACTTATTGAGATAGTTTGGTTTAACTTGTTAGCAGCAGTTTTGTGATTCTTCAGCCTATGATTATCAGTACTTCACTTATAATTCAAAATATTTAATAAATATAGTTCTGATCAAAAAGACGTTCAGACATATTCATTTAAAACACAGACATCAATAATCAGCCTGTGAATCTCAACAATGGTGACAATAATAAAGGATGTTGCAGTGGCTGCCACCAATCACAACTCATTAATGGCTCCCATCATGCATTGCGGTATGAATAAATTATGATCTGAATTCTCTATGTAATTTACTTTTCCTCATTGACTATTCTGCTCCTCACCATTGTTGAGATGCATAGACTGAATCTTGACATCTGTGTGTGCCTAAAATAATGATTTTTTTTTAAAACAACTTTTAAGAAATCCTTTATATTGCCATTTATTCAGATTCACAGTTATGCTGTAACCAACAACATAAATCGAAGTCAGAAAGAAGGATTTTAATGAGTTCAGTGATCAAGTTCAAATGATGATTGTCATAATATAACCAACACCATCAGATCACTTTTGATTCTTTGTTCAACTGGCAGGTTTAACTCACATACAACCACCAAACAAAATCTAAAGTATACATAAAAGGGTCAAAGCCCAACTAAAGCAACTACCCATCACAATAATGGTAACTTACAATTTGCGATTTTCTCCTTCAGCGATTCTACTTGTTAACATCAGGTGTCTTCAATAATGCTCAATCATCACTAAATTAATCGCTTAGTTATCTCATTAACTTAAACACTCTTGAGTGTGGACTCATACACTCCCAGGAGTGTTAATTTAACACTGGAGGTTTTGCTGTGTACAAAGAGCCGTAGTTAACTGACAAGCTGAGCCATATCGCATTAAATATCGCTGGCGATACGTCCGCGATATTAATGCGATATGGCTCAGCTTGTCAGTTAATTACGGCTCTTTGTAGTAAATGCCGCTCCATCTGAAAGCAGGTGATGGCGATTTACTACTAATCAAGGAACCGGCTTTACTGATGAGATGCGCATAACAATATCGCGATTTAAATCGCCCAGCCCTAGCTCAGATCATACCCTTTTCTTCCATATCGACAAAAGCAATACAGAACCTTCATAAGCAACACAGAGCTGACGTCCAATGAAAAAGTCACGTACCTGCCAACAAATGCTAACGGAGGAATTTCTGCAACTTGACATTGATTGCGCTCTTAAAAAACTTGCAATGGCTGACCTCGAAAGGAGCACATATCCAGAGCACTTTTTACCATAAAACCCACTTTCTGCAAATGCTGTCTTATACAACATACAGTCCCACATCACTGCAGTTTTGAATTTCAACAAAGTTGGCTGCATAGGATCTACAAATGCAAAAACAAAAGAACTCCAAACCAAGACTTAAATGTCTCAACACCACTCAGATCATGCTCCTTTCTTCAATATTGCAAAAAGCAATACAGAACATTCATCAACAACGCAGAGGTCACAACCAAAGTTGCTGTTCTGCACCTAATTCATACCCAGAAAGGAGCATCATGAGTCTTCATCGTGGGTTGGGAGACAAGCACTTTCGAAACACATTTTCAAGCAAAGAACTATAGAAACGATCCCTGAAAATATAGTCGTATCGATTTATCGAAACTCAATCTGAATTCCATCCTGCTGCACCTCTCCTCTAAAATGGTTTTACGTAGGTGAATTCTGTGGGCTTTAACGTTTACGTGACATTTGATGACTTTTCCTAGCCGGGACGAGCTCCATTGGTCCTGGGTTCCTCTTTCTATTATTGTATTGCCACAAGGCTTTCCAGAAAAGCTCCTGAAACAATCCACTTTCTCAAAAGGCACAAATTTCTAACAATGCTCAGATCATACCCCTTTCTTCCATATCGACAAAAGCAATACAGAACCTTCATAAACGACACAGAGCTGACGTCCAATGAAAAAGTCACGCACCTGCCAACAAATGCTAACGGAGGAATTTCTGCAACTTGATGTTGATTGCGCTCTTAAAAAACTCTTTAGCACATACATCGGAGCCAAAAGCAGAAAGGACTTCCACAATCTCTTTGAAGCCTACTGTTAAGATATGTGGGATACAAACAACAACCCATAATGTCATGCTTTTTTGCAGCATAGCTACCCGTGTCATGCATTGTATTTCACTTGTTGGAGCTAAATATAGAAATCTTTTAGAAGAAAAGTCACACGCGCATTAACAATTCTTTATGTAGACATTTCAAAAACTTGACGTCGGTTCGTGCACTTAGAAAACATGCTAAGGCTGACCTGTAAATGCGAAATGAACCTGTGTCAGGCCCGTTTTTTCCATAAAACCTGATTTTCGTATCTGCTGCCTTATCCGAGATACAATACCACATCGCTACAAATGCTGGAAAGCTGGAATGGCTGACCTCGAAACGAGCACGTATCCAGAGCAAAAACCCACTTTCCGCAACTGCTGTCTTACACAACATACAGTCCCACACCATTGCAAACAGTTCTGAATTTCAAAAAAAGTTGGCTGCATAGGATCTACAGATACAAAAACAAAAGAACTCCAAAATGAGACTCAAATGCTTCAACACCACTCAGAACATGCTCCTTTCTTCAATATTGCAAAAAGCGATACAGAACGTTCATCAACAACACAGAGCTCACAACCAAAGTTGCTGTTCTGTGCCCAATTCACACCAAGAAAGGAGCATCATGAGTCTTCATCGTGGGCTTGGAAACACATTTCCAAGCAAAGAACTATAGAAATGATCCCTGAAAATATAGTCTTATCGATTTATTCAAACTCAATCTGCATTCCATTCTGCTGCGCCTCTCCTCTAAAATGGTTTTGTGTTGGTGAATTCTGTGGCCTTTAACGTTTACGTGACATTTGATGACTTTTCCTTGCCGGGACCTGCTCCATTGGTCCTGGGCTCCTCTTTCCTTTATTGGATTGCCACAAGGCATTCCAGAACAATCCACTTTCTCAAAAGGCACAAATGTCTAACATTGCTCAGATCATACCCCTTTCTTCCATATCGACAAAAGCAATACAGAACCTTCATAAATGACACAGAGCTGACATCCAATGAAAAATTCACGCACCTGCCAACAAATGCTAACAGAGGTATTTCTGCATCTTGATGTTGATTGTCAATCTGCAATCTGCATTCCATTCTGCTGCGCCTCTCCTCTAAATGGTTTTGCGTAGTTGAATTCTGTGGGCTTTAACGTTTACGTGACATTTGATGACTTTTTCTAGCCGGGACCTGCTCCATTGGTCCTGGGTTCCTCTTTCCATTATTGGATTGCCACAAGGCTTTCCAGAAAAGCTCCTGAAACAATCCACTTTCTCAAAAGGCACAAATGTCTAACATCGATCAGATCATACCCTTTTCTTCCATATCGACAAAAGCAATACAGAACCTTCATAAACGACACAGAGCTGACGTCCAATGAAAAAGTCACGCACCTGCCAACAAATGCTAACGGAGGAATTTCTGCAACTTGACATTGATTGCGCTCTTAAAAAACTTGCAATGGCTGACCTCGAAATGAGCACATATACAAAGCACTTTAAACCATAAAACCCACTTTCTGCAAATGATATCTTACAGACCATACAGTCCCACATCACTGCAAACAGTCCTGAATTTCAACAAAGTTGACTGCATAGGATCTACAAATGCAAAAACAAAAAAACTCTAAACCGAGACTCAAATATCTCAACACCACTCAGAACATGCTCCTTTCTTCAATATTACAAAAAGCAATACAGAACGTTCATCAACAACACAGAGCTCACAACCAAAGTTGCTGCTCTGCGCCCAATTCACACCCAGAAAGGAGCATCATGAGTCTTCATCGTGGGTTGGGAGACAAGCACTTTCGAAACACATTTCCAAGCAAAGAACTATAGAAATGATCCCTGAAAATATAGTCTTATCGATTTATCGAAACTCAATCTGCATTCCATTCTGCTGCGCCTCTCCTCTAAAATGGTTTTGCGTTGGTGAATTCTGTGGGCTTTAATGTTTACGTGACATTTGATGACTTTTCCTTGCCGGGACCTGCTCCATTGGTCCTGGGCTCCTCTTTCCTTTATTGGATTGCCACAAGGCATTCCAGAACAATCCACTTTCTCAAAAGGCACAAATGTCTAACATCGCTCAGATCATACCCCTTTCTTCCATATCGACAAAAGCAATACAGAACCTTCATAAACGACACAGAGCTGACGTCCACTGAAAAAGTCACGCACCTGCCAACAAATGCTAACGGAGGAATTTCTGCAACTTGACGTGTATTGCGCTCTTAAAAAACTTGCAATGGCTGACCTTGAAATGAGCACGTATCCAGAGCACTTTTTACCCTAAAATCCACTTTCTGCAACTGCTGTCTTACACAACATACAGTCCCAGTCAAACAGTTCTGAATTTCAAAAAAAGTTGGCTGCATAGGATCTACAGAAACAAAAACAAAAGAACTCCAAAATGAGACTCAAATGTCTCAACACCACTCAGAACATGCTCCTTTTTTCAATGTCGCAAAAAGCAATACAGAAAGTTCATCAACAACACAGAGCTCACAACCAAAGTTGCTGCTCTGTGTCCAAATCACACCCAGAAAGGAGCATTATGACTCTTCATCGTGGGTTGGGAGACAAGCACTTTCAAAACACATTTCCAAGCAAAGAACTATAGAAATGATCCCTGAAAATATAGTCTTATCGATTTATCGAAACTCAGTCTGCATTCCATTCTGCTGCGCCTCTCCTCTAAAATGGTTTTGCGTTGGTGAATTCTGTGGGCTTTAACGTTTACGTGACATTTGATGACTTTTCCTTGCCGGGACCTGCTCCATTGGTCCTGGGCTCCTCTTTCCTTTATTGGATTGCCACAAGGCATTCCAGAACAATCCACTTTCTCAAAAGGCACAAATGTCTAACATCGCTCAGATCATACCCTTTCTTCCATATCGACAAAAGCAATAAAGAACCTTCATAAACGACACAGAGCTGAAGTCCAATGAAAAAGTCACGCACCTGCCAACAAATGCTAACGGAGGCATTTCTGCATCTTGATGTTGATTGTCAATCTGCAATCTGCATTCCATTCTGCTGCGCCTCTCCTCTAAATGGTTTTGCGTAGTTGAATTCTGTGGGCTTTAACGTTAACGTGACATTTGATGACTTTTTCTAGCCGGGACCGGCTCCATTGGTCCTGGGCTCCTCTTTCTATTATTGTATTGCCACAAGGATTTCCAGAAAAGCTCCTGAAACAATCCACTTTCTCAAAAGGCACAAATGTCTAACAATGCTCAGATCATACCCTTTTCTTCCATATCGACAAAAGCAATACAGAACCTTCATAAACGACACAGAGCTGACGTCCAATGAAAAAGTCACGCACCTGCCAACAAATGCTAACAGAGGAATTTCTGCAACTTGATGTTGATTGCGCTCTTAAAAAACTCTTTAGCACATACATCGGAGCCAAAAGCAGAAAGGACTTCCACAATCTCTTTGAAGCCTACTGTTAAGATATGTGGGATACAAACAACAGCCCATAATGTCATGCTTTTTTGCAGCATAGCTACCCGTGTCATGCATTGTAGATCACTCGTTGGAGCTAAATGTAGAAATCTTTTAGAAGAAAAGTCACACGCACATTAACAATTCTTTATGTAGACATTTCAGAAACTTGACGTTGGTTCGTGCACTTAGAAAACATGCTAAGGCTGACCTGTAAATGCGAAATGAACCTGTGTCAGGCCCGTTTTTTCCATAAAACCTGATTTTCGTATCTGCTGCCTTATCCGAGATACAATACCACATCGCTACAAATGCTGGAAAGCTGGAATGGCTGACCTCGAAACGAGCACATATCTAGAGCACTTTGTACCATAAAAGCCACTTTCTGCAACTGCTGTCTTTCACAACATACAGTCCCACATCATTGCAAACAGTTCTGAATTTCAACAAAGTTGGCTGCATAGGATCTATGATGCAAAAACAAAAGAACACCAAAATGACACTTAAATTCCTCAACACCACTCAGAATATGCTTTTTTCATCATTATTGCAAAACTCAATCTGCATTCCATTCTGCTGCGCCTCTCCTCTAAAATGGTTTTGCGAATGTGAATTCTGTGGGATTTAATGTTTACGTGACATTTGATGACTTTTTCTAGCCGGGACGAGCTCCATTGGTCCTGGGTTCCTCTTTCCATTATTGGATTGCCAAAGGCATTCCAGAAAAGCTCCTGAAACAATCCACTTTCTCAAAAGGCACAAATTTCTAAAAACGCTCAGATCATACCCTTTTCTTCCATATCGACAAAAGCAATACAGAACCTTCATAAACGACACAGAGCTGACGTCCAATGAAAAAGTCACGAACCTGCCAACAAATGCTAACGGAGGAATTTCTGCAACTTGACATTGATTGCGCTCTTAAAAAACTTGCAATGGCTGACCTCGAAATGAACACGTATCCAGAGCACTTTTTTACCATAAAACCCACTTTTTGCAACTGCTGTCTTACACAACATACAGTCCCACACCATTGCAAACAGTTCTGAATTTCAAAAAAAGTTGGCTGCATAGGATCTACAGATACAAAAACAAAAGAACTCCAAACCGAGACTCAAATGTCTCAACACCACTCAGAACATGCTCCTTTCTTCAATATTACAAAAAGCAATAAAGAACGTTCATCAACAACACAGAGCTCACAACCAAAGTTGCTGCTCTGCACCCAATTCACACCCAGAAAAGAGCATTATGAGTCTTCATCGTGGGTTGGGAGACAAGCACTATCAAAACACGTTTCTAAGCAAAGAACTATAGAAATGATCCCTGAAAATATAGTCTTATCAATTTATCGAAACTCAATCTGCATTCCATTCTGCTGCGCCTCTCCTCTAAAATGGTTTTGCGTTGGTGAATTCTGTGGGCTTTAACGTTTACGTGACATTTGATGACTTTTCCTTGCCGGGACCTGCTCCATTGGTCCTGGGCTCCTCTTTCCTTTATTGGATTGCCACAAGGCATTCCAGAACAATCCACTTTCTCAAAAGGCACAAATGTCTAACATCGCTCAGATCATACCCCTTTCTTCCATATCGACAAAAGCAATACAGAACCTTCATAAACGACACAGAGCTGACGTCCAATGAAAAAGTCACGCACCTGCCAACAAATGCTAACAGAGGTATTTCTGCATCTTGATGTTGATTGTCAATCTGCAATCTGCATTCCATTCTGCTGCGCCTCTCCTCTAAATGGTTTTGCGTAGTTGAATTCTGTGGGCTTTAACGTTTACGTGACATTTGATGACTTTTTCTAGCCGGGACCGGCTCCATTGGTCCTGGGCTCCTCTTTCCTTTATTGGATTGCCACAAGGCATTCCAGAAAAGCTCCTGAAACAATCCACTTTCTCAAAAGGCACAAATGTCTAACAACGCTCAGATCATACCCATTTCTTCCATATCGACAAAAGCACACCAGCCATGAATGAGTTTTGATTGGTGGTACCCAGAATGCACTGCAACATGCTTTATGATTGTCACCATTGTTGAGATTCACTGGCTGATTCTTGGTGTCTATGTGTCTAAATTAAAAATTAGATGAAAAAAAAAAACAACTTTTGGTTTCAGACCAACTTTAAAAAAATCCATTGGATCATATTGAAAAAGTAAAAAAAATAATTATTATGTTGTGCAAGAACAGTGCTGTTATAATCAATAAAATAACCTTATCTCAGAGACTTCTGTGATTCAGGTCAAAAATTATTGTTAAAACACAACCAAAACCATCAGGTCACTTTTTCTCTTTGTTCATCTGGCTGTTATAGTTGTAGTTCTTGTGTTTCTGCTCATCTCTTTTTTCTGTTCTTTTCTTTTCTTCAGTGATTCTTCAGTGATTCTTTTTGTTAACATGCTTATTAAGGCTGGGATGACTCCATATTTACTATACACACATTTTGTGGCTCAGATAAGATCCAGTTCTGGTATATTTCTTTGCTCTTGGCTGACATGTGGCATTGCTATGGCCTGCTTGTGGCCCAGATCTGGCAAACAGGAGCGGTCCGCCCAAGGGCCATCATTCCACGCTGCATGTGGGCCAGATCATCTTTCCTTTCACAATGTTGCTATGTGGGGCCGACGACACCACACTATTCTTGGAGGATAAAAAAAGTTGCCTAATACTCTGGAATTGGTGGAACAATTTTCATGTGCCTCGGGTCTAAAACTCAATATTTCGAAATGTGAAATTATCTCAATTCATGATATAGATGAGACATCATTGGAGGGGATCCCAGTTAAAAACAGTGTAAAATATCTAGGTACTCATATCACTAAAAATCCAGTTACCAGACATCATTTGAACTTTTCTGATAAAATGATAAGAACTAAAAACGTCTTTAACATCTGGCTTCAGAGAGATCATCTTTCATTATACGGTAGAGTCCTTTTATAAGGTAGAAGGGCTCTCTCGCTTTGTATACCCTGCTCTCTCTTTGTTTATCGATGAAGCTATAAAGGAAATTAACTAAATATTTTTGGATTTCATTTGGAAAAATAGGCCTCACAAATTAAAAAGAAAAGTTCTCTCTAATTCCAGAGGTGAAGGTGGCCTTGACTTGTTGGACTTTGCTGATACTATAAACACCTTTAAAGTAAACTGGCTGAAAAGATGCCTTGTGAACCCAGTGTCGTTATGGTTTTTCATTCCTAATAATATCTTCAACAATTTTTCAAATGAAGAGAAAGATTACTCCAAGGGGTAAATTCTATTGGGGATCCCTTGTAACAAACTTAAATTGGAGAAAGGCCTTGCTTTTGCCTAGTAAATGTTGTGTATCCAACAAAGTTAAGGAAATAAAATCTATCCTGTTAACTTATCCATCTCTAAATATTCTGATATTGATGAAACTTGCTCTTTTTGTGATTTTGTTGAAGAAACAGCCGCCCATTTATTTTGCGATTGTAATGTAACCAACATATTTTAGGCTGAATTAAGTTCTTTTGTTTTTAAATGTGACCCACACCTCAAAGAGGTTATCTTTTATTATGAAAACCCAAAGCTGCTGTCCCTTGAGTATGTTGTTAATTTCCTTATCTTGTATGCAAAATTCTTCATCCACAAGCAAAAATGGCTTAATTCTCCTTTAAGCTTCCCTCTTTTTCTTGCTGAATTTAACTCTTTTATTTCGTCCCTTAGACTTATAAATAACAAAAAAAGTGCAAAATTTGTGATGCATTATGATGATTTATTCAAACATATGACTTAACCAATTTATTATGCTTTTCTTTTTTTGAGTGTGTATGTATAATTACATAATTTGATGCAAATATCCAGGATATTAATGTTTTTCATAGTGTATCATTGTTTGTTCATTGTAAGAGATACAACCTTGCTTCACTTCCCTGAGCTTGTAGTTATGTTTAAGTTCAGCAAAAAAATAAAAATAAAAATATTCTCACGACAAAAATGCGCATGCGCGGGCAAAACTGCTGTGGGGCAAACCTGTTGGGGGTAAAACTGTGGCTCAACGGCTCTGCAGTTAGACGACGCTTCAGTTTATGCTCAAGTGCGAGATAAGAAGTAAGTATACTAAACATTTCATATTGGACAGCTGTTTTAGACTGACAGAAATAATCAGGCAAACTATTAAACTTTGTCTAATTTCGCCATTTTTAAAAAATAGGCCTATGTAGCCTAATAATTAGTTTACTGTCATTGTGAGTAGGGGTGTGCACGATCTGTAAATATTATTCGAAAAATAAAATTAATTGAT
The DNA here is from genome assembly GCF_964197995.2 of Scardinius erythrophthalmus. NCBI lineage: Eukaryota > Metazoa > Chordata > Actinopteri > Cypriniformes > Leuciscidae > Scardinius > Scardinius erythrophthalmus. Next base: position 19,891,119 of record NC_138244.1, read on the forward strand.
TAATTGTGAATTAATTTAATAAACTAAGTTACCTATACCTTTCCTGGTAGCCTTCAGTAAATGAACTTGTCTGAGACCCTATGTTTAGCCTACTTTCTTCTCTGACACATACAAAAATGAAAAGCCTATATCAGTCAAAACTCAGCTTTAGGATGGGAAGAACCAGGGCAAGAGAAAAACAAAGATAAAAAGAGAGTGCTGGAGATGAGGAGAGAAAAATAATCTACTGCCCACTGACATGGTTTTAAAGCTATTTCCGTTCATCAAAAGACAATGACAGAAAAATATGAAATTTGTTTTGAGATTAAAAATGTACTTCTCCCTGAGTACTATATGTTTCGAACAATGTGTTTTCTATTTTTTGGTGTATTGTTTACTGACTGCTTGATAGTGTATATCATTTTGATCACTTTGTTTATGATTTGAGACCAGTGTTTGATTTTGAACACTGGTAAAACTGTTTTGAGGCGAAAGTTTCATTTTGCGAAAGGAGTCAGAGGTTTTGTAAATAGCGCTTGAAGATAAGGTTTTGTGTTTAATGTTTTCAGAAAATGGAGCAAGGTTTCAGAAATTGTGTTTTAGCGATTGAGAAAAACTGTAATACATTTTATTAAATCTACAACAGTATTGTGAAAATACCTTAAAATGGTAAATACATTGAAATTATCTGCACAGTAGACCTTAAAAATCATGCATTTCAATTCAGGATTCTGATACACAAAGCTGATGAATTGCACCTTACATTAACAAAACACAATTATTTGAAAAAAAATCAATTATCTGCAAAAACATAAAAAAAATACCATAAAATGTAAGTATCTGGGGAGTGTACTTCACCCAGTGTTTAGAGAAATGTCACTTACATTTTAGTATTTAGGTACTTTGAGTTCATGAAACTGCAGCTTAACAGTTTAAACATTAAACATCTACAAATATTTGCTAAAGTGCAAAAAGGTCAAAAACACCATAACATGCAAGTAACTGGAGAGGGTTACTTCAAATGTTCAGTGTAACTTGAATTTTAGTATTCTCACTGGAGGTACTTTGAGCTCATGATGTCCTCTTAAATGGTGAAGAAATGTTGATTGAGAGTAGATGTCCTTAAAATCACAGTTGTCACAAGAAAATGTGGCGTTCTCCTTAATGCCAGTCTTTGGATGTACCCTCCACAGATGTGTTTTAAAAGACCCAATTCTTTTGAAAATACAAACAAAATAAAATACATAAATGACAAAGCTTGCATCAAATAGATGACGACAAGTGACAGAACAGATTTTTTTTTTCCAGAACACTGCCAAATTTTATTAATTTATGTCTTTAAATGCAGCAATATTTTTAACCGATGTCTACATGGCGGATCCTGGTGGTAACACTCTGGGCAGCAAATGAATTGGAAGTCTTACGTATTCACGTAAAATAGCTTAGCCTACTTCTGAATTGATAATAAGGTGGATGCATAAGTGGATTAACAAATTTGGTCCTTGTTCATTAAAATCATTAAATAATAATGTCAATGTAATATCATCAAATAGTAACAGTAAATAGTTTTGAAGTAACATTAACCCAAAAACACTTATTTTTTATTGATATTGTATTTGGCCTGAAATAACATTTATTCAATAAATTAAACATGTTTTGAAAACTTTGGTTTATACACTCACCTAAAGGATTATTAGGAACACCATACTAATTCTGTGTTTGACCCCCTTTCGCCTTCAGAACTGCCTTAATTCTACGTGGCATTGATTCAACAAGGTGCTGAAAGCATTCTTTAGAAATGTTGGCCCATATTGATAGGATAGCATCTTGCAGTCGATGGAGCTTTGTGGGATGCTCATCCAGGGCACGAAGCTCCCGTTCCACCACATCCCAAAGATGCTCTATTGGGTTGAGATCTGGTGACTGTGGGGGCCATTTTAGTACAGTGAACTCATTGTCATGTTCAAGAAACCAATTTGAAATGCTTCGAGCTTTGTGACATGGTGCATTATCCTGCTGGAAGTAGCCATCAGAGGATGGGTACATGGTGGTCATAAAGGGATGGACATGGTCAGAAACAATGCTCAGGTAGGCCGTGGCATTTAAACGATGCCCAATTGGCACTATGGGGCCTAAAGTGTGCCAAGAAAACATCCCCCACACCATTACACCACCACCACCAGCCTGCACAGTGGTGACAAGGCATGATGGATCCATGTTCTCATTCTGTTTACACCAAATTCTGACTCTACCATCTGAATGTCTCAACAGAAATCGAGACTCATCAGACCAGGCAACATTTTTCCAGTCTTCAACTGTCCAATTTTGGTGAGCTCGTGCAAATTGTAGCCTCTTTTTCCTATTTGTAGTGGAGATGAGTGGTTAGGGCTGGGCGATATGGGGCAAAAAAATATATCTCGATATATTTTGCTACAGTATATCTCGATATACAATATATATCTCGATATCTTTACAGGAAAAATATTAAAATAAAGATTATGCCAAATACAAGTCTTTTTTATTAAAGTGCAAAGAGGTTCATGTAAGAACAAAGTGCTTCTGCAACATAAAAAATAAATCTCTGTATACAAAAATAATAATTTAACTGTAAAATAAAGGAAGAAATGTAAAATATTGCCTTTTCATTCAAAAATATAACAACTTAACTTGAGGTAGGCAGTGCATATAGGAACAAAGTGCAGGGATTTAAAAATCCCTGGTTACATAAATAATAATTTAAATGTAAAATAAAATAAATACATATTGCCTTTTCATTCAAAAATAAAACAACTCAACTCAACCTCATCTTTGCATTAACTGTTGTAGCTATCAACAAATAGCCAAAAAACAAGTTTGTGTAACTCTTTTACATTTTAATATTTTGAGCAAGGAATACCAATCTGTCTACTGTGTCAGGATTCAGTGCAGCCCTTTGACAAGTAACTATATTTCCACTGCAGCTGAAGATCCTTTCAGACGGACTGCTAGTGGCAGGCACACAGAGGTACTTTTTTGCTAGGGTGCTCAGTGCTGGATAGGCAACCTCATGTTCCTGCCACCATTGTAGTGGATCTGCCTCACTCTCCAAACATGCAGACTGTAAATAGCTTGACAGCTCATTCTCAATGGACTCGCGAGGTGTGAATGAAGAAGAGTAAAGGGTTGCATCTTGGACAAAGAAGCTGGCTAGTGTTTTTTTCTTTTTAGCAATGGGGGGCACAGGATCTGCTATGGCACTCACTTGTGCGGACTGAGGCACAGCTTTGTCAACACCTGCAGAGCTCCCCTGATCACCTAGCAAACTCTGTGCTTCGCAGATGACCCTCTCTTTCAATGCAACCAGTTTTACACTGCTGACATATTTTCCCCGAAACCGTGGGTCTATAAAGGAAGCAATGTCCAGCAAGTCACTGGTAGAGGTCTCTGAATACTTTTCATTTAAGTAAGTCAGGATGGTGTGTTTGATGGACTTTGTTAGCTCACTGTCACCTTCCTCAGGAGCAAAGAGGCTGCTGTTAAAGTGGTGGAGCACAGGTCTTACGTAGGAGAGTGTCACATACTCCTTGACAAAGCATCAGTGAAGTCATGCAGAGGCTTCAGTGCTCTTTGGATGGCCTCTAGCACCTCTATGTCTTGCCAGGTTAGAACCAGAGGTCTTGTTTTCTTGTCAGCAGACAGGACTTTGGCAAGAGCCCTTTCCTGCTCAAGGATGCGTTCTACCATGTGTAGACATGATCCCCACCGTGTGGTCGACTCCGTACTGAGCCTATGAGCTGCACTGTTAACCCTTGCTGTAAAATTCTGACAATATTATACCATTTTCCATTAAAACAGTAATATACCGTAGAAAATAAAAGTAGCCTACAGGAATATACTGTGAATTAACAGTGCTCAAAGTCGACACTCAGAGGCTGTTTTCCCAATCACACCCTATACCCTCATTCACTATTCCCTACATTAGTTCACTAATATAGTCCACTTGAATGAAAAGAAGTGAGTGAACTGAGACACTGATAAACACCTGATAATCAGAATCACTGAAGGACAGAGAATCAAGAACAGAAAAAAGAGAAACACAGAAACTACAACTGACTTCCAGGAACACTGAGTGTGAAAACAGTTTACAAACCAGTTTACGATTATTTCTTTCATACATGTACAAAAGTTCTTGTTGAGAATTAACAGAGATTTAGTTATTAATAAAATATGTTGTCACCATGATGGAGATCAGTACTTGCTTTAGTTGGTCTCTTGTCCCTGAACTTCTTACCTTTCATCTCTCTCTGACTGCTGTAACGATGAGTTTATAAAACACATTTGTTATGGCAAGAAAAAGTCAAGAGGAAGATGATCAGGGGCCTCATGTATCAAACTTGCGTACGCACAAAAACTTTCCGTACGCCAGCTTTCACGCTCACGGTCGTATGTACTATCAGTGAAAATAACGCGAGAATGTGCGTTCCTCCACGACCAATTTCATGTCTGGCGTACGTACATTACTCATTGTTTTTGTCCGTTGGCGACTCTTACAGGCAATGAAGTGAAGTTGCAAACATTACACAACGAATTGTTCTACAAGTCTAAGCATTGCTATTAATTTGCAATTTATAAAATAATTTACATATATTGTCACACGAGCCTTATGGGAATATTCTATCAATTATGCAATTAAGTAAGAACATATAAAAGCATATGCAAACTGATGCAACCCTTAGTCTATGGCAATGACAGCTTTGGTTTAATGTCCACCTTTATATCAGACCATTTCTTTTTAAGGTCATTAAGGGTTGACGGTGTACAGTTGAGACATATGTGTACAGTTGAGACACCTTAAACAACTTGCGTTCGCAGCAAGCACAAGTTGTGATTTTTGCTGTGCACGTCGTGCATATTAGTGTCCTCTTTGATCGTGGGAAATTTGAACAACTGACGCATCTCCGATCCAAAGATAGATCTTCTAAGATTTTCTAAGATATGATGTTCACTTCACCATGCACTCTACACAATGAATAGCTTATTATCCTTATGTGACTGTTAAACGTAACTGGTATCACCACAAACGTTATTCTGTGCCCTAAAAACTGGCATATTTCATGGTATTGTGTCATGCAAGGTACTTGCAAAATCTAGAGAAATGTGCGAGGTGGCCAGCGGGGGATAGTTGAGACCCATATCTACTGTACCCCCGATAGAGTTCTATTAGGAAACACACTGTTTAGTTGTTCAGTGTTATGATAACAGATTAAACGTCATAATTAGCCAGCATAGGACGCAAATTAAAATAAAATTAGATATTTGTGATATTTAAACTGTGTAGGCTATTATTAATAAATATTGTTACATATCTTGTTCCTGCTTTATACATTTTAACCAGTGCTAATTTAAATAAAATGAATGAATATAAATGGATGAATAATAAAAAATGTTGCCCGATTGTTATTTTCTTCTTTATTTATTATATTTACAATGAATGGTTCGTTACCTTTACATCATTAAAAATGGGTGTCTCAACTGTACCATGCACTGTCTCAACTGTACCACATATTGGTACAGTTGAGACAAATTTGAGACAAAATTGCACCTTATTTTTGAGAGCTAATTGTGGAAAATATAAACTACTTGTGGGTATTATTGATTGATAATATCTTAGTCTACAAGCTAATGAAATGTAATGTGGCGTGTCATGTGGAAATTCACTTCTTTTCAGTGTCTATTTTTTGTGTGAAAAATCAAAATGCAAAAAGTGTCTCAACTGTACTCAGTCTACTCTACAGTACGACGATCCCACCGCATTGACGGCATCAGCCAAATAGTTCCAAATTTTTTTTTTTTCGTTTCTACCTCCGATAGTAGCACCTCCAATTCACTTTCTGTAAAGTTTCGTTTCTTGCCGCCATTTTCTTACTGCTTTCTTTTGCCAAAGTGGACTCATTACCATATTTAAATTAATTTAATTAAGGGAGGAGACTGGGTGGGGCGTTGTGCTCGTGCATGTGCGCTCAATTTTACGTTAACTGGGATGTACAAAGAGAATATGCGTGGCATCGTTCGTATGCAGAGATTCATACATCTGGGTTTTTTTGTGCGTACGCACATTTACAGCTTTGTCCGTACGCAATGTTTTAGTATGAATTCAACGCAAGGCTTTGTACATGAGGCCCCAGGTGTTTTTGGATTTTGTGATGATGTCACAATCATCCTGGACATGTCTGTTTCTCTGATCTTTTCTGTATATAATAATTGAAATTATAGTTATCTCATATTTAGCACATATCTGTGAATCTACAAAATGAAATCAATATTTCTGTAATCAGGTCTTCTGAAGAATATTGTAATCATATAGTGCATTCAATTTTATTTTACTCCTGCTTGACTCAGACACACACAGATATCAACAATCAGCATATGAATCTCAACAATGGTGAAAAGTTTCATGTCGCAATGCATGCTGGGTTCCAGGATAATATAAAACTCCCAGCATGCACTGCTGCATGAATAATAATAATAATAATAATAAAAAAGAAATATTGCCACCATTGTTGAGATTAATGTGCTAAATTGTGATATCTCTGTGTTTCTGTGGTAATGTAACACTTTTGATTGAGGATTAAACTCTGAATAAGTGAGAATGAATTCCTTAGTGAACGAACAGGCAATATGATGATGTTGTCATCATAATCATTATAACTGCAGTCATTCATAAACTGTGTGTGCACAAGTGTGACTTGCAAAAACACAGCTCAAGCAGCAAAAGAAAAACTATTATTTTAGCATCAGCATCCCATCTAAAGCAAGCACTGATCTCTATAACGGTAACTTCAAACCAAACATTTTCAATTAAACATCTCAATAACAACTTCTGTATGACAGAAATAAAGTCATACTGGTTAATAATAAGTGTAATAATGTGTAATGGCTGGAAGTCAGTCGTAGTTATTGTGTTCCTCTATTTTCTGTTCTTGTGTTTCTCTTTTCTTCAGTGATTCTGTTTACAATCACTTACATATTCCCTTAATTATCTCACTGCATCGCTACTTTTTACTCGTAGTGTGGATTTCCCTGAGGGGTTGAAAGGGTTAACTGTGTAAGATAAAAAAGACACACCCACAAAATGTATTTTAACAGTAATAAACTGTAAGTTATAAAACAGGTTTATACTGGCAACACTGTTGCCAGTAGTTTACTGTAAAATCTAGTTTTTTGGGTCACCATTGTGCTGAAGAGTAGAGCCTGTGCTTCAGTCCAGGAGAAGATCTACAAACATTGATGATACGCTGCATGTTGCTTTATTTAACAGGCGGTGACTGTGTAGTTGCTGGTCCAGTGAAAATCTTTTTATGTACAATAGTTTTTTAGTGGTCTCAAATGAAAGAAGTTCACAGTAATACTTTGCTCACATTATTAATGCATTATACATTTTAGTTAATACGTTTAAATGACAGATGGTCAATTTAAGGCAGTCGGTTTCTGCAAGTGTAATTAGTTAACTATAATTTAGTGCATTTTTACAGAAACAAACTAGATTACAGTAAAGAACTGTACAATTAACAGTATTTTACTGGCAACAGTGTTGCCAGTATTTTACTGTAAAAAAAACCCGGTAAGGTCTAACAGTGTAAACCGTAATATTGCAATGATGGTTTCCTCCTTTCTGCACACCCCCTTATGTTACCCCAACCTGAGAGTTTATAAAATAGTTCCCTTCCCTTTCCTCTATTCCAATGTTCCTGCCACATTCTCATAACTTCTTTCTTTATTATCGATTTAGCTTCTGATTCTGTTAAGCATTGAATTAAAAAAAAAAAATGCACATATGATCTCACTCCAAAAATCTGTAAAATTTTAGGCCCATTGTGGGCTCAACCCTGTGTGCAAGATCCAGAGAATCATGAAGTGTGCTCTGCACCGCTTGATTGTAATTGTACTGAATTGCTATTCATTCTGGAAATTACATGTACATGCACTGAATGTGCAAGTTTGCACTTTTGCTATTTAAATTGGGCAAAATTTCCAAAATACACATTTTTCAGACATTTCCCAGAAAGTTTCCATTTCTTAATTCATATATTAAATTTTGCAATAATTGCATAATATCAATCTAATATTTAATATCATTTGCCATTTTCATAATAATGTGATTATTTTTATTTATTTATTTAACAGTACTTCGTATGACTATTTGTCCTGGCTTTCTTGCACATCCACAAACAAAGGAGTCAAAGGAGTCCCTAGTCAGACGTTCAGATATTGAACCAGTTTCGCACGTCCACAGACGTCCATAGGGGGTCCTAGTCAGACGTTCAGATATTGAACCAGTTTCGCACGTCCAGAGACGTCCATAGGGGGTCCTAGTCAGACGTCCAGATATTGAACCAGTTTTGCACGTCCACAGACGTCCATAGGGGGTCCTAGTCAGACGTTCAGTTATTGAACCAGTTTCGCACGTCCACAGATGTCCATAGGGGGTCCTAGTCAGACGTGCAGATATTGAACTAGTTTCGTACATCCACTGACGTCCATAGGGGGTGCTAGTCAGACGTCCAGATATTGAACCAGTTTCGTACGTCCATTTTTGTCTCAGTGCATGCATTGTTTTAGTTTGGAAGCGCCACCGCTAGCTTAGCTTAGCATAATGAATGGAACTCTTTGTTGACAGCTAAAATGTCATGACTAAAAGTGATAAAAAATAAAAAATGTGGCCTGCGTATTCACAACAAGTACAAATGGCAATGCAGATTAAGACTAGGTGATTTCCTAGGCAGATTTCCTTGGCAGACTATATTGGGGGGAAGCACAGGCGAAGCACTGCTACTTGGGCGCAATGCATGCACTGAGAAAAAATGCGTTTGCCCACCTATCTAAATGTAGGAAAGATGGTGAATAAGCCCTATTTAAAAAAAACAGTGGAGTGTTCCTTTAAGGCCCCACTTTTATGTTTGTATTTGCCCATCCTTTAATGTTCAATTAGCTAGCCGCTAGTAACCTCTCACACACACTGTGTTTTCTTTTTTTAATTTGGCACGGAGATGCAGCTTCATATAAAAAATTACGGCATAGTTCTACGGCAGCCGCGGGGTGCAAAAAATAATAAACGCACACAAGAAATGACGGAGAAATCAGACATACATATCCAAAACTGATATAAATATCCTTCTAATCACCCACACACTTTATAGCCCATTTCTCTTTCATGCTTTGTGTGATGTTTGTTTGGTATTCTCTTTGTCCAAGGGAACTTGTGACAACAGAGGAATCCAACGTAGCAGTTCTTTTCACAGTTTGCTTATCCGTAAGATCTCGTTCATCTGACTGGCTGGAACATATTAATGGATACACATAGGTCAGAAAATGACATTGATGCGGCAGTTGAATGTGTGACTGATTACATTAACTTTTGCAAGGATGTGGTGGCTCCGGTTAGAGAAGTTCGATGTTTTCCAAATAATAAGCCCTGGATTACGAGCAGAATAAAGCACTTTTTGAATCAGAAGAGGGAGGCTTTTAAAGCAGGGGACAGGGAAAAAATCAGAGCTGCACAATGTGATTTGAAGAAGGCCATAAGACAAGCTAAAAAAGATTACAAGGAAAAATTAGAGAAAAAACTACAGCATAACAGCACAAGAGAAGTGTGGAAGGGAATGAAAGTGATTACTGGCTATAAGGAGAACGGAAGGGTGATCCAAGGGTATGTCTCGTTGGCGAACAAGTTCAACCACTTTTATAACAGGTTTGCTCTGGTCTGTGCCTCCTCCTCTGCTCCACACGACGGCTGCTCCAACTCGGCCCCCTTTATTTCACACGACGGCTGCTCCACCTCTGCATACTGTTTAACTGGAGTATCGAAAAGAGTCAGGTGCCGAAGCAGTGGAAGACATCCTGCATTGTGCCAGTGCCTAAGGGTGGAAGACCTTCCGGGGTCAAGGATTACAGACCAGTGGCCCTGACGTCTGTGATTATGAAGACCCTCGAAAGACTTCTCCTCCAGCTCCTGGGCCCACAACTGCAGAAATCACTTGACCCCCTGCAGTTTGCCCATCGAGCACACATGGGAGTGGAGGATGCTGTCCTCTACTTCATCAAGCCCTCTCATTTCTCGATGGGACAGGGGGGTATGTGAGGTTGCTGTTCTTCGACTTTTCGAGTGCATTTAACTCCATACAGCCTCATATTTTGAGAGGCAAACTCGAGAATATGAACATGGAGACTGGTCTCATCGAATGGATCAACAGTTACTTGACAGAGCGGCCACAGTGGAAACAAGTATTGGAGCACCACAAGGAACTGTATTATCTCCTTTCCTCTTCACTCTATACACGTCAGATTTCTCATACAGAACACCATCGTGCCATATACAAAAATACTCTGATGATACTGTGGTGGCAGCTTGTGTGAGGGGAGGAGATGAGGAGGAGTATAGGAGGGTCATCTCAGAGTTTGTGATGTGGAGCAGACACAACGGTCTCATTTTAAACACCACCAAAACCAAGGAGATGATAGTGAACTTTGGAAGGCGTAAGGCGCATCTTCATTTACCTGTGGTAATTGAGGGGGAAGACATTGAGGTGGTCCAGACGTATAAATATCTGGGAGTACACCTGGACCAAAAACTGGACTGGTCAATACACGTAAATGCAGCATACAGGAAAGGTCAGAGCAGACTTTATTTTCTCAGGAAGCTAAAATCATTCCAAGTCTGCAATGAGATGCTGTACTTGTTTTATCAGTCGGTTGTGGCCAGTGCTGTTTTCTTTGCAGCGGTGTGTTGGGCCGGATGTATGACGGCCAGGGAGGGAGACAGACTTGACAAACTGGTCAAGAAGTGTGTGTCTGTGCTGGGAAGGAGGGTCGAATCAGTAGGTGACTTGTTAACGGATAGAATGATGGCCATGATTAAATCCATCATTAGGAACAAGAACCACCCGCTGCATGACACTGTGGTTGCTCAGCAAAGCAGCCGCAGTAGCCGACTCCTTTCCATGAGCTGTAGGACTGAGAGGTTTAGGAGGTCATTTGTTCCAGCTGCCATAAGACTGTATAATGGACATGTTTGAATGTGGACATTCATACTATTGATAGTAGCTTGTTCAGTGACCGTTATTTTAATTTTTATATAATATCACCATCTGTGTTTTTTAGGGATTATTGCTATACTGTGAATAGATAACACACACTATATGCTGCTGGACATCCGAATTTCCCCAGTGGGGATGAATAAAGGCATCAATCAATCAATCAATCAATCATCTTCACTGACTGAAATGTCAAGTGAATTACAGAATGCTTCAATCTCCATCCATAATTCGTCCCACTTTTCAGTGGTCCTCATGTTCTCAAGGCCGGTTATTGTAGATTCCATGACACTTGAGGCCTGAGATAGTGTCGTGTCTTTCTTTTGTAGTGCCTTGTGTGCAACATGGATCATACTGAAAATATGGTAAAACACCAAAAGACACACACAGAACGTGGCCTTCTTGAGATGGCTTAAGAGACCGGATGCCTCAACAAACCTACGATAAGGTGGAACAGAGAGCTCGGAAAGAGTGGAGAGCAGGGCTCTTATTGAAGTCTTGACAGCTGCTATGTTTTTCCATCGACACGGCCATCGCGTGTCGCTGAGTGCTGTCAGTTCGGCTTTAACCCCCGAGCTCCTTTTGGTGCTGCAGGTATGTATGGTGTGTGCTTGGTTGTGAGAAAAACATACAGACTCTCGAGGATGTGAAAAAAAGGTAGATGCAGTACGATTTACCTTGCATGCATCGACCAAAACCAAATTCAACTTGTGGGCCATACAGTGAATGTACACCGCAGTAGGATGGTCTTGACGGAGTTTCTGCTGAACTCCGTTTACGTGACCGGACATGACAGCCGCTCTGTAATAACTTTGTGCAACAATGGGTAAAGAGTAGATTCTACACGCATCCAGAAAGTGCTTTATGTGTCCATAAATTCCAATAGCATCAACTCTTTCAGAACAGTCAACAAATCCTAGAAATCTTTTCTTTATCTCCAGCTTCTCTGTGTACCTCACACACACGGCCATTTGCTCCTTTTTAAAACTCTGTGCTTCGTCCACTAGAACAGTAAAAAAAACATTGTTTTCGATGCCGCGGATTATTTGTTTTTGACTAAACCAGAAGCAATTTCTAAAATTTAATTTTGTGTGTCAGGGCTCGTTAGATTGAACGGGGCCTTTAATCGAGCGCAGAAAGTGTCGTCACGTCTTGCGTACCAGTCACACAGCTCCAAAAAGTTCCCACGATTTGCAGAAGTTTCTCTCTCATCGTGCCCTCTCAGTGCAAGTCCTTGCTTTCCTATATAGAGCAATATGTCAACAATGGATGCTGCATATTCCCTGTTGCTCTGCACTGTGGTCCTGTGAGATTCACTTAACTGTGCAGCGATGGAACCAGTAGCTGTGGTTTGCTCAAAGCAGTGCCACTGCTCACTGCACTGACGATGTGGTGCTCCGTCTGCGTGTTTCTGTAACTTTGCTAATATATTCTTCCAGTCACATACTCCATTTGCAATAAAAGCAGGATCTCTGTATGTGCAACTCCTCTCACTGGGTCCTTCAAACCCCGCTCCGCGCGGGTCTCGAACCCGGGTCTCCGGCATGAAAGTCAGGCGCCCTAACAAGAAGGCTAAAGACTGCAGCCTCTAGCGTCTGTCGCTAGAGCGCCTATTGAGATCAGAGGTGTGAGGTTTAGATATGCACCACTAGAACTGCACTGAAACAATCTACATGGGAAGCAGAAAATCATGTCTGTCTCTTTGCTGTATTCAATGAATGAATATGTCATTTAGTAATCGGACGAAAATGACCGAACAATGTTTTTGGGTATTCGGGCAAGTAGGGTTGTGATGGTCCAGTTTCCTTTGTGCCCAAATCCACAGGTGTGCTGCTTTTATTGGTAACACACTCAAAGATCCGTTCACAAGGCCTGGTGCAGCCAGACTCACCGGCTGTATCTGTTGATATCTGTGAAGACGAGCTTTCTTCTGACAATTTTTTGTCAGATATTTGCACACTTGAATTGGATGGGTAAGGGCTGTTGTTTAGATCATTGCAGCTTGAAGTCTTTGTCTTGAAAAATGTTCGTATGTCCATTATGCCAACTAAATTGGCTGCCAGCTCAAAATTAGCCTAATAGCCTAAATCACTTTCTTTTTTTTCTAAAGCCCATAAACCCGCGTTTTTAGGCGAGTGCCGGATATGGGTGTCATAAACTATTTTTAAAATGAATGAATTTGTATTTAATGTGATCACAATTTAATAAAAACATTTTAATTTATGAATTATATTGCTTTCATTTATTTAAAAATTGTTTATCGAAAAAAAAATCCTGCATAAATGAATTATATCTGCGCGTGCGCACGGCATGCAATTTACGTTTTCCACAGACCACAGCTAAGGAAGCCCAGCGGTGCTTATTATTTGGTTTTGGAGTGGAGGAAACTGATCCTAGACCAGCAATTATGAGCAGCTTTTCTTTATAAAAGCAACTAGTAGTAGCAGGCAGGCTGCATTTGAGGGAGAAAATTTTACTCGAATTGTATATTGCTAGTCTCAAGTCCGTGGCTAAGCCTTCCCCAGCCTTACACACGCTCCGCCTATGAGCTCAACTGAACCTGCTCGACGCGCAAGAACAAACCTCTTGTGAAAACGTGCTGCAGAACACGAGAATGAATCTTATTGGTTCTTGCGGAAGCTCAAACGTGCTACGTAACACGAGAATGAACCTCATTGGTTCTTGCGTGTCAAGCGAACATGCTTGAGCTTCTGTTTACCACAACTGATGTCTGCGTTGATGAATGTTTATATAAAAGCCTAAATTCAATCTGTTCATCATATAAAGCAATTGTGTTTCTTCAGAAAATGTACTAATCCGCTCCAATTTTTTGGATTAGATTTATGGGGCCCTATCTTGCACCCAATGCAATTGACTTTGTACATGACGCATGTATCATTCCTATTTTGCACCGACGCACAGCAAACTTTTCCCTCCACAGACGCACATCAGTAAATTAGGGAATGAACTTGCGCTCCCGGGGCGGTTCAGCGAAAAGAGGAGGCGTGTTCCGGCGCAAACCTTCCCTGGTGCTATTTTGCAGTTCCAGAAAACAATTCCGCCACAGACCAGGAATAACCTAGTCTAAAGTCAGTGGTGCGTAAATAGGCATAAATCTAGCTTACACATTTACCCAAATTAGTATACGCCTGTTCAACGGAACCTAATTTGGGTGGGTTTCTCCCATCCCCATACAATGTCACTTCTCTGTGTTTTACGGCCCTGACGAGAACGTCGGTCTCCTCGGCTGTGAACCGCTCCTGGCAAATCCGCCGTTATAATAGCAATCCGCCATGGAACAAGCACGCCTGCTCTTAAAGGGAATGTGAGATGTCGCTCTGATTGGTTTATTTCACGTTATGCCCAAACCACACCTATGAGTAATGAAGCTACTTCAGACCAACCCATTTTAGATTTGCGTCGGGCGCAAGAGTCATTTATCCCGCCCACAGTTACTTGCGTTTCGCGTTTGATGCTTGAGTTTCAGATCGTTACAATAGGGCCCTCTGTGTCTTTATGAACTTTTTGAAGCATCATTTCATCATTTTATCAGAAATATCTTCATTTGTGTTCCGAAGATGAAAAAAAGTCCAGGTTTGGAACGACATCAGGGTGAGTAATTAATGAGTAATTAATTTTCATATTTGGGTGAACTATCCTTTTAAAGGGGGGGTGAAATGCTCATTTTCACTCAATCTCCTGTTAATCTTGAGTACCTATAGAGTAATATTGCATCCTTCATATCTCCAAAAAGTCTTTTGTTTTATTATATTTTTAATTAAAAGATAGACTGTACCGAGTCTTTCCGGAAAAAAACGAGCGGCTGGGGGCGGGCCGTGTGGGCGAAGCTTAGCTGTGCTTACCCGCCGAGCTAACAACACACAGAGACATTTGTTCAACAGTTTTACTCACCGTTCCAACGCACGACCGCGAACCTTAATCATTGTGACTGCTCGATCCTTAAGCATTAGACGATCTGCAAATCCGTCGATTTGGGCTTTATTTATAAAACAATCATCGTCGAAATGCAGGGAACAACAGTCTTACACAACGTTTATGCTCAGGAAAACAAACTTATGCATGAAATAGCATTTCACCCCCCCTTTAAGCTACGCCTTTGTTATTGTTTTGAATAAGTGAGCTCTAGCGGCGATACATGATTAATGGGTTAAAATAATGCTCATACATTGTACATCATGCATGTAGGAATTGAAAAGTGACCCTATTTAAAAGTATTGTCATTCAATATTCTATAGATGAACCCATGCGAAAATAGCTTATATCTAATAAAAGAAAATAACGCAACTCAATATGAGCTCCTCACTTCCGTTCTGTGGCTGCAGTTCAGCAACTAAACCACAATGAAATTAACAGAAAAGTTTAGCTTTTGTTTGAAGCTGCACCCACACCAGCAGATGTCAGTATAAGCCAGCACAACATAGAAACTTACTGAGTGCATAATGCATTTGCTGTAGTTTATGACCGTTGTGTTTCATCACGGTAAAGACTTATATAAATAAATAAATGTAATAATATCATTGATGCTGTCACAAAATTCTAGAAGAGTTGCAATATGGGGAAAACTGTTAGATAAAGTTGTTTAGTTACGATGATGTAAAAGACACATACCGGTGTTAAATCATACAGTGTTAAATCCCATGTTTAAAAAAAGAAAAAAAGAACTAAAATGAACGAGCAACAGCAACGAGTGTGTATAAAATGACCACTAGATGTCAGCATGTGAAAGGGTTCCGGCGTCACCACCGCAAACCGCAACAAAATAAAAGGCAATGAACAGACATAAACAAGCTATGTCCCTCAAAGCCAAGTGCGTTCACATTATTATTGTATTTAGTGTCGTTTCTTGAGAAGGAGTTCCCCCCTGAGAAGACTTGTCAACAAATTAAGCAACTTTCACTAAAGTCACCGCAATTACAAACAGAATTGCAGCCTTTCATGAGCTTCATGACGCTGTCGTTGTTTCTGCAGCTCAGTTCACTTGTTTTTTAATATCTGGTTAGCTAACAGCAGCAAAGTGTTTGCAATGATCAGCTCAGGGAAAATGTAGCACTAACTGTAGGCACTGACAAAATATATTCTACTAAAACAAATAACATAATTGCAAATATAATTTTGCATGATTTTCTGTTCCTCTTTGACAGATAGATAGTCACTAGAGAAGGCTATGGACTTCCCCTTTTTGTCTTTCTCATCGGTTTTCTTGGTGATTTTATGATTTTAACAATCGTGTATTTTATGGTAGGCGACTTTATCTCTAAGAAAATTACTAACCTGTAAAATTCATTCGGACACAAGCAAATGTAAATATATAGGCTAAATGTGTTTGTGATTGTATGTACAATCTTTTAAAACTACTTTTTATAGTTTATATGTGAAATAATAATTATCTGGCTATTGGTAATAATCACATCGAAAAGACAAGGGGCATAGGTCATGTGATATAAATTATCAACTGTATCTAAATTATGAATAACCTTCATCTGGACGGCAAAGTCCCTGTGGCATTAATGCGGAATTGAAGGGAGAGGCTGCGCGTTCACAATCCCACCCCTTACACTGTGGAGGCGGGAGCGCGCAGTGAATTCTGTCCAAACTCGAGCGCGATCATGAGAAAACAGCCTCTGGACTGCTCAGCATCTCACGGACACTAAAATGTATCATCTGCCGTCTGCTAACAAAAACAGCAGAGATTTCCAGCGGGATATAAAAGGCTACATCATGTTTTGGGATAATTTGACATCTGAGCATTAAATATTGTTTTTAAATCTCATCAAGTGTCGTGTTGACTGAAATCCGCGCGAGCGTTAGGAATATATCACTTACAGGTAAGGCACTATGAGAAAGTTTTTAAGCAACAATTTTCCAGAATGTAGACAGAAACAATAGCAAATAAACTGTCAAAGTGTTTCTTATTTAAACTTTTAGCGAAAGATTGTAGCCTAAGGTTTGTATGTTTGAGCAGTCGCTACATATCTCGAGATTTTCAAGATATTCGCAACACAAATAAGTTTTATTATATAAATCGAAGCGCGTTTTCAGCACGCTGGACAGCGAACACAGTCCAAGCGTCCCGTTCTCAAGCCTTCGCTGCTCAGTCGTCCGGTCAACGCTCGAGGATGTCGAGAGGAATGAAAATAAACAAAAAAAAAGACATCGGACATCTCTCAATTAGTCCAAAAGAACTTGAGAACTCGAGAAAAAAAGAGAATAAAATACAGAGAGAATAAACATGTAATTATGCAAAATGTATAGTTATTACTAGAGTAAGTGCATGCAACTTATGTAACAATGACACAAAAAGAAATTGTTAACAAATAAAGTGTAATTAATAATAATAATAAAAGCATTTGGTTTTTGGTAACTTTTCAAAATATATTTATTTGACACTATGATAGTTTTTTTATTAACATCATAATAGTTTGCAGTAGTTCACTTTAAATTACTTGTTTCATTCACATTTGTTCTTTGAGTGTGAAAAATACATAAATAATTTGTACTAATCTGCACCTTCATGTGTGCTTGGCAGGAGCTGAAAATGGCAACCAAATACCTGATGCTTATTGCCTTGGGGACTGCAGTGATTGGCAGTGCGCACTGTTGCCCTGAACAGTGTACCTGCTCTGATAAATTTAACCGCCAGTTAACAGATTGTGCCAACAAAGAACTTCTGGAAGTACCTGTGGACTTGTCGTCCAATGTGACCACCCTGAGTCTTACAGCTAACAAGATTAAAGTGCTGAAATCCAAAAACTTTATAAATGTGATCCAGACGACCTCTCTTTGGCTGGCTCACAATGAAATCGTCACTGTCGAGAGGGACACCTTGGCTCCGATGATTCAGCTGAAAAATTTGGATATTAGCCACAATAAAATTGTGCATTTTCCATGGGAGGATTTGGCCAATCTCACTGCCCTGCAGTTGTTAAAGATGAACAATAACGAGATGGTCAGCATCCCCAAGAACGCTTTTTCCAACCTGAAGGACCTGCGTTCGGTCCGTATTAACAATAACAAGTTTACCACCATCGTGCAGGGAACGTTTGATGCTTTGACTGCCATGTCCCACCTCCAAATCTATCACAACCCCTTCACCTGCTCCTGTAACCTAGAGTGGCTTAGGGACTGGATCACCAAATCCTCAATCTCAATCCCTGACCAAAACAACATTGTCTGCGATGCTCCTTCCCACCTCAAAGGTACACAGGTCACTAGCATGCCCAAACTGGATTGCAAGGCTCCGTCCGTGTCCATCACATATCAGCCAAACATCGAAAAAACCGAACTCTATGAGGGATATTTGGTCATGCTATACTGCGAAACAAAAGGAACCCCTAAACCTGACGTCACATGGGAGATATACGCTGGAAACCAACTAATTACATTCCCTTTACCCGCCATTGTCGAAAAAATTGAGATTCCGGTTAATGGGCCGCCTACGAACACCAGGTTCCTTGTGTTTCAAAATGGCACCTTGATCATCCCTCGCATGAGCAAGAAAGAAGAAGGCAACTACACCTGCTCTGCTGTCAACGACATGGGAAAAGCCGAGGGCTCGGTGAGACTCGTTGTCGCAGGCACCAAAAAGCATGCCATCAATTCGATGCTCGACACAAAAGCACCAAGCCATTTACCAGAAGACAAACTTGGTTCAAAAGGCTCCAAAAACAGCGTTATTAGCATGTGGTCCAAATCTGAGGAGAAGACAAAGAGCCTTCCAACCGGAACATCTCTCATTGCAAGGGATAGAGAGCGAGTGGAAGAAGGGACCGATAGTTTGCCATTTGTTGGCAAATGCGGAATAAATGATGGTACGCAGTACATCTCCAACCATGCTTTCAACCTCAGCTTGGACGAACTCAAACAGTACACGTTTGATTTTGGGGTGATAGCTCTGGAGGTTTCAGAGACTGAGGCCAAAGTTCAGCTGAACCCTTTCCAGATGGCCAACGCAAAGTCAAACATTCACCTCAGTCAACAAGAAGACCTCCAAACTGTAAATAAGGAACCTTTTAGCCTTTTCCAGACTTCCACCAAAAAGTCACCCCTGGACATGTTGTACCTTTGCGTCAGTACTGGTAATGGACATTCCGTGGTGCAGTGGTCCAAGATAGAAGAGGGCGTCAATGCCTATCGCTTTCAGGGCCTCAAGCCAGGCACTAATTACACCCTGTGCCTCACCTATGGAGGCCAGGACTGTCAAGTCCAAGTGGTCTTTACAACCCGGAAGAAAATCCCATCATTGCTGATTATAGTGGTCGTTAGCATTTTTTTGCTAGCTTTGGCAACCGTGCCCCTACTGGGAGCCACCTGCTGCCATCTGCTCTACAAGTATCAAGGCAAGACCTACAAGTTGATTATGAAGACACAAAACCCAGATCAGATGGAAAAGCACATAGCGACAGATTTCGACCCCAGGGCGTCTTTTGTGGGATCTGAGAAGAACTTTGACCCGAGTGAGCTGGGAGAAGCCGAAGGCGAGGCTGATGGCGAGGACGGAGAAGGTGAGGACATCGAGGGCAGCGTGGTGACCGAGTCCATTCCTGAGTCACAATCCAAAACGCAGGAGGATTTTGAAGCTGGATCCGAGTACAGCGATCGGTTGCCGCTTGGAGCTGAAGCGGTAAACATATCTGCGGAGATCAACGGTAATTACAAACAACCCCGTTGAGATGTTTACTCTTCATTTGCTCTGAAACACAATACAAACCAGATGAATACGGACTGTCATCTCACGTAATAGACTTTATTCAGAGCTGCGCCATGGCAGGCAGTGAGAGATAGACTTACCGTGTTTTCAATAGCATCCGCTGTAAAAAGCTGCATAAAGCTCCTAGATCACTTACAATTTTCCACAGCTCAGTTTTTTGTCTACTTGAATTTCTTGCAAATATTTGAACTTTGCAGTTTTTCGTCAGCAGAACAATAAAAAACACATTAAAGAAATGTACAACCAACTGAAGAGATCGGTCTATCCCTCACAGCCTCGCTTGAATTTCCGTTAAAAATCGAAGATGGCGCCGCTGTGAATAAGGTCTATAGCCTACAGACTCGCAACTCCTTATATTACCTCAGCAAGTTAGCATTAAGTGCATACGATGAGTGTTCATTGTTACAAATAGGGTTTTGAGATTTATCCAGTTGACTGGACGTAACAGACAAATCTATCTTCAGAAAAACCTTATAATAGCTACAATTCACTTTTCGTGAGTCTTGTCACTTTCATTGTCAAGTAGCATCCATTTTAAGTCATCGATATAGTGGACAGACATCGAGCGCTTCTGAGGGAAATGTCACCCTGTTACTCTTTTCACAGCATGTGTGTGTCTGGAAAACGAACCAGGTCACCTTGAAAAAAAAAAAAGTTTGTTAAGTGTAATGTGGGATCCCAACATGTGTGATTTTTAATATCTTTGCGACCGGGTGCTTTAAAATATCTCTCGCCTTTACGAATTGACTGAACGTGTCCTTTCTTCTATTTGAGATAGCCTTTATTCGTGGCATGTCACACAAAAGTATTTTCAAGTGTGTTTTATTAGGGTACTATAGACTGTAGATATTAAATGTCGATTTGTGATGTAAGCCAAGTAATCCGAGAAAATGTTCTCTCTTTTTTTTATAAATATAAATGGTCCGTTTTTACCATGTCAACACGACATCGAGTGTCCAGTAAATTGACGCATAGTGGCTTGTTTCTTGTCCAGCTGTCCAATGATGTTGTAAAAATACTCAAACCTTTTAAAGATTTTGATATGATTTTATGTACGTGACCTTAATAAAATACTGAACGAACGAATGTATTGGAAATTATTTGCAAACATAGAAAAGGTCAAGCTTTTCACACAAACCACCCAACTGACTGTAAAAATGTCCCGTGAAACGCCGTGCGATAAGGGAATAGGTAAAACACTCACTGATTTAAAAATATATATTTTGTTTTTATTCTCAAAATTAAAGTACCCGAGTAAGGTATGGTTCATTTAGTTTTTTGTTTTTCTGAAACGAATATTTGAAAATAAATCCTATAGGACATTAATAGGCTATTAAACGCATTTAAATAATTTATTCCATTTTAGAAGCCTTTTTTTTTCGCCATGGATATTGTAATGAATTCACTCGCTTGAGAAAACTGAAGGGTAGAACAAAGGAATAATGTGATTTCGGTGTACTTTTGCTCACACCTCTGCCTTATTTTAAATATCCAATAACTCTATAAATCATACGTTTGAATAACGAAAGAAAATATTTTTACAATGTTTAAAATTGCCGCAAGGAAAATAAAATAAAGCATAACAATATTTCGTGAGAGTAGCCTATAATAATAATTCGAATGGTTCTCATTTATCTTTTTTTTTTAACTGAACATGAAATCGCGACGCAGAGGGAACCATTTCCCTTAATTCAACACAGTGAACAGATTTTTTTAAGTTTTAATATTTATTTAATTTCATAAATCACAAATATGCCATAGGTAGCAGAAAAAGACATAATAGAGGGGACTATCAAAATTAAGTGTCAAATGTAACAGTGAGACAGTTTGTGTTTATATTTAGTCAGAGATGAAAAAAAATATTGCAATGCAATTACAGTAGATGTCTTAAAAGAACAGATACAGCTCAACCCATAATGGACATTATAGGTTTCATCTGTTTGTTTAATATAAGAACATTCTCACCACTGGTAAAAGTCACATCAATGAGTGCAAAAATGAGTGGAAATGAATAATTCGTCAGTTCTGCCAAAGAGCAGAACCTGTACATTCATAAATAGTCACACATACTAACCTCGCATCAAGCGGTTAGATGGGAGTTCAGTGCCAAACTAGATTTCCTGATATGCTAAGTCCAAGACGGAAAGACAGTCTCCCTCAAACATGCAACAAAAGACACAATCCATCCATCCATCCATTCGCAAAGAATCTGTTAACTACAACTGCTTGAAGTTCTTCCTGAGGCACTGAGCTGGAAGTGCACTTAGCTAAAACACATGTGCTTCTCTGCTACACCAAAGCAAATAATACTATCATCAATATCTGGCCAGCAGCCATTAAGAGAGGCTGGGGGGGGGGGGGTCTCCTTCTCCGCAGTGTGATGTCCAGTCCTCAGTTGTTGGTGGCGGCGCTTTCGGCCTCCTTGCTCGGCTCCTTGACGCTGCCTTCCTTTTTGCTGCCCTCCTTAGAGGTCCGGTTGAGCGCTCCGTTGATGAAGCTTTCTGAACTCTGGCACTGGAAATGCTTTCGGGAGCCCACCAAGGACGGGTTGTTGACCAGCGTGAAGAGGAGCTGCCAGTGCGCTCGTGCCCGCTTGGCGTTGGACACCTTGTTCTGTTTCTTCTCTTGCTGGACCAGTTGAATACCTTTAAATGTTGAATACATAACATTATGAAAGAGGTTAAGTCAACATATTGAAAAGTCCATTTAATTGATTACTGATAATACTAATATATACACATATATACATATATATACTGTATATTCATAGTGTTTTACATTTATTTTATATTAATTAATGAAATTCATTTGATCAATTTATTAATTTAATGTAAAATTTCTATATTTTATTAATAAAATAATCTAAAATTATAGGTGGTTGTGCAAAAATAAAATTGGTGTGTATGTAAATATATAATAAAATTAAATAATTAAATAATAAAATAAAAATGAAATAAAAAAAACCTAATGCTGGCAAATTGAATGAAAGCGAAAAGGTTGTAAATCTAATTCACAGTTGGAACACAAGGTGCGTTTAGCATATGGAAAGTGTAAGAACTGTGAGTCACACATATGAAACAGTCAATTACAGCGCTCAGTCGGTGTAACAGACCCGTTTTTCTCAGATAACAATTATTGTATGCAAATACAGACAAGCAAATATTATTCCTCCAGTTTTTTGTATGCAAAAAGCCTCA
This sequence comes from Scardinius erythrophthalmus, assembly GCF_964197995.2. Taxonomy (NCBI): domain Eukaryota; kingdom Metazoa; phylum Chordata; class Actinopteri; order Cypriniformes; family Leuciscidae; genus Scardinius; species Scardinius erythrophthalmus. The sequence goes on from NC_138244.1 coordinate 19,914,092, forward strand.
CATCTGTAGGTGTAAAATCAACAAAAGACAGGGTTTTTAATGTGGCATATACACCATCTGCTGCCTATCATCCTGCAGAAACCTAAAGCTGGCAGATCTGT
>NC_138244.1:19921692-19946692 GCF_964197995.2 Scardinius erythrophthalmus
CCAGGCAGGCCAGGGTCACCGCTGACAAATAGCAAACTGGAAAAAAACAAAACCAGAATCACATGAGCCGGAAAGTCAATGTCAGATGCACAAGTACGCACTCACGACCTCAGCACTTTTTCCCCACTGACTGATGGGAAAACGAGTCGTGCTACAGTTCAGCGGTCGGCTTTGCTGACTGCTTCATTATTCATCTGTTGATTTATATAGGTATTTAAAGCTGAGTGAACACAAGCGAATGATTGGACTGCATGCGGTAAATGCACTGATGCATGCAGACCTCTAACAGTCTGGATCAATGCAAGCGCTTCATCAGAAAGCTCACATTTGCATGACTGTGTTGGCATATATTTGCTTATCAGAGATCATCATTTAACCCAATCTAGACAACTGCACTGATCCAAAACACTCCAGCTTTGCAATTCCTGTAGTATATCTAAATTGTTAAAGTGTTGTTTAAAGTGCCCATATTATGCTATTTTGTTAGGTTCCTAATTTTGTTTTTGGACTCCTACAGTAGTTTTACATGTACTCAAGGTCAAAAACACTTTAATTTTCTCATAATTTACATTGCAGCACCACCTCTTTTCTCACAGTGCCTGAAATAGTTTGATAAAGGATTCTGTCTCTCTAATTGGTCTACTCTGCTCTGATTGGTCAGATGGCCCAGTCTGTTGTGATTGGTCTACTCTGCTCTGATTGGTCAGATGGCCCAGTCTGTTGTGATTGGTCTACTCTGCTCTGATTGGTCAGATGGCCCAGTCTGTTGTGATTGGTCTACTCTGCTCTGATTGGTCAGATGGCCCAGTCTGTCGTGATTGGTCTACTCTGCTCTGATTGGTCAGATGGCCCAGTCTGTTGTGATTGGTCTACTCTGCTCTGATTGGTCAGATGGCCCAGTCTGTCGTGATTGGTCTACTCTGCTCTTATTGGTCAGATGGCACAGTCTCTTGTGATTAGTCTACTCTGCTCTGATTGCTCAGATGGGCGTTAGAAACCAAACACCCATTATCATATCTAAATTTCAGCTCTGGATCTTCCTCAGCGATTGATACACAGTGATACGAACAGTAATGAAGGCGTTGGTTTTGTCATATCAATTTGAGCTCGAGTCCTCATCTTTTGGAAGTGCATGGAAACAGCATCTTCTCGACATGACAATATCATGAACTCTTCAAGTCTCAGCTACAACTCCAGAGTTAGAAGGTCAAAGTACAGGGTGGGCCATTTATATGGATACACCGTAATAACATGGGAATGGTTGGTGATATTAAAGTCCTGTTTGTGGCACATTAGTATATGTCATGGTCACCACCCATCTTGAGGAGTTTGCCCCCTCACATATACTAATGTGCCACAAACAGGACTTTAATATCACCAACCATTCCCATGTTATTACGGTGTATCCATATAAATGGCCCACCCTGTACATGTTGTTTGCGGGCAGCCAATGGAGACCATAGACTGGCATTACGCAAATTTGTTTCAAACCTACACAGGTTCGAGGAGGAATTAAGACTGGAATTACTGAGCACTCGTTTCAGGCAGTTCAGAAGTGGTTCTTTCTTTTGGGAGACAATAACTCCATTTATCTGCACTTTGATGTTTGAAACATTGCAGACCTTTTATACACTACATAAAAAGGTCATATCTGAAAAAGCATAATAGTGGCACTTTAAACGAATACCACATTGAAAAAAAGTGTAATAGCTAGGACATGAAATCTGCACACTTGTTTGTATTATTGTAATACATTTATAAACCAGTTTAATTATACAAGGGGATGGAGTTATGTAGAATTTAATAAATGATGGATGTTTGAATTCTGCTTGAATTTGTGGGCACAGATTCTGTGTAGGCCTAAGTATAAGAAGTATAAAAAGGACTGACTCACTTTCAACACACCACAAATAGTACACTACAATCCTGACCACCTCCTGACGGTCCTCTGACAAGATGATATTGAAACCAGCCAACAGGAAGGCAATGTCTTCATCCACTCCTCTACGGACGATGTGTAGGGTGGGCAGCACTCCTGAGACCAGCAAGAGCGCCATCTAAGAGATTCGGAGATTCGAAAGAATGGAAAATGCGTTGGAATAAGCTACTTTTGCCAAGTTAAATGAAAGAAAAGCGCATTAATTATTCCTTTTAGACAGAAACAACTCAAAAATGGGCTCGTTTCTTAAAGGAGAACTCCGGTCAATTTTAACATTGAGCTCATTTTTTTGTAAATTTGGAGTGGTGTCAATACAGAGAACAACGACAAAAATCGGTGTTGCCTACACCGTGTTATCCTGTTTTTAAAATCTGCACCCTGTTGACTTTAATGGGGCAAGTTTTAAACCAGCTTTTAGCCTCTTAACATCCTTGATGTGTCATTACAAGTGCACAGCTAATGTGAGTGATTCCTTCAGAGTGATCACGGGTGAATCTGACTGCAATAGATGTGAAAGATATTAATAAAAATGATGTTATTTCAGCCAGCGCACATACCTGTATTTTCTTCCTGTTTTCGGTCGAAGTTCACAGTAGTCGATTGTCGAGTTCACACGCATGGGTTTAGTTACCTATGATCGCGCGCGTGAACTCGACAATCGAAATAACATCATTTTTATTAATATCTTTCACATCTACTGCAGTCAGATCCACTCATGTTCACTCAGAAGGAATCACTCACATTTTCTGTGCACTTGTAATGAAGAACATCAAGAATTTTAAGAGGCTAAAAGCAGGTTTTAAACTTGCCCCATTGAAGTCAACAGGGTGCAAATTTTAAAAAGAGGATAACACGGTGTAGGCAACACCGATTTTTGTCGTTGTTCTCTGTACTGACAGCACTCCAAATTTACAAAAAAATGAGCTCAATGTTAAAATTGACCGGAGTTCTCCTTTAAAGTGTTTACCTGATAAAGTGCAATGAATGCCACAACCAAAGAGATCGCTAGTTTCAAGGGGAACCTAAAAACTGATGGAAAAGAAAGACAAAAAAAAAAAACTCTTACTGACTCCAAACTTTTGAATGATAATGTATATTTTTTGGACAAAAAATTTGGTTTCAACTTTAGGTTTATTAAAAACACTCAAATGTAATAATTACCATCTTCGGGAGTGTAGATGTAAGACTTGGCAGCATCTCGGAGTCTTTCTAATAGTTTGGGTTTTGTTGCGCTGGAACTGAAAAACAAGAGATAATGTTCATAAACAACAACAACACAACTTAATTCAATAGAATTCTATAATAATACTGCATCATATTCTTTCGAATGCAAAATTAGACAATTAGTAGATGATTTTATCTAAAATGACTTACAGTACACGTATTACTTTGCACAATGGCTTTTAATGGGATTCAAACCTACAACCTTTGAACAACCAGTCCTGATCTTCAAACTCATGGCTTCTTGGTATTTAAGGCATATCTGAAATTTGTTGATATATATACCTTATAGATCTTATGTAGCTCCGCCCCTTTTCAACACTGCACTCATTGTGTTCTGTGTTACGGTTTGTATTTCCACAGCAGGAAGGTAAGATCTTCCCGGTCAACTGACATTTGTTATGACATCTGCTCCATTACAATGCCCATGATAACTTTTGTTAATTCTACAATAATCCACTTCTCCAGCTAATTACTCTTCGACAGCGATGCTACAGAAATTTAAAGAGCTACCGCAAAAACGGAAGTTCAAAAACAATATTCTAAAGATGGCTGCACACTTGTTTCTCTGGTGCATAAAGTCTATACCTTCCTCCACATAATTGCCATATTTATCAAAATAAATGATCTCTTCACTATGCAATTTGCTTTCCTATGGTCAATATCGCTATTAGAACCAAAACATTGTTTTAACTGCTTGAAGTACAGCTAATGTTAGCGTCCTCTCACCCTCGAAGGCAAACATACTAGTGTTTTTTCTCCACTAATTGTATCTAGTCAACAAATAAATTACTTTATAATGATATGAAAACATGTATGGTAGTGTACTGTGTAACATACAGTTTTATTGTCTGTTTTAAATCCGTATCTGAAGTGTCCCACTCGCGCAGCCTCGCGTGTCAAAACAAACTCCACGAGGCATCAGTGATAGTTTTATTTCGCCTCTAGAGGCCGCTCTCGTACTGTATAATGACAGCGGACCCTTCTCATCCGGTCCAGCAATGGACACAACCCAGAAAAACTACCAGTATGGATTTTTGCTGATAACTGATTGTTCCAGCAATCGGTTATCGGTGGCGATTAATCGGGAAAACCGATCAATCGGTGGATCTCTACTGTCGAATGCACACAGGCTGCGATTTCGGCTCCATTGGTGGCAACGACTGACTGTCTAGTCAGTGCAAAGATCCACACCGAATAAGACGTGGAACAAACACATTGAGGAAGATCCTCCCTGACGCCAAGAATATTGTCATTGCCTGCCGAGCATGGAATGACATAACAAACGAAATTGGGAATCCTGTGGCACCCAAAGCAGCGTATGCGCTCCGGAGTTTCCATGGAACAGGAAACATTTGATCACGTGGCTCACAGGACAACTTTCAATGTTTTTGCATGAAGAAGATCAGCATCTGTGCTGTACAGACAGACTCAATGGCATTAGCTCACGATTCAGACTCTAAAGACTGCAAGACAGTGGCTGATCACAATCTACCACTCTTTGCATAAGTCAATTTACAGTAGGTGTGATTCAACGTTTGTCAATGGAAATGAGGAAGTAGTCCATGTTCAACATCCCATCTGCATGGCTATTGTACAGAGTGCTGCTTGCTATAATAGGAAAAAAACTCTCCTTTCCTTTCCTTTCCTTTCCTTTCCTTTCCTTTCCTTTCCTTTCCTTTCCTTTCCTTTCCTTTCCTTTCCTTTCCTTTCCTTTCCTTTCCTTTCCTTTCCTTTCCTTTCCTTTCCTTTCCTTTCCTTTCCTTTCCTTTCCTTTCCTTTCCTTTCCTTTCCTTTCCTTTCCTTTCCTTTCCTTTCCTTTCCTTTCTTGTAATTGTAATCCATTCCATAACCAAAACGGTTTCACAAGATTAATTTACCTGCCATCAGCATTATAACTGCCACTTTCAATTAATAAGCAACAGAACAAGGCCTGGAATACTTAAGAAACTTTTCTTGAGGTCAAAATGCCATTTTTTTCTTCAGCAAATGGTCTGTCCAAGAAGGTGCCGAACCACCAGAAAACGTTAACCTCATAATGATGTGGGACAATATTCAAGGAAAGCGTCAGCTCACAGTAAAAGTCTTGTCATGAGTTACTAGTATCATTTCTGCTGTTTTAAGAATCTCGAACCTTTGGGTTAATAAATAAAGGTGTCCACATATGTGGGCCTCACCTGATTTTGGTGAGCTTTTTCTTCTTGAAAATCTTCTTTACATAATCTCGGTAATAACTGCTACTGAGGTCCTGCAAAACAAAACAAAAAAGCACAACCGATTAGTCCATAATGCAAGTAAAGTATTGGTCACGTCAAACTGTATGATAGACACTGTTTTAGATTTGATAGATTTCATAAAAAATAAAATAAAAAATTGTATTTACCTAAGAAAGTACTGGGTGATACAAGGTAACTAGTAACTAAATGGGTTAAGGTTAGGTTTAAGGGTAGGTTCAGGGTTAGTACCTAGTTATTTGAATTACTATAATAAGTACATAGTATTTACATTGGGAGCAGGACTGTAAAATAAAGTGCTGACGACAAATTGTTAATTCTGAAAATTGTTTTAGATTTGTCAAATCATTTACTCGCAGTTTAGACACTTTGCGAAGGAATTGTTCCTCTTATTCCATCCAAACTTATTCGTCATTGCGATTATAGCTGAATAACACTGGCATTGTGCGTTTCCTGTGGGAAAACAGCACGCTGTTTGTGTAATGTCCTCTGTGAGTCAAACATAACCCAATCCCATTGAGCTGCTTACAATGATTAGACCTCTGGAATGCAGGTGCCGAGTTTACAAACTCCCCTCTTGCCTTTCCATGTTGCTAAGTCCCTCATTATGAATTAACGCAGTGGTGCTTAACTGGTGGGTCATGACCCAAAAATGGGTCACAGGTTTGTTCTGACAGGGTCACATGCTGTACAGCATGGAAAAATGATGGATCAGTGACAAATAGATCCAGGACAAATAAGAGTGTCCATGATAAAGAAAAGTATTTTAAAAACCTAGAGGCAAAACACGAGGCAAGTATATATATATATATATATATATATATATATATATATATATATATATATATATATATATATATATATATATATATATATATATATATACATACACACATATACACACTCACCTAAAGGATTATTAGGAACACCATACTAATACTGTGTTTGACTCCCTTCCGCCTTCAAAACTGCCTTAATACTACGTGCCATTGATTCAACAAGGTGCTGAAAGCATTCTTTAGAAATGTTGGCCCATATTGATAGGATAGCATCTTGCAGTTGATGGAGATTTGTGGCATGCTCATCCAGGGCACGAAGCTCCCGTTCCACCACATCCCAAAGATGCTCTATTGGGTTGAGATCTGGTGACTGTGGGGGCCATTTTAGTACAGTGAACTCATTGTCATGTTCAAGAAACCAATTTGAAATGATTCGAGCTTTGTGACATGGTGCATTATCCTGTTGGAAGTAGCCATCAGAGGATGGGTACATGGTGGTCATAAAGGGATGGACATGGTCAGAAACAATGCTCAGGTAGGCCGTGGCATTTAAACAATGCCCAATTGGCACTAAGGGGCCTAAAGTGTGCCAAGAAAACATCCCCCACACCATTACACCACCACCACCAGCCTGCACAGTGGTGACAAGGCATGATGGATCCATGTTCTCATTCTGTTTACGCCAAATTCTGACTCTACCATCTGAATGTCTCAACAGAAATCGAGACTCATCAGACCAGGCAACATTTTCCAGTCTTCAACTGTCCAATTTTGGTGAGCTCGTGCAAATTGTAGCCTCTTTTTCCTATTTGTAGTGGAGATGAGTGGTACCCGGTGGGGTCTTCTGCTGTTGTAGCCCATCCGCCTCAAGGTTGTGCGTGTTGTGGCTTCACAAATGCTTTGCTGCATACCTCGGTTGTAATGAGTGGTTATTTCAGTCAAAGTTGCTCTTCTATCAGCTTGAATCAGTCGGCCCATTCTCCTCTGACCTCTAGCATCAACAAGGCATTTTTGCCCACAGGACTGCCGCATACTGGATGTTTTTCCCTTTTCACACCATTCTTTGTAAACCCTAGAAATGGTTGTGCGTGAAAATCCCAGTAACTGAGCAGATTGTGAAATACTCAGACCGGCCCGTCTGGCACCAACAACCATGCCACGCGCAAAATTGCTTAAATCACCTTTCTTTCCCATTCTGACATTCAGTTTGGAGTTCAGGAGATTGTCTTGACCAGGACCACACCCCTAAATGCATTGAAGCAACTGCCATGTGATTGGTTGATTAGATAATTGCATTAATGAGAAATTGAACAGGTGTTCCTAATAATCCTTTAGGTGAGTGTAGTTGTACTAGTACTATAATTATTCATGCTTGTGAGGTTTTCCTTAATTAATAGTAATATCTTACATAAAGTTTGACATCAGGTTTCAGAGTCTGAAATGAATCTAGTCTGCCCGCCTCTTTAGTCAAACCTACAGCACAGTCACACTTAACAGAATTGGTTTAAAATGAATCACTGTGCAGGAGTTCATTACTCTGATTGCTTTTTCCTTTTACTGACTCTATACCATACGGTCCAACATGTCCGAATCAATGCTGCACTGTGCTGTAGTGCTTCCTCAGCCATTTACATACAGATTCACTTTTAAACTATACAGAGAAGGATGTATATATTCAATTGACAGAGAGATTATAATCTAAATGCTGCCAACAACTCTATCTGAGGCTGCAGACATGGAGTACATGGACGGAAATTGAATTTTTGATGTGAGAGTGACAAATCGAACCCCTAGCATAAACGAATGGAACAAAGTTTGTAACTCCTCGTCTGTGTATTCTGGCTCAAAACTATATGGTTCTGGATCTTGGTTTGATACCCAGTAAAATTCCTCTGACAATTCCTCAAAGTCAGCCATGATCATGAGTCAGGTTCGCTACTAGCTAGTTAGTCACGTTTGTTTTGTTTACGGAACCATCAACAGGGCGTCTCGTGTGCTGCGCTAATCACTCCGCCCAAGTAGCCACTCCGCCCAAGTAGCTGTGCTCCTACGCCTAGTGAGAATATAGTTCCCAGTATTTATACGATTAAAAATGGTCTCTGTCTCATATAGCCTTGTTATTTGTACACGCTGTGACTATACAGATCACAACATGTAAATAGGAAAATGTTTGCATTATTTTGTCACTTATTGGGATTAGTATGCTACCTTATCCATTTACATCCAGTCTTTGTGCTAAGCTAGACTAGCGGTGGGTGCGTCAAATAACACTTACAGAACGCACATAAATGAAAAAGGTATTTATGGACTTATCTAACTCTGGGGGATACTGTGAATAAGCTAAAGTCCCAAAAAGTCGGAGTGTTCCTTTAATTCATAAATATCACATTTTCACATTTCAAATATCACATAAGGGAGTTGAACAACGACATTTTACAACCTGAACTAACCTTGTTTTTCAAATATTAACAAGCAGAGTAAAGCAATTAAAGAAAACATTAATAAAAGATTATGCCTTCATTTTAAGAATTTTTTTATTTCATCCATTCATCTCTATATCTATATCTATATTCTTTATTATGATTTTACAACATGAACTAACCTTATTTTTCAAATATTAAGCAGTTATATTAAAAATATTTTAAATATTACAGTTTAAATAAATTAGAGTAATGTTAAAAATTTCTTTATGTAAAATTATGTCTTAAGAAACAATGTACAATAATAAAAGAGTATGCCTTCATAACGTAATAAGTTTTATTAAGAATTTCATCCTTTTAATATATAGTTTATTCTTTATTATGATATAAGAATAGTTGTATAATTCTTATTAATTCATAATTATTCATTTTGGGTGAATTAACATAACATTTGACAAGAGTGTATATTGTATGTATGTATATATATATTATATATATATATATATATATATATATATATATATATATATATATATATATATATATATATATAAATTAAACAATAATAAAAGAATATGACTTCATAAAGTAAGTTTTATTAAGAATTTTATCCTTTTAATATGGCTTTTTCTTCTTTATTATGATATGAGAACAGTTGTATCATCCTGACATTTTAGACATTTCCCTTCGCAACAACAAGGTCTTACCTCAGAGGCATTGGACTTCTCTGTATTCTGTAAGCCCTTGAACAGAAGTAGTGGGTACTGGAAACTAAGAAAGGCCAGACAGGCAATCTGAGGAAGACTGCTGAACAGCGCAAAGTACTTATAGAACTGCAGACATGGAGAAAGAACAGACAAATCAATTTCAAATAACATCAAATGTTCACGGGCCATTTCTTTGGCTATATTACCCACAATATCTTCCACACATATTCTGTGCAAACCAATCATGAAATTGTACTGAGAATGTATATTACAACCCAAACAAGGCTGTCTTTATTTTTAAATAATTAAATAGCTTTCAGCATGAACACAGCCAGCCAGTATTTGCGGCTTGATCCCTTTGTTTTCTTGCTACTGGTACTTATTCTTTAGTTCTGACAGAAACTAAAGTGATTAACTGAAGGAAAGCTCCATGGTGAGATCCCAAGAAGCAGAACAAATTGTTTTGATGTTTGACCATTCATTTAGGAGACACGAGGACAATGGGAACAAAACCGGTTGAGCTTAATAAACTTATCTGAGTCTTATTCAACATCCTCTAAAAACACAGTGCGAAACTAAACCAAGAACCCAGATAAACTGTGCTGAAAATACTCTATAGGCAATGTTTTAGATACATAAAATAACTTGTACCTGTGGCGTTTTGGGACAGTCCACCTTCTGCCAGACCAGAACTCCGAAGTGTGTCCACGACAGCAGGCTTCCCAGAACGTAACCAACCTTGTTATGCAGCGTACCACAGGCCAGAAGAGGGTAGTATAAAGCGGGATAGTACAAAAGAGCCAGGATCATCCAGAACTCTACAGAAATAAAGAACAAAATGGTGGATTCAGGTAAAGACATGTAATAATTAGACCTAAATGTAAAATAACACTATTGTTTTGTTGTTTGATTAACATTAATGACTTAAGAGCAGGTATTTATAGGCTGCTGTCACTTTAAGACCGAATGCACAGATCCAATATAATGATACACATCCATGGGTGTGATATTGACAAAAATATTGATATTTTCTGGAATTTTGTCGATAACGATGATCAGACGATATTTATAAATAAAACGTTGATATATGAAATGATTTTAAAATTCAAAAGATACTTTAAATGTGAAACTTAAACATCCAGTAGGCGGTGACAAATCACTGTTAATGAGCGAATAATTGAGTCATTATCTCAAACGATTCGCTCTAACGGCTGATCATTTCAGGAATGAAACATTCGACTTTGAGTAGTCATTGAATCATTCATTCAGCCGATTCGTTCAAACAGATGAATTTATTCAGTAATGAAACATCGCTTGATGCTGAGAGATGCTAAACAGTTCTGCTGTGGCTTTGTTTGGAACTATTTTCATTGGCGAAATAGAGCAAAACAGGCAATATGTCTAAATGTAAGTCATTTAATATTGAAAGGTTATAAGTTCAAACCCACTACTGTGCGATCTATGAGATATCACCAATGTGTCTTGGAGCAAGAGAGTTACAGTATATAAACTTATTTTAGTGTCAATTGACTTAAATTTGGGTCCTGTTCCTCATACAAAACTACTGAATTGCTTCAGAATACTTGAAATACAGTCGTATTAGAAATGATAACTGTTTTTGTTATTTATGCAATTTTTTGTGATATAGATGCTCACAGATTTGTTCTTTAGAGTTCTACACTGTAAAAAATGATATGATCAATAAGTTATGATAACATGTTAATGATAACATAACATAAAATGTTTAAGTAAAATCAACTTGGATGTTTTTTTTAACAGTATACCAAATGGTACACTCGTTTTCAAAGAACCAATAACTGTTAAAAGTCTGAATTTTATGTAATTTTTTTAGCACGATGCTCTGAGTCTCCATTTAAATTCATTATTCTTTAGAATTTCTTCTTTTGTGTTCAACGCAAGAAGGAAACTCATATTAGGAACGATGGGAGGGGGAAGTAAATGATAGCAGAATCATTCTTTTAACCTCAGATTGCTCCAGGAGGATTGTGTACTGCAAGTTACTTTGAGTAAAATGACTACTTGCTTGATCATATGATTTTTTAAACTTCGGAAACAGCAAAACATGTCTTTTGATTGAGAATGAGGAGAATAACAATAGTTTCCCATCCACACTAACAGACTTCTCAAAATGTACCTATTAAAGCACCAAATAGTTACATAATGCAAATGCAGCATTAAGAAACAAAAAATGCAGGCGATAATCCAATTACAAAACACAACTAAGAAGGGACTAGCAGTACAGAGGGCGGGGGGGGGGGGGGGGGGATCAGGTAGGGTGCTACTTTTCATCCTCTTGTGTGAACTGAGCCTACTTTGGATAGGTGCCATCTTGTGAATAGAGAGAGTGTTCAATGTTCATTCGATAGCACCTGTGCAGGGTGAGCCACTATTCCCCATGAGATATCCCTGCAAACCGGTGAATTTCCCAAACACTTTGGTGGCCTGAAATCTTCCTAACAGCATTGATTTACATTATGATAAAAAAGAATCTCTTCTTTTCCAAAATGTTGGCGGATCAAGGCTAGCTCCTTGTGGGAATCGACCCAGCAACCTTCAGTTTGGAAGTTGTGAGCCTTAACCACTAGGCCACATGATACAATAAAACACAATAATAGTGATTTCCGGAGTGGATTTTGCCTTTAACCCCTTTCCCCATCATTGACGTAAATTTCCGGCTTTTTTTGTTTTCACTGTTAGGGGTGCTATGACATCTTCTGAAAGAGAACCGAATCTCGTGATCAAAACACAGACGAAAAAGAAGCAGAAACACGTAAGATAACGCGATAATCAACATTAACCAGCATTTAAATCCAAACTGCCTAATGTTACTGAATGAAATGTCGACCCAGGACGAGCTACAGGACTGTGAAGCTTTTGATGGACTCAATTTACTCCATCTGTGTTTTGATCATCATTCTGAATCTTATCTGGACGTAATCTTTGACAAAAAGGCTGCTTTTTTATGAAACTTACACACATTCAAGTGTTGATAAAAAAAGATGCATGAAGCTAGAATAAAACAGGGGGTTATTTTTTAAGCAGAGGCTCTGTTCTTTCTTTTGATGTATTGCATATTCAGATATTCATAAAACAAAATATTCCGGAGGCCATGAAATGTTTGTGAAAATGATCAAAAGTCCAGGCGGTGGCTGGCAACTTTAAAACAATAATAAATAAATAAAAAATGGTGGGGAAAGAGTTAATGACCCTACAAGTTTGATAAACACATCCAAATATGAGGAAAATGTAATATGAAAACTAAACTTGGTTGAGGTGTTTATCTGACAAAATTGTTTGGCAAAAAAAAGGTCAATTAAAATTACAGGTTTTATTTTACTATGAAAAATGCAAAAAGCTCACAGGAAAAAAGCATGCATTGACTACAACATAACCAGTTATTAATATTTCATTGGTTCTCTCTTGCTTTTGCATGTTCATAATCTCTTTGTATGACAGCCTGGCAAAAAATCATATCCATGCAATTTGGCATGTTTCATTTTTCAAATTTTTTCCACAACTACAATATGCTTTACAAAAATCTTTAACACATGTTTAAAAATATTTGAATAAAGAGTGAAGATGTCAGTTTTCCTAGACCGGAAATCACTTTTGGCCACTACTGTCAATATTCACTCATGAAATATTCACACTAAATGCATTTCACCACTTCATAAAGCAAGTAACCTGGCCGTCGTACCTTTGTACACGGTGTCTTTAGTGAAAGGAAGTGGTTGGTGACTGAGGACCATTCCGACCAGCTTGCAGAAGAGAACTCCATACACAGCTACGGCAAGACCCTTGTGTTGTGTGTGGTCTAAAAAGTTTACTGGGCTGAAATAAAAACAGAACAAAAATGATGTTGGTGGTTGCCAGGGTGTTGCTAGGGTGTTTGTTTACATGGCAGATGTCAAACTGACCTGAGTAAACCTGTGAGTCCCCTCTGATTGACACCCAACTTCTGTCGTCTGGCCAGGATAGCAAGAACCAGCATGACCACCAGCTTTGGACATAAAGAGAGGACAATCTGTCAGTCTTACAACCCCCCTGACTTTCTCTAATGGCCCAGCAGAGTATGGCGCTGCTGTGCCCTCCACCTCTTCTTAACCTCTTCTGCATCACAGCCTCTTGGTTCAAATGAAAGCACAGACCCCCATGAAACAAAGGCAGAGCGGTCTCTGATTCTGGTGTGAGTAAGTGCCTGGGGTCAGTGACCGGAAGTGAACTTTAACACTTTTAGGAAGCGTCACGGCCTAAGGTGACGTCTGAGTCCACATGGGTTCATCATAGTCAATTAGCATGTGGCTTTTTGTATCATATCAAAGAAAGCAAAAGGCTAGCAACTCAGTGGGAAGTATGACAGTTACAAAATGAATGACAACAAATGCATTGCATTCCTTTTAAATGGTTTCTTTACACAAGTGCTACAACAGTACTATGGTATCAGGTGGAAATACTACGGTACTTTGCCAATGGTCAACTTACGTGGACTTTTCAATGGCAAATGCTCATACCAAAATATAGGAATTAGCAGGGCTATTATAGTTAGCTAAAACTAAAAGCATAAAATACTTTTCCTTACTTAAAATAGGATGAACTTTAACTGAAATAACAACAAAAAAACATACACATTTTATGTGTATTGTTGCCAATGCAAATTTCTCATTTTCATTTAGTTTAATGATGTACTAAAACTGAAAGGAAAATTAATAAAAACTAGTACTCTCAATAGTACTCTTGATTAATCGCAATTAATCGCATCTAACAAAAGTTTGTGTGAGACACACACACAAATATTATGCACACTGTATATATATATATATATATATATATATATATATATGGATATATACACACACTGCATTAATATATATATATATATATATAGATAGTCACACACACATTAATATTATATATTTAGAAAATTTTATGCTAGATGAGATTAATCGATTAGACGGCACTAATAAAAACTATTTATACATGTTTAAAAGAAAACAATACAATTACGTAAATTAATAACATTTTAACTAAAACACAAAAACTAAAATAAAAACAGAAAATATAAGAATAAAAACATAATACTAAAATAACACTAGAGATTAGGATGGCCGATATAATGTCAATGTTGTTTCTAGAGTGTTCTGGATGGTTGCTAAGACGTTTCTAGGGTGTTCTGAGTGGTTGCTAAGACGTTTCTAGAGTGTTCTGAGTGGCTGCTAAGACGTTTCTAGGGTGTTCTGAGTGGTTGCTAAGACGGTGTTCTGAGTGGTTGCTAAGACGTTTCTAGAGTGTTCTGAGTGGTTGCTAAGACGTTTCAAGAGTGTTCTGAGTGGCTGCTAAGACGTTTCTAGAGTGTTCTGGATGGTTGCTAAGACGTTTCTAGGGTGTTCTGAGTGGTTGCTAAGACGTTTCTAGAGTGTTCTGAGTGGCTGCTAAGACGTTTCTAGGGTGTTCTGAGTGGTTGCTAAGACGGTGTTCTGAGTGGTTGCTAAGACGTTTCTAGAGTGTTCTGAGTGGTTGCTAAGACGTTTCAAGAGTGTTCTGAGTGGCTGCTAAGACGTTTCTAGAGTGTTCTGGATGGTTGCTAAGACGTTTCTAGGGTGTTCTGAGTGGTTGCTAAGACGTTTCTAGAGTGTTCTGAGTGGTTGCTAAGACGTTGCTGGGGTGTTCTGTGTGGTTATTTATTAGCATAATTCAAAAGAGCCCAGCCCAAAATTTCTATGATATTACAATCCATGGATAAGTTTATATATCCATCCATCCATCCATCTTCTACCGCTTATCCGGGGCCGGGTCGCGGGGCCCTTAACTAAACTTATATATAAGTTTATATATATATTAGTATATGAAAAAAAAAAAAAAAAATAATTAATTAAACATTTACATGTAAATTTAATGATCTATAATTCTTTTACAAATTATTTACTCAAGAAATCCACATACACCAAATCACTGGCCAATATATATATTGGTCTATCACTAGTACTTTGATATTTACCATGGTACTGACTGATTACAATATTCCAAGTACTCAAAGATACTGAATTTTGGACAGACCAATACAGAGAAAGAGTAGAAGGCAAAGACCAAACGAGAACATTGAGAATATGCAGAAAGAAGTACATCTCATCAGAAGGGAACTCACAGATATTGCAGCAATGCATATGTGGAAGAGGCCTTCTTCAGCTGTGGGGTCACATGGTGGGATAACTCTGAAAATTTCACAAACACAGAGTATTTATCATAAGCTGGTGAGATCCAGGCCGATTACTCAACCTGCACACGCTCCCTCCTTTCCTAAGCAACAGACCATTACTAACAAGAGCACTTTTGCTGAACCTCTTCAAGTGAAGATTATTCATTTAAACCGATTGTCGAAGGTAATGTGACTGACGTGGAACGCCAGCACACGGATCCGATCACACTTCCAAGTAAACTGGAATGCTGGGATGGAATTAGGAAACCTCTAGATGAATGAAAAAGCCCTTATTTCATTTGATTTTACCAACAGAGGAAGTCTTGGACGAAGCTAATATGTGACGCATTGAAGTAACCCTATCTTCACACTTTGTTGCCGAAAAGTCTCTTGCATATGTGAAAAGAATCAAAGATGAGATCAAAAAGAAAATCTCCGCATGAATCGCAGTGATGGATGTGTATATCACTTTCAGCAGAAATATAATCAGATATGTTTGCACACCTGTAGACTTGGAACCATATAATGTTCTGGGAAGTGCATTATGGGATGGCAACAAGACTATATGACAAGCAGCAATAAAGATAATATCTAATGAATATCTGATTACCTTAACCATGTTATAAAGCTAAAATCACAAAACTAAGTTAATGTCTAAACCCAGCGGACCTATGAATGCACCTTATATATATGCAAATATATATTTCAGAAATGGAAATTATAATAACATAAAATACATGCATGTGTAATTTAGTATAAATTATAAAAAGAATATATATTATATTTAAAATTAATAACTACATATACACTAACGTACAAAAGTATAGGGTCAGTCAGATTTTTTAAAATGTTTTTGAAAGAAGTCTCTTCTGCTCATCAAGGCTACATTTATTTGATCAAAAATACAGTAATTTTTAAAAAAAATTGTTATTACAATTTGAAATATCTGTTTTCTATTAGAATGTTTTAAAATTTTATTTATTCCCGTGATCAAAGCTAAATTTAACTCCAGTCTTCAGTGTCACATGATCCTTCAGAAATCATTCTAATATGATGATTTGCTGCTCAAGAAACATTTCTGATTATCATTATGAATGATGCAAACAGTTGTGCTCCTTAATATTTTTGTGGAAACACGAAAAACTTGATTCTTTGATGACTACAAAGTTCAAAATAACAGCATCTATTTGAAATAGAAATCTTTTGTAACATTATAAATGTCATTACTGTCAATTTTGATCAATTTAATGCATCCTTGATGAATAGAAATATGAATTTCTTTTTTTAAAAGATTATACATTTTACATGTTCAGTTATAATGATGCAAAAATGTATTACAAACGTAAGTGAAATACATTGAAATTGGAATTTTTTTCACATATAATGAATCACAACACTTTGAATGAACGAATTTAAAATTGAAACATCTATAAAACACCAAATTAAGAGTACTTACTCGACAGGAGGTTTGGTTGGCACTGCATTTTCGTACCATTCTGAGTAATCGTAGTAGTCTTTCCCAGTTCCAGCACTCATGGTGCCAACCTACAGATGCAACAGAAGTTTCAGAGAGCTCCAATAACTTACAGAGCAGCCAAAATCACTTTTTCACACTCCTGCGGGACACAAATTCGCTCAGGTTTGGGGAAGAAAAAAAGAAAGTTTCCTCCAAAGTTTGGCAGCTGGAAACTGCTGGTTTGTTCTGTTCCTAAAGTCTAATTTAGCCCCCTTGTTCAGGTGCCCTGTTACCACTGCGACCGAGAGCTCTGAGGAGCAATGTGACGGGTTCCTTTCTAGAGCATGCCAACCCAAAACGTCTTTACTTCAGCTTGGATCTCCTTTTCAGATTGGGGATTACCACCTCACTGGAAACCAGGAGAGAGAGAAAAGCAATGGAGAGAGAGAAAGAGAGAGAGAGGGGGTGAAAGCAATCCAGAGAGAAGTTTTCCTGATTTCCAGATGGGGCGGCCGATCTCTCCTGCCACCTGTAGTTCAGAGCGATTAGGAGGACTTCCAAGGGCCGTCCTGTGGCTGGTATTGAGAGGTTGAATGAGCGCTGGACTTATAAAACTCAGCCAAAGCAGGCTGGAAGTGTGTGGGGGCCGAATGCTGACATATTCCAGAGTGATAACAGGGAAATTCATGTGTGTGAGCTTCAGTTATCAGGCTGTGGAGATTCCCAGAGGTGACTCAAAGTGTGAGGTATAAGGAAATCATTTCCATTAACCACACACATGATGAATTGACAGGCAAGTGAAGAATCGAGTCAGGTGCAGTACGTTACACATTCTGAAAAAACTGTGAAATTTACGGTAAAATAACAGCAGCTGTGGCTGCCAGAACTTCACTGTAAAAAATAAGCTAGCAACATTTTAGGTTTTACTGGACTAAAAAAAAAAAAAAAAAAAAACACCTTATGATATAACGTTAATTTTCCATTCTACTAAAGCACTAACTCTACTAAAGTCTTTATGAACTTTTTGAAGCGTCAATGTTTTGGTTGCATGGAGCATCAGAAATCGGTCAAGCTTCATTAAGAATGTCTTAATTTGCATCTCGAACATAAATGAAAGTCAGAGTGGGACTTTTATTTTTAGGTGAACTAAATCTTTAAGATGGATAAATCCACTGTTGTCACGAACTAGGTTTAATTGGATTTAGAAACTTTTAGAAACATTTAGAAACTACTCTAAATGTCCAACATAACTGAACATTTAACACTTATATTAACTAACAACATATTTCCCTTTACTGAAAAACACATTAAATAAAACTGTAATCCCTAAATTTACTCTCCTAAAGCAGTCCCTTGCAAAGCATGCTGGGAACTACAGATCCACTGCCCAGAGAGTTGTCAACAAAAATTTTTCATGTAGTTTTAAAACAAATGTTGTTTTTTTGCTGCAATTGGTTATAAAAACTTAAAATTTGTTAACTTAACTTTGGTAACTTAATTAAACTAAAGTTAACTAAACTTAATATTTTAAGTCAAGCACATACATACATACACATACTTTAAGTAGAAACAACACATTTCTTATGTTGAATTTTAAGTTGTGATAAATAATCACAGCAATCCTTTTTTACAGTGAATAAGTAAATGTCAGTTTTAAATATATTAGGTTGATTGAACACAGTTAAATTAAGTTGTGACAAAATGTTAAAAAAAATCGTGTTACTTTAGCTTATTAATTAGCCTAAACTGAACAATAGGCAAAAAATATATTTTTTGAGTGTACAAACTCCAATCACTTTGTCAGATTTAAATAAGCACACAAAATTCATTATATAGTATTTAGTTACCTCCTATATCCAATACAAAGATCTCCAGCCATATAAATGAAACTGAAGATCAGATTAGATACATTATCCACATTTCATTTTTAATTATATCATAAAATTTTGCCATTAAAGCACAACAAAGAGAGTTCACTGTGCAATTGTTTCAAGGCAGTTAAGCTCTTCTATGAATGAATGCTCTGCTATGATGTAAGATGTGTTGCCACGCCCATTGCCCCACCCACCAACTGACCACGCCCCCTTCACAAGCATGAGGGACCCTTCAGCTGCACATTAAACTGATTATACAGGGATTACAGTCAAATGCAATTTACAAATCCATTTCCAACAATGCTGAGAACTTCTCAAACGACATTCGTCCATCAGGAAAAACAAAGCAGGATTGACTAAAAACAGTTGCAGAACAAAGAATGCTTTAAAGAGCTCTGATTACATCATGGAAATGTGCCTGAAAGTTTGCTTATATCTGGTTGGGAGAAGGTCAACGGTATTTTCCATTAAACACCTTTGTGTGGAAGGTTCTGACGCATCTACAGTAGTTTCCAAATAACATTGACAATGGATTCCGAAACCTACCTGATCTACCTAGAGATATGAGGCTAATTCCTTTCCTAGACTTCCTATCTTTCCTCTCCTATTTCAAATAACCCAATAGCTATTCCAAAAAAAGATATAGTGCACCATTCACTGGAGACATGAAGTTATCTCACAGCTATATTTATTTTAATAGTGAGTCAGGCTGACACATGTAGAAACTTGATCTGTGTAATATCTCTCCTACCGCACCATTCACACCATATTACATACTGGACCAGACAAATGACAAATGACCCCGACAGAATTACACTGCAAAGCCCGACAATATCATGGACCGCCATTGTGGGTGGCCTTTGAAATGGTGTAGTGTGCTTAGAGGATTCATTCTGGCATGGTTAAACCTAAATGGGATCCTGTCAGTGTCCACAGGAGCTCTTAACAAGGGTGAAACTGATTAAGAAGGCAACACCACGGAGCACACAACACAAGATGGATGCTGCACGTAATGACTTCATATCAGCCACCATCACTCAAGGGCTCTGGGGAAAACCTACCGAGAAAACTGTCTCCATGGTGCTAACATGACCGTGCCATTGACAGTAAAGCTTTTAGAGGATAATGAAGGTCAGGTGACAACCGAGACTGCCATTGCATTAGCTGACAGTGCATTTCTAACTATTAGAGTTGTTGTTGCAGTTGATGAAGATAAAAGTAAAAGAGACGTGAACGATGAGAACTGAAAATGGCATATCTAAACACAATCATCCCTCTCATTTGTTAAGTCTTTTTCTTAACAAAATCATAAAACTGGGCCACATAGCTGTCACCAACCAATAGGCCTATTTGAAGTGACTCTTTCTGTGTTGACTTATGGTGCATTTAAGTCATGTTGGAAAGATCATATTTACAAATTCATGAATGCCTTCTCAAGTCGTATTTACCACTATAGGTAGCTCGGGATAATTTTAATACACAAGTTCCCGAGTTAGGCAGGCCATTAACATTAAACATGGCGAAGGGGAGAACTATTGCTGCAGTGACTGCTATTCTTTAGTTTTTCCCACAACAGCTACTGTACATCGCCTTGTCTTGTCATTAAAGCAGTGCATATTTACATAAATTAATAATCATTTGAGGCATACTGTATGTTTAATAAATGGCGAAAATAGCCTGCATTTGACCGAAATTCCAGAATTGTCAGCAAGATGACTATCTACATAGCGCAGTGAATGTATATATGGTTGTCAATGAATGAGACGCTAAATATCATTTTGGCTTTAATAAGATTTTCCCAATAAATAGGCAAGAATGGTGTCCTCTATGGTTCCTGTTCTTCCTGACAACAATCACGACTTCAGAAGTGGGAACAAGGAAATTTCCGATTTCATATCGGAATATAAAAAATACAAACTTCCCAGGAGGACTTTAACGCACCCTTATTTACTATCTGAAACAGAAAATATGGGCGTGGTAAATACCAGAATGCCCCTCCCCCTTTTAAAATAGCCAATAGGCTTTAGCTTACATCAAGCATCAACAATGATTTGCTATCATTACTCAGTTTTTTGGAAATGTACAAAATATAAAATAAAATGAAATGAAAAAATAAGAAAAATGTATGTCAGTGCCTTAGAAATGGAATAACAAACCTGTCCTAAGGCGATAAAAGGATATTTAGCTAGTATACAGCAAATCTTAACTACTTGATTCTTTATATCATTCCAAAATGTAAACTATCTTTAAGCTCTAATCTGCTAAACGTGACTATAAGGCATGAAGATTTTATTTAACAGCACAATTTTCTGTAAAGCTGCTTTGAAACATAATGTGTTTTGAGAAAAGCTATACAAATAAAACTGACGACTTTACCTGCCAAATCGCTTTACATTTTTCATTCAAATAGCATGTTAAATGTTCATTTTTTACTTTTTTTTTTGTGTGTGTGTGTGTGTGTGTGTGTGTGTGTGTGTGTGTGTGTGTGTGTGTGTGTGTGTGTGTGTAAAATATGTGTGTTATAAATTACAAACTATCACAGTATTGTTATGGACTCGTCTCTTGTGAAAATGCAATTTTCCAATGCTAATCTACCTGTTGCCACAATACCAGGGTGTTGCTAAGGTGTTCTGAGAGGCTTTTAGCAAGTTGCTACTCAGTTGCTAAGGTGTCCTTTCAGGTTAGCTGGCCCAAGGCAAAAGAAAAAGAAGAAAAAAAAGCCCACCCCCAAATTTAGAGAAATGGCTCACGTCTCACCTTCACCATGCATGGTATTTTCTCAACGTTTCATCGTCGAAAATAGTAAGTGTAATATCTCAATCATCATTCAAGTTTGTAGCACGGTGTGACGCCAAAGTTCAGCGTGTGTGAAATAGTTAAACGCCACAAACTAACGTTGGTTCTTCTTGAGGCGCATGAAAGATGCAAGTGGTTTGTTACACGCCCAAATGATGCAATTGCTTTTGTTTATTAACGAGTGTTTGAGGATGTTATATGCATTGCATTGGTTAGCTTAATGTTAGGCTAATTAACATCTAAAGTAACGATTTTTTATGAATGAATGACGCAGTTAAGTGTTTTTACTGGGGCGTTTTTCAATGGCTCGTGTGAAAAGCAAGTTGTTTTAATAACTTACCATCTCTTGACATCAGATGAAAACGCACACCTGACCTTTAAGTACAATTATGGATGATCCATCATCACATTGTGCATATTTTGTCAATGGTGGCCCACGTGCATTCATACTCAAAACAATCGATAATTTATGCATCTGCTTCATTGACATTGATATATTTTTCCCCCATGCTTTGTGTCTTATGTTTATATTTACTTTGCGCATATATATATATATAATTATTATAATTTTTTTTAAAATACAGATCCATTTATTTATAATTTTGTTCTATTTTTTTGTTGTTGTGAGAAAGTAGGCTACATTTTTATTTACATTTTCCAATAGTTTCCCAATTCCCAATCTGTTCCTTTCTCAAATTCGTAAAAAAAAAAAAAACTTTTTATACAGAAACAATTTAACCATCAAACTGACTGATCAAAAAAATCACTTCTTACCTTGAACCAAAGAGATGCAGTGCGAAATTCCTCCAAATGCAGTATATTCCGTAAGTTTCTTCAGCAAAGTGTATCACACACTTGGGGTACCTACTTTAACTTTAGCAATAACCATATGTTCAATGTTTTGAAAGTGGATAAGGATTTGTCTGAACACTGCATGCCTCTCTGCAGACTTTGACCCTTTTTTTGCAGTGGCCACAATATCTTGGTAACGAACTTCGGGAAGAAAAAAGACACAAGGAAAGTGCTGTTGTAAGATAGGACACCTCTTGGCTGAAGTTCAAAGCAGTGGCCTTTGATCACTGATACGAAACATCACCCAGGGAAATTGATACATGCTTTGCTCTGCAATCACATAGCATTGTATAGCTGGATCAAAGTTTTTTTTGTGCAGGACTACAAACCATACAAAACATTTGTATCTTATTGCATTTGAACACATACACATTGTAAAGACCATTGGATGAAGCTTTATAGTCCCTTTTAATTGTCTCTGGGAACAAGTAACCTTGCAACATGTTTACTCTTTACATCAAGCAGATTAGCCTTCTGACTTTAGCTATAGCAACAAAATAAAAATTATACATATGCACTGCATGTTCTATATGCAGTGTAAACCAGATGTAACACTATAATTGTATTCTAATTAATGTGAACTTTTTATTTACAATTTTCACTTTATCTTCTCTGATTATGCAGTGAGAATGGATCAAGATTGAATACCAGGAGCTGGATTTTGTTTTTGAGCGAGTGAATGTGAAGTTTAATCAGGTTTAAACACTGCGAGCCTGTAGACCGAACACGTAATATTCATGCAGATGACGCCATTTTGTGTTTCGCAAGGAATTTGGCTCTATCGGCTATTTATTATAATGCAAAAAAGCTTTGCCACGGTAATTATTGGGGTCCAATATTTTATATATAGGCATGATAAGTCCTTCAGACCAGGTCTCAGGGAAGTCACTATACTTTCAATGATTCTATAAATACAATAAACCATTTTCTAATATAGTATTTATTTTATGCCTTTTAAGGACCATGTGAATCCAGATTCAGACCATGTGGACAGTGTGAACGCAGATAATCCAGATCAAGATCTTGAGGTTGAATCGCTCACATCCGATGACAGTCCTTCGTCTTTCTCCTCAAAGTGCAATTCTTTCGCCTACAAAACAACCTGGGATCATTCCCGACCCCTTTTTGAGTGGCAAGCCAATCCTTCCAATAGAAGACACACTGCCACATTTACACATGTAAGTATCATTCTCTGTCCTCTTTCATAAATGCATAAATATATAGTTTCAGAACATCTAGTTTCTGAAGGTACGCCACTATGTGACATTGAATGATTGTGGAGTCTTGCACTCAGGGCTTCCAAAGCAGATTCACCCTCATTGGCCCCAACATTACGACCTGGCACCCTGAAACCTCCAGGGTCGGGTGCCTAATTCTGAGGCTTGCTCATTCTATTACTCTGCAGCAGTTGTAATCAATGGACCTTGCAACACTGAATTAGGGTTTAATTGGATTGATGCGTGTTGCTGGTGAAATTGTCAGTCGCTTGTTCAGTCGAGGAGACAGAGCAGATTATTACTGTCGACAAGCGTAACACACAGAGCTTGAAGCAGCTGCTGTAGGTTTTATATACCCCTCTCAGGGTATTTTGAGTATTAAGTTACATCTTTATTTTTATAACAGACATTCAACAATATTTATTTCTGTACAAAATCTGCAGATTATATAGGCATTTTATAGAATATATCAGTGTTATTTTTGTATCATTAATATACTATTTATAGACCTTCTGTAGCCCCGCCCCTTTTCATGCTGCTCCTTGTGTTCTGTCTTCTGGTTGTATTTTCCTGACGGATTTAGGAATGTTTTCCCGGTCTACCTACATCTGCTTCAAACATTACATTACCCATGATAGTTTTAGTTTGAATTATTTTAGTACTTGACTTAAACTAAATGATAATTAGAACTGTTGATATTTTTTATTTCAGTTAATGTTTATTTTATTTTAAGTTATTAAATAGTTTTAATTTTATAACCTTAAATAATAAAATATAATATAATAATATATAATAACATATTATAGAATTAGATACCACAAACTTTAGACTATTAATAAAGTGTAGTAGTATTAAAAATAAGTTAGTAAAAAATTGTTTTTGCTTTATAACCTTATATAATATAATATAATATAATATAATATAATATAATATAATATAATATAATATAGAATTAGCTACCTCAAACTTTAGACTATTA
The DNA here is from genome assembly GCF_964197995.2 of Scardinius erythrophthalmus. Lineage (NCBI taxonomy): Eukaryota > Metazoa > Chordata > Actinopteri > Cypriniformes > Leuciscidae > Scardinius > Scardinius erythrophthalmus. Next base: position 19,946,381 of record NC_138244.1, read on the forward strand.
ATATACTATTTATAAAGTGTAGTAGTATTAAAAATGTATTACATTAATTTAGTAATTTTGTTTTTGTCACGTCTATATAGTTTTTATTATTTTTTATTTTAGGTTCAGTTTACATTTTTTTTGTACTTAAGTTCTTAGTACTTAAATTAGAAATGTAGATATTTTTATACGTTTATTTTATTTTAAGTAATGAAAATGTTTTTTTTAAATAGTTTTAGTATTATTTTGGGTGATTATTATTAATAAATGTAATAATTTATTGTACATTAGTGTCTTTTATTAAATGGCTGCTGCCATTCAATTAAAAGCAGA
>NC_138244.1:19951692-19989192 GCF_964197995.2 Scardinius erythrophthalmus
CATTCACTAATTTAGGTTACAGCCTGCAAGAGATGCTATTTTATTATGAAAAATACCTGGTTTTATAATGATTATTAGTAACTTTTATAGATTAAACATATATTATCTTTCATGTAGTGTGTAGTATAGTTGTTTGTGAAAGTAAAAAGTCTGTAAAGATTCAAAGATAATAGTGCAGATAAATGGAGTTATTGTCTCCCAAAAGACAGAAACGATCTGAATGAGACTTCAGTAATTTCAGTCTTACTTCCAGCTTGAACCTGTAACAAATTTGCATAATGCCTGTCTACGGCCTTCATTGGCTGCCCGTGAACAACGCCTGCTTTGACCCTCAAACACTGTAGTTGTAACTCAGGCTGGAAGAGTTTGGTTCATGATGTTATGTCAAGAAGACGCTGTTTTCTGCAATGAAAATGGAAATCCACTTTCCATGCACTTCCAAAGAATGAAGACTCTGGCTATAATTGATATGGTAAAACTGACGCCATTGTTACTGTTCGTATCACTGTGTATCAAGCGCTGAGGAAGATCCAGAGCTGAAATTCAGATATGATAATGGGTGTTTGGTTTCTGACACGCTCTGTAACCAATCAGAGCAGAGTAGACCAATCGCAACAGACTGGGCCATCTGACCAATCAGAGCAGAGTAGACCAATCATAACAGACTGGGCCATCTGACCAATCAGAGCAGAGTAGACTAATCACAACAGACTGGGCCATCTGACCAATCAGAGCAGAGTAGACTAATCATAACAGACTGGGCCAACCGACCAATCAGAGCAGAGTAGACCAATCACAACAGACTGGGCCATCTGACCAATCAGAGCAGAGTAGACCAATCACAACAGACTGGGCCATCTGACCAATCAGAGCAGAGTAGACCAATCACAACAGACTGGGCCATCTGACCAATCTGAACGACTGTTGTGCAGTTCTTTCATTAAAAGCATTTACTGCAGTCATTTTTTTTTTAGGTTTGATCAAGATCCATACACTGCTCAGTATTTTATATGTATTGTTTTTTGTTATTTGGTTCAAAACGCCAGCAAAAATAGGACAAATGAAATATTCTAAAGAGTTTGTTTTGCGAAATTTCATTTACAGCGCAGGCAATACAGACTGAACATACAGTATGACTGCCATATGATTGATTTGGCGCAATATTGTGGACTCTGTTTTGGCCATCTGGGATGGTCAGAATTAAATCTAGGCATCAATTTGCTGGGAGTTTATTGTCAGTGTTTGAAGAAGACCCAATTTCGCAGCGATATAAGGCTGTGTGAGTCTTATCTCTGTGGGATTTCAACACCAGCCATAAAGCTGTAATTTTCTGAAGTTCAGAAAGCTAGTGTTGTGCAAGTCTCTCCTTGTGGAAGGGGCTTATCGTCTTCAGACAGACTTCAGACGGCAGGAACAATTGATTGAAACTATAAAAATCTGTGTAAACTGATAATTCTAAGACTTAGTGAAGTTATGAAATTATTAATTCACATAGAAATGAAAACTTTCATAATTTAATGTTTTTTCTGTGGAGCACAAAAGAAGATATTTTGAACAGTGTTCACGCTGCTGTTTTCCATTCAGCGAAAGTATATAGTTTAGTAAATTTTACTCTAACTGAAAAGGCACCAAATATTAATCTGCGAAAGCAAAACTCATGCACAAACCTATCGTATGGCTTCAGAAGTCTAGAAATATAACAAATATATGGCATCGGTGACTAAACATTGCTCTGACAGAAACAACAAATCTTTACTTCATCACCAGTGACCATGGACAGATGTTTTCAGACGTGAAACCAATGCTTTGAAGCTGGTGAACAGTCAGCGTAATGTTTGTGAACGTCATCGCGATCCAAATGACCCGACAGCCTGATGCGTTTCATCTGAGAGTCCCATGGAGAGAGAGGAACCTTGCGGAGATCAATGACTGAGGTCCTCCATTACACCCCTCTCTGTGAAGACAAATACTCACACACACTGATGTCACCGCATGGCTGGTTCCTAGAGATGTAAATGGACTGAGGGCAAATGGTCATGATTTGTCAGCGTTGATTTTAAATGCAGACGAACAAAGTGTTTGTATCACCTTACTATTAGAAAAATACTGCGGTGATACCATGGTACTATGATAGTGGAAGGTGATATGGTGCTTTGATACATATACTGGTACAATATTAATAGGCTATTATGATGCATCATAGTTTTTTCAAGGTGGTAAATCTCCATAAGACATGGTTTTGCATTGAAGTGTGTCCAAAAAACCTAGGTTTTGCTATGGTATTATGTCCCCAAAAATGGTAATGTAAGCATATTGAGGTGGGTTTTTTTTAAGATATTGAATATATTAAAATGTATTAAGAATTTAATAACTGATTTTGAACCCCATAGACCTTTGTCAGGTTAGATGCCATATTAAAATGAATGCAGATAAAAAAATGAGGCTGTGAGGGATAGATGAACAGTCTTTACAATGTCATGCACTGTATAAAGGTCCTAGATCACGTAATTATCATAATTCACAACTTTTAAAACTGTTTTTGTTTACTGAAAGTTTTTTTTTTTCGGAAAGACCTTTCCTCAGCTGATCTATCTGATGGTTGCCAACTCTATTGAACGCACTGTCATTATAAAACTGGAAGTAAAGTAATGCATAGTGCAGTTATTAACTGTGGTAATGTGTGAATTGAGTAATTTCAGACTTTTTTTGTTAGGCATAAGGAAAACTGCATGGTGTTATTCCTTCCCTTTCCCTGACTGAGATCACGCAGAGAAATGCCTGGCAACAAATCCGAGCTGCGGCTTTGGCCAGACCACATAAATACAGTACAGCAGTAAAAGCTTGTTTTGGGAGCCGCTTCAAATGAGCCCAGAACTTTAGTAAGAATTAGTAACATCTGATCAGATCATTTTAGATGGCACAAAATAAGAAAATTGTGGGTTTTTTTTAAATGACATGGCTTCCTTGTAGAAAAAAAGATAACATTTGTTATTAAAAAAAAAAGAAAAAAACTCAATAATTCTATTACATTTATATATATAACATTATTTGTATATCCCTAAGCTCACGGTGTAAATATTTTGTCTTTTGGCGTTTGTTGTGTTTTTGTTTTGTTTTGTTTTGTGGTGTTTTTTATTGTTATTGTGGTGTTTATTGTTTTGTGGTGTTTTTGTTGTTGTGGTGTTGTATTGTTTTGTGACGTTTTGTGGTGTTTTTTGTTTTGTTTGTTGTAGTGTTTTATTGTTTTGAGATGCTATTTTTGTTGCTGTGTTTTTTTGTTTTGTTTGTTGTGGTGTTTTATTGTTTTGTGATGTTTTTTTGTGTTTTATTGTTTTGTGGTGTTTTTTTGTTGTGGTGTTTTGTGGTGTTTTTTGTTTTGTTTGTTGTGATGTTTTATTGTTTTGATGTTTATTGTTTTTTGTTGAGTTAGGTTTTTTGTTGCTTTGTTTTGTTTTGTTTGGTTTCTTTTTATAGTTGTGAATGACAGAAAATCATGGCTTTATTGTTAAATAAGGGAATATAGCTTCAGGAAATGTTGCAGGCCAGACTTGAACCTATATTGCCCACTTGAGGCCAAACGCCTAGCATTGTCCTCATGTTCATACAGTAGCAACAGAAACTTATGAATAACTGTTTAAGGCTGACTTTCTCTGCAGCCTTGCTGATAAGAGTTTCAAAGCTATAACCCCCCACTGTCTGACCCAGCTATTCTCACTCTTTTCCCTACTCTATTCTTTTTCTTTTCTTTTTTTTTTATACAGAATTCATATTAAATTGTTTAGTTTTGTTGTGCAGGACTTGCAGAAAGAGACCTTTTTTATATAAGTTGTGGATAAATGCAACTCTTTTTAGTCAGAGAGATGGCAAAGGCCGGTTCAATACCTCGTTTCCATCATTTCTTTTATACGATGACCTCATTGTTTCGGTGGTGGATGATCCTGTCTCTGAGTCATCTCTCTTACTGGACATGAGGCGTCTCAGAAAGCCCTCTGGACCGTGGACAGATGTGCTCCTGTGGTTTTATGAAGAGCTTTATATTCCATGATACATCTTGCACCAAGAGTATTGCGTTCAGTCTCTCATTTATGAAATTGATAGCCGACTAATGACTGAACATAATGCCTGTTTGTAACTGTTGCTGTGTAGAAATCACTGACAGGAAGCATGTCACATGATTCATCGACTCTCCCCGGAGATATTTTATGGCATTATGCTGATGAACAAATAAATGAAGTCTGTTTTATCAGTCATAATGCAGTAATAAATGGATTATGTAACTTTGTAAAAATGTCTTCCCTTTCATCTTTCTTTCTGTCTATCTGTCTATCCGTCTGTCTTTCTGTCTAACCGTCCGTCCGTCCGTCCGTCTGTCCGTCTGTCTGTCTGTCTGTCTGTCCGTCCGTCCATCTGTCTGTCCATCTGTCTGTCTGTCTGTCTGTCTAACCGTCCGTCCGTCTGTCTGTCTGTCTGTCTAACCGTCCGTCCGTCCGTCTGTCTATCCGTCTGTCTGTCTAACCGTCTGTCCGTCTGTCTGTCTATCTGTCTATCCGTCTGTCTGTCTGTCTTTCTGTCTAACCGTCCGTCCGTCCGTCCGTCCGTCTGTCCGTCTGTCTGTCTGTCTGTCTAACCGTCCGTCCGTCTGTCTATCCGTCCGTCTGTCTGTCTGTCTGTCTAACCGTCCGTCCGTCCGTCCGTCTGTCTAACCGTCTGTCCGTCTGTCTGTCTGTCATATAAGTCTGTATCATATAAGTTTATCCATCTGTCTGTCTGTCTATCTATCCGTCTGTCTGTCTGTCTGTCAGTCTGTCTGTCTGTCTGTATCATATAAGTTTATCTGTCTGTCTGTCTATCTTTGGTTCTGTTCCTAACACAAAGCTTGGAATATAGTATAAGTTATACTTTAATGATTCCTTTATCAAGCTTTTTTATTAACCGTGTTAAATCTGTTTCTAAAAATGAATTTTGAAATTTTGGAACTCAAATTGGGTGGGAATGGCAATCCTATTCCCTTCACCTCCCCCTCTCTTCGTACTGGGACTCTTCACCCTCAGGATACGAGTACGTCACATGACCCAGCCCCTTCATTATAACATAACAGATTGTCATTTGCATGCGCAGGTCCCTGTGAGAGGAAGGAACGTGGTGTGTGTGTGTGTGTTTCAGGGTTGGGGATGATGACCCTTTAATGCTGGATCCTGAATAGGCCTTGGAGAGAAAGTCATTGCTAAAATACTCATATTGCTGCTAATTACTGTGCAATGTGTTGATTGCCTTTCAGCATCTGACGTGACTTCCATGGAGATGAGGTCACTTCTGTTGTGTTGTTTTTTAGTGAATCAGAAGCCGTCTCATATTTAATGCTTCCCTGTAGAGAAAAAAAAATGATGTATGAAACTTGGTTAATCTCTACTAAACAGCGTTGAGCCAGTGGATTTGCTTGTTATAATACAAAACAAGATCATTTAAGATATGAAAGACAGCATGTATTGTTGTTCTGTTGTTCAAAATGGATGGAGCCGCCACCAAACCTGTTAGTCACAAGCGTGTCATTTCCTCTGAGACCGCTCTGATCTGCAGCTTTAATCCCCGCTGGTGTTATTTCACCAACAAAGAGACGCCGGCCCTTTAAACGCTGCCATTATCAGTCTATTTCCTTCACATCAGTCTTTTCTCTGATGCTTTTGTTTGACTTTATAAATGCATAGTGTGTGCATGATAATTGTGCAAATCGATATTCTGTTCAAATTTTTTCCAAGCATATTTGACCAATTCCAAACCACATTATTCTTAGTTCCATCCATCCATCCATCCATCCATCCATCCATCCATCCATCCATCCATCCATCCATCCATCCATCCATCCATCCATCCATCCATCCATCCATCCATCCATCCATCCATCCATCCATCCATCCATCCATCCATCCATCCATCCATCCATCCATCCATCCATCCATCCATCCATCCATCCATCCATCCATCCATCCATCCATCCATCCATCCATCCATCCATCCATCCATCCATCCATCCATCCATCCATCCATCCATCCATCCATCCATCCATCCATCCATCCATCCATCCATCCATCCATCCATCCATCCATCCATCCATCCATCCATCCATCCATCCATCCATCCATCCATCCATCCATCCATCCATCCATCCATCCATCCATCCATCCATCCATCCATCCATCCATCCATCCATCCATCCATCCATCCATCCATCCATCCATCCATCCATCCATCCATCCATCCATCCATCCATCCATCCATCCATCCATCCATCCATCCATCCATCCATCCATCCATCCATCCATCCATCCATCCATCCATCCATCCATCCATCCATCCATCCATCCATCCATCCATCCATCCATCCATCCATCCATCCATCCATCCATCCATCCATCCATCCATCCATCCATCCATCGAACATTTTGGCGAATGTCTGTCAGTCAAAGTTTCAAACACTCAGAAAATGTGTGTATTGAGCATAGACATCATACTGTAACTTTCATTCCTGTTTCAATTTAAGGCCTGCTATAACCTTCCTGAAACCTGCATTTCCTCTAGTCTGATTTTAATGAACAGAAGATGGCAATAAAAGAAGCAAATCCCTTTTGAAAGCTTTAAGCTACACAAATCCAAAACCTTCCCTACAAGATATCTTCTCAATGGCATTTTGTGGCATTTGAAAATTTTCCAGTCGCTCACAGAGAGATTTACAAATGAGTGTCATTATATTTCAAAGTCGGCGCGCCGAGAGGAGCCTGATAAAGCCGAGGCTTTTAAATCCTGCTGGGAGACTTCTTTCCTCTGGAGACGTCAAACCGCCTCACTTTCATCGAGTCGGTCCCGTTCTGTCGCTCGGCCCTTCGGCTGTTTGAGCAAGTTTTCAAAAGCCCTGTGCCGTCGAGTGTGTTCAGCATGATCAGGCTTTGTTCTACTTTTATCAACAACTGAATGCCTCAGCATCTTGTTCCTTTCTTGTTTTAAGGTTTACTTTGGCACGCTCACATCGCCATGCAACTCACAATAACTGCAATGATTCTTCAGCAAAATTCGCCAAGATACCAATGCTCGACAAAGCTAATTCTGTTTGTCTGTAAAGACCTACAAAGTGAACAGATCCATTGTTACTACTGTGAAATCAGAGAACATAGAATCTCCTTTAAACGATGTAAGAGTCTACAATTTGGCCTTGTGGTCCGTGATGGGATCAGATTAAAAAAACATATTTTAATACACTGTATGCACACTGTAGTGTTGCCATATGTGGTCTTTCACAAAATACCATGGACTTTCCATCATGATGGTCTCCTAAACCATGGTGTTACCATGGTACCATCTCCAAAAACACTATGGTATTACCCTGGTACAATGTCTAAGATAACCTATGGTACTTTTTTGTTGGTTCTAATATCAAGATTTACTGAAGTAACAATAACTTGAAGAAAACATGGTAAACTTTGGCTCTCTTGGATTCACTTCATTCCGGTTGTGCATGTACACATTACGTTAAACATTCATGTTTACACAATGGTTTAATATCATTATTTTTCATAAAAATTGCCATAAATATATTTCCACTGTTTATTTTTATTAGTAGTAGTAGTAGTATTTTTATTAGTATTCTTTTAATTATAAGCAAAATAAGATGAGCAGAATAATTATATTCTTAATACGAATGAAAATAATAATAATACGAATTAGAATAAATTAATATATATAAATATAATTAATAAATATATAAAAATAGATCACTATATCACTGCCTAATTTATGCAAATTGTGGTAAATAAAAAATAATTATTAACAATTAAAATAAAGATGATAATAATAGTAAAAAATAGATATATAGGCTAAATGAAATAATACAAATATATTAAAAAAACAATGATGAAAAGATATATTAAAACGTATCACTATCACTGTGATCATTTAAGTAAATTATAAGTAATTTCTAATAATAATAACTGATTCTTTAATATTTATTAAAATGTCCATACATTTGGCAATGACATATTTTAATATTTTATTCATTGTCATATTAATATTTTTGGGAAATCATGCTTATTCATGAAAATACTGTCACATTTCCAAAAATCACTCAGTTCTCCTAAAAGTAAGCTTCCTTGTCTTATATGTCTTCTTATATTATGATGATGATGATAATATGACCTGGACATGTTTTATTACACATTTTATGACATTCACCCACCAACTCAATACAATAAATCTTATTCACTCAAGTGGTCAAGCAAAACAGTTCACACCAGCAAACAATTAGGATTCAGCAAATTACATGCGTTATCTGCAGCTGGGATTAATAACCGCGAGTGGAATAATTAAACAGTAAATTAAGTTTGTCTGCAGCCTTCCAGCCACTCAATCTAATAACTGATGCAACATCATAGACAAGTGTAGACACTGATAATGATCTAAATCATCAGTCTTACACATGTAACGTCTGTTTCTCAGCAGCTGGAGCTGCACAAAATTAAAGGTGACGGTTATTTATCATGAGTATTAGATGGTTATTTATCATGTTGACCAATGTTTTCTTTTTAATTTTTTCATATGCGTTATAAATTATATCTATCTTTTAATCTTTTTTTTTAATTAGACTGTAAAGTTGCTATGCAACGTTGACTCGTTTTATGCTCATGGTCTGTTGTCGACTGTATATCTTGCTTTGTTTACTTCAAAATGACCCCATTTCGCTCCCTTTTCCTCCACATGCTCTTTCTTTTCCTGCTGTCCGTTCATGCTTATATTATTTCAGCCTCGGCTTCTGAATTATTGACTAGTCTGAAGTCTCTAGAGGTGGTGGAACGTGGATAGCTTGAGTCAATGTTGGTTTGTATTGAACCACTGAAGAGAATTCAGACCTGTCCTCCATAACAATCAGTTCAGTGGAAAGAGCCGGATAAGAACATTTCCTCTGATGTTTCTCAATGTCTGTCTTGAGAAAATGAATAGATTTTGTTTAAGTTCTTGATAATCACATCATTTTATACTGTTTTTGAGAGGTTCGGACATGTGTCTGTCAATAGAAACATGAGATTTTAGGTGAAGAAGGACATGGGAGATGCATGGGGGCTAGTTGTCACATGGTTAAATCTTACATACTTTGAGTCAATGGTCCAATTTATTTTGACCAAATTTTTTTGATATTTTTAAAATGTATGTGATTTATTGGTTTATTGATTGATTTAATAAAAGTATTTTAATATAGGCATACTAGTGTTGCCATTTGTGGTCTTTCGCAAATACTGTGGTCTCCTAAACCATGGTGTAACCACAGTACCATCTCCAAAAACACTATGGTACCCTGGTACAATGTCTAAGATAACCTATGGTTGTTCTTTGTTGATTCTAATATAAAGATTTATTGACGCAACGATAAACTTTTGGCTCTCTTGGTCTCCATACATTCCAGTTGTGCATGTACACATTACGTTAAACATTCACGTAATACGACGATTTAATATACTAATTTTTTTATTCAAATTATTTAAGAATAATAGTCCAACGCATGCCTCCCAGTGAGGATTTTGTGTCCAGCACAGCGATTCATGACCCAAAAGCCAAGGTTCAGCTGCAGAAATACCCCATCTGATTATGCTTCTCGGGGTTGAGCAACTTTGAATGGAACTCTTGTTCGGTTGCAAACAACGTCACTCTGCAACAGCCGGCTTACTGATACTGTTGTGCCTTAGCACTGTTTTCTTTGCCCTGCCTTCATTTAAGAAGCTTATTTCATAAGAAGATAAAAAATCGAGGCAGAGACCAAGGCAGAACTTTAGATTTGTGCTTGGAAGCCGGCCTCTCTTTAGGAGAATCTCAGGCAAATGCAGAGAAACGCAGAGAATTTTCCTTATTTCATTTCGAATGAAAAGTGGTAGCCAGTGCAGTGAACAAAGTGGACGGCTTCAAGGTTTCTGTGTGATGCATTGACTTCCAGCGGAGCTGCATATGACTCCCACTGTGAATATCCATTTAAACTACAGCTGCGTCTATTGTGAAATTACCTGTTGCTTAGAAACCATTATGACTGGATGGATCTGTTCTTGCTTAGCCAAGGTCTCCTTGTTATTCTTTATACAAAGAGACCTTCGTTTAACATAATTAGTGGTGCTTGTATTGAACAAACCCCTAACCCTATAAAGATTACGCTTTGGCTTGTATCACATCCCACACAGTTTGTCCTGAAAGTGGGCGTGGGTTGAGGAAAGGTGTGTTATTACTTTTTTAAGTACTGGTGGGCGATAAAACAGGTGGAATCCAGTTGACGGAGAGACTTGAGGCATATTTAGAGACCAGGAGATGTTTTACAAACACTTCCTATCTTAATTCTTGACCTAAGATTTTAAAATATTCTCTTTCCTATTTGAAAGTAACAAACAGATAGGAGAGGATCAGGGCTTGACATTAACTTTTTTGCTCACCAGCCAATTTGACATTGATACCATGGGGAAAAACTGCCATATAGATAATTGTATTATTATCTCGTAATTTGGCTGCTGTCACTTTAAGACCTGACGCACAGAGCCATTATACTGTTACACATGCGTTTTCTTTCTCAACTGTTTACATTCACTTAAAACATACATTAACTGGCTGTGTTTACGTGAATACTCACCAAGACCGTCATTTTGACATTATTTTGTGTGTATTTGACTCTTTAAGTTCAATAACCAGCGTATAACAACACAGTTTATAACTGAGATGCGGTTTTATGTGCGCAAAATCTGCTGGAATGAGTAAAATTATGTGCAATACATGCAAATGCATAGCATTGTGCTAAAAACCACCAAGAACGACTTCGCAATCACCTACAACACTAAATAATATAGTTTGAAAACACTCAAGGAATAATGCCCCAGCAACCATGCATAATGCATAGCAACCAGCCATAAATCCCTAGCAATTGCATAGTTACGCCTTGGCAACCACCTAGTTACACCCTAGCAAATGCCTTGCATTGTCACAAAAGACAAACCAAACACAATGCCTAAAACTGCTTGGCAACCATCCTCAACATGCACTTTTATATAAAGCTCTCTAGCAACCATTCATAACACCCTAGCAGCTGCATAGCAATGACCTAGCAACCGAAGCAAATGCATTGCAAGGCCTTAGCAACCATTCATTACACTCTAGCAACTGTATTGCAACATCATAGCAACCAGCCACAACTCCCTAGCAACAGCATAGTACAACTAGCCAGAACACCATGGCAAAGACATAACATTACACCTTAGCAACACCTTAGCAACTACCTAAAAATGCTTTGCCAAACACCCACAACATCCTACCATCTAGTTTTATGTAAAGTTTGAAAACACCCTTGCAGCAGCACAGTATTGCCTTGGCAACCATGTAGATTACCATAACCAGCCATAACACCCTAGAACCTGCATAGTAACGCCATAGCAACAACTCAGAAGACCCTAGCAACCACTTTATAACTCCATAGAAACAACCCATGACACGCTAGCAAATAGCACCTTAGGAATTGCCTAAAACTGCCTGGCACCCACCCATGATATTCAGTTTTATGTTAGTGTGACACTAGCAATCTCCCAGAACAGCTTAACGATGCCCTAGCAACAACCCGCAACTCCCTAGCAACAATTTAGACGATGTTCCATCCTTTGAGTAGATTGTAAATGTTATTAAAAAACAAAACCATCATTGATAATCTTGCAAAGGTAATCAAGCCTTCACATCTTGGTATTTAAGTGTTTTGAACCAGGTGACAGAATCTCCATTGACAACAGAAGGCTCCGCCCACTCCCTCTCTCCTGATCTCAGTGTGGCCCGCCAAGGGGCGAGACATCGAGCATCATCCTGCATTGTGCCAGAAGCCTGACGGAGGCGTCCCGCTGCTATTATTATTGTGTAACAACACCCCATAATTACCCCACTGCTCAAGACAACACCAGTCGTACCTGTAACTCCTTTCCTTTCAACACTGCCTGACAAGTGTCATAGAATAAGCAATCTTTATTTTCATAATTATGTGTTTGGATGAGATACTAGGTTCCCAAAATACAGGTCACCTCAAAATATGTTTGTCATAAATTAAAGCATCCTCCATAAGATCTTTCTACAGGTCACTATCAGCGTAAAGCTCTCTTTTTCTTAATTCTCCTAATGAGTTTTCTCTGTTGGAGATGCCATCTGCCTAACCTCAAGTAGAAAGAGGTATATAGAATAATTAACAAGCTGCTCATGAATAATTAATCTCTTTGTATTAAAGTCTATTAGATTTGTGAACACAGTTGTTTCATATAACATGTAAAGGATATTGAAACTAAAATTAGAGCTAGCACAAAAGAATCATGGCACTACCGTTTTTGTTTTTTGGACATGGTACAATGTAATACTATGATTTTAATATTATACCATGGTAATTTTGTTCTGGATTTGGATCATGTTAATACCTTTTTTTTATTTTTTTTGGTAATACCATGTTTTTAATGTTACCATGATAAAATACTTTCTTTCTTTTTTTTTACTGGACAAGATTCATGATAATACCAAATTTATTTGGACATTGTATCATGGTAATAATTCATAGACATTCTCTGGCGTATGGCAGCAGAAGGCCCATAGAATCAACAAGAGTCGGATACGACTGAAATGGTTCATGAATTAATGAATGATCATGATAATACCATGTTTTTTCTTATGAAAGCTTGTTTCTGCCACTGAATTAAAAAGAATAAAACAAATTAATTTTTTCTCAGAATTGCGTAATATGAAGTTGCAATTGCGTGTTTAAAAAAAAGTCAGACTTGAAAGATATAAACTCGCAAATGTGAAAAAAATTCAGAATTGACAAAAAAAGTCAGAATTTCGAGATAAAAAGTAAGAATTGTGAGATGTAAACAGTTGCGATAAAAAAAAGAATTACGAGATAAAAAGTCAGAGTTGTGAAACAAAAAGTCAATAATGAGATGTAAACTTGCAATTGCAAGAAAAAGTCAGAATTGTGAGTCGGAATTGACAAAAAAAGTCAGAATTTCTAGATAAAAAGTCAGAATTGTGAGATAAAAAGTCAGAATTTCGAGATAAAAAGTCAGAATTGTGAGATAAAAAGTCAGAATTGTGAGATAAAAAGTCAGAATTTAGAGATAAAAATTCAGAATTGTGAGATAAAAAGTAAAAATTGTGAGGAAAAAGTCAGAATTGCGAGATATAAGCTCAATTGTGAGAAATAAAGTCAGAATTGTGAGATAAAAAGTCAGAACTGTGAGACGTAAACTCACCATTACGGGAAAAGAAGTCAGAATTGCAAGAAAAGAAGTCAGAATTGCAAGATATAAACTCACAATTATTAGAAAAAAAGTTAGAATTAAAAGAGGTAAAAAAAAATCACAATTATCTTTTACATTTTTTATTCTGTGGCAGAAACAAGCTTACATATATTCTAGACATAATATTGTGATGATAATAATACAAAGCAGCTCATTTTTAGACCATTCCACTATTTAGGACATGATAATAAATTAAATTTGATTAAAGTTTATTGAATTTACCATGGTAATACAATCACTATACAAAGCTACAACCACAGTTTTTGTAAAAGGAAGGTTGGAAAACTTGGAAACACCTTGTTGACCTTTGAAGTGACCTGGATGAACTTCCTCATTCCTGATTGGCTGATGAGCCATCACGTTCCGCGCCCCTTTGTAAATTTTGTTTAGTAATATAGATTACATATTATCTGAGGAAAGACTTATCACTTACCACTAAACAAACTCATGCTGGTCTATATGAACCTCTGAAACACAGCCTTGTTGACTAGCGAAAGAACGATTTGCTGAACCACCAATTGATAGTCATTTAAATGTAATTGTTTTTGCTTTTTGAAGCGTGATGGTTGAGGTAGTCATGAAGTGAACCTGACCTCCACCTGGGGTGATCTGTGTAATGGTGCTTTTAGCGTCTGGTGTGAGTGAAGATTCATGCCACAATGGGCAATATCTGCATGCCAGGCTGGGCACATGAATTCTTGAAAGAGGTGTGTGTGTGTGTGTGTGTGTTTGTGCAAAGACTTATGAATGATTCACATACAGTGATCTAGATGAGACCATCTAACATGGACAGTTCATGTATTTTTTAGCCTTCAGGGTGTGTTTTATGAGGTCGTCAGATCTTTGCTTTAATTGTTGTTTTTGCAGGCAAATTGTCAGTTTTAATGAAAAAAAAAAATAATGGTGTCAGAAAACCATCATGGCATTTGGATTAATTTTGATAAACCTTGAATAGCATGATTTTTTATTATTATTTTAAATGTTTATTAAATCATCGAGTATGATTTTATGATCGATTTGGCTTATACTGTACACAAACGTTACGTTACCCACAAAAGTTTGGGGTCTGTAAGATTTAAAAAAATATGTTTTTGAACATGCTCACCATGCATTTATTTGATCAGAAATACAGTAAATATTAGTAGTAATATTGTAAAATATGTTTTACAATTTAAATGAACTGTTTTCTAGTTTTCTAGTTTACAATGTAATTTATCCCTGTGATCAAAACTGTATTTTCAGCATCATTACTCCAGTCTTCAGTGTCACATGATCCTTCAGAAATCATTCTAATATGAAACTGCTCAAGAGACTTTGTATTATTATCATTATCAATGTTGAAACTTAAACCCCAAACTCAAGAAGAAATCACACCATTATGTTACTGCTGTTTTGAATATGAGATTTGTCTTCTTCCTTAAACATGGAAGGAAAAGTATTTCTTAAATACTTGATTCTGATTGGTCAGATCTCCACTTCCTGTCAGGATCCTGATCACCCTGGATGTATATGATCCCTTACACAATTTCTTTTTTTATTAGATATCTTACAGCTCTATAAATGACTATCATCCTGATCTTTTTTCTTAGTACCTTAGAAGCTTTTCCAAATGCTAGATATCAACATTTTACCTTTTTTTTTTTTTTTTTTTTTAGTTTAAAACAAAATCACATGCCATTACATGCAAAAATGCTTTTTGTGGCGTGCGTTAAATGCCTTGAGTGCTGTCGATTTGAAACGAGAGGTTGAATTGTAAATCCATCTCTGTGTAGTTCTCCCTTTATGTGGCTGGAGGCTTTTCCCAGAGAAAGAAAGAGACACTGTGCTAATGTTTCTCTACCTTTTGATCTGAAGCCCAAATAATGAGACGCTTATGAATAATAAATCCGGATCGTTCCGTGTGACCTTGCGGGGAGATTCAGTGGGCCGTGATCGGAGAAGTGGGAAGGGTTATCTATGTAAATTTACTTGGGGATTCACTTCCATCACTAATTATAAAACCCATAATAATCACGACTGACTGGATTGAAAAGACGCCCAGTCAATAGTCGATTGGATCAATTCCCTAAATTACGCCAGCTGGACGACCCTTCTCGCCTTTTATCAGACTGACACGCAGAGGGACGGAAACGAGAGCAAAGATGGCCGCCATCACACGAGGCAACTTCAGAGGAAGAGCTTCACTTCACTTCAATGGAAGGGTGGCATTTTCAAGGCACTTTGCCATAAATTTTTCATCTGCATCTGGCTTTGAGGCAGACAGGGGGAGGGGGAAGGCCAGCTGGGGGGCAAATCGAAAAGCTTCTACACAAACCTGGGCTCCCGGAGCCAAAAGACAGAGAAAACAAGAGGGGGAGGGAGCTGACGGAACGAAAGAAAACAAGATTATTATTTACAGAAGAAGAACAAAGAGCGGTTTATACTCCAGCCTTGTTTGGATGCTCCCGGCCTCTTCGCTTTAAGTAAACCGGGGCAGGACAGAAGCTGTGATCTCTGGGACAGCAAGAGGAGGGCTCCTGCCATTGATGTTCTACATGAGAGAAAGAAAGTGACTGCCAGATGCCCTCAGTGAGATAGAATAGAATGAAGTAGTGATAGTTCACCTCCCTCATCTTCTTCGTGTTGTGTTATACCTGTATGACTTCTAATATTAATACTAATTAAAATCTTCCCTGTTTATTTATTTAAATCTTTTCACTTGCATAGATTCACATATGATACATCAAGACGATCACCAGTGACGATTGATCACGAGACACGTGAAGACCAATGCGATCTGACACTTCATTGATTTCAAAATTTAGTCTTGATGCACCATATTAAACAACAGTCTCATGGTTATGAGGGAAATAGCTCTTAAAAGTGATGCATAAAACCAACCTAAGAAACCTCTGTGCTTAATTTAAAATGTATGCATTTATTTATGAATGTATTCATATTTGAAATTTATTTTAAGTTCCAAAATCATGTACACAATCTTTGTGGATGCAACATATTTGAAACTTTTTTGAAGTAATGTGTTTATTGTGAGAGAAACAGCGCTAAAATAACTTGAAATGATATATAAACGCAGAAAATTAATTTCTATATCATATTAGTTTGCTTAAGCTTCGCATCAACCTCGGATGATTTAGCTATATCAGATTCATATAAACTAATCTTTGTGAATGCAACATATTTTGAAAGTGTCTTAATTGTGAGAAAAACAGAACAAACAGCACTTCAAATTATTGTTATTGTGTGATATATAAAACCGAACTAGGAAAACTGTTATTTAATTATTTATTTATTTATTTTTACATTTTGTTTATTTATTTAGTTATTTATGTGCTTTTTCATTTTTTTATTTATGCGTTTTACTTTTAAAAAAAATACATTTATTTATGTGGTTATTTATTTATTTATACATTTTAATTTAGTTAGTTTATTTATTTATGTGCTTTTGCATTTTATTTATTTATGTATTAAATTATTAATTTTATTTAGTTATTATTTTTTACTTTATTTATTTATGCGTTTATTTATTTGTAGATTATTTATACATTTTGACATTTTGTTTATTTATTGATACATTTATTTATTTGTATCATATTAGTTTGGATCAACCTCACCTGATTTAGCTATATAAAATGCATAATCTTTGGATGCAACATGTTATGAACAATAATTATAATCTCTTTATTGTAAGACGAACAGCACTAAAGTAACCTATATTGATTAGAAACACTTATTCATTTACACCTCATTCTTTCTTTAGTAATTTAGCATTGGACTCTTTTGACATTTCCAGGCTTCTCGGAAGCAGAAGTCGTAGTTGAGTAAACTTCTGTAGTGGTTAACGGAAACTACAACAAATAAACTTTTTTGCATTCACATTTGCTACAAAAGGGTAAAAAAAAATCTATGATAGCATTTCTATGACTCTACAAAAGAGGAAAAAAATAACGAGATATTGATTACGTTGGTCAGAAGAAAAAAAAAAAGATGAAAAAGAGAAATGTTAATACCTGTGGAAACGCATCATCAGTCTGTGAAAAGGGTTCATTCATTTCTGTATACTGAGGAAAAATGTTGGCCTGCTGATTACGTTTGCATGATGGGTATTTGAAAAACGAAAACAATGTGGAGGAGTTGCCAGACAGTAGTAGCAAGACTGAACTATGACATTTGAAAGGCGAATAAGCCAACAGTCAGAGAGTGTCTCATGTCTCATGCATCTCTAATTCATGATTCATCCCTGAATTCACACTAGGGAGGACAGAATGTATGACCAGAACTGACCTTATTATGTCTGAAGGATTTTGCCTTTCCTAATAATTCCTTGTTCACAGTTCTCAATAATAATGTGGTGTAATGCTAGAATTCACTTCCAAAAAAAGCTTTTTAATATTATAACGAAAGAGTAAAAAAGCTTAGCCTTCAACCTCAAATGTTGCAAACAAAGGCATTGGATGTAATTCTGAGCTGGAGTCAATAACCATAATTAATGTATGACCAATGAGAATTCTGCGTCGCATTAGTTGCTGTAGCTTGAACTGTGCATCAACCTTGGCTTATTTATCTATATAAAGTTCCATACTCATAATCTTTGTGGGCATTTTCTCCATCAGTTCAATCTGAGATATCCTCTTTTTGATCCAATAACCTGGGTCATGGCTATAAAAGTTCAGCTCAACTTTCATTCATACGCGCATCATAACTTTGATTATCCAGGTATAATGGTGCTCTATCGCATTTCACATATTATATTTGAGCTAAATCACAAAGTGAGTGGTTTGAGAGTCTCCCTCCCCGTCTCAGCTCTCTCAGTGGGAGTTGCTCTGACTGGCTGAACTTTTAATGAGAGATTTCCCAGTACCGTCGAATCCTCGGGGTGCTGCTTTCGCTCTGACGCTAATATGCCCTGACGGCTTCAGGCTTGTTAAAACAACCGGCGTCAACGGGAAGGAGCAGAGGAAGAATAAGAATTAAACTTGTTAAAAAAACTGCTTTTATTGGTGGTGATTCGTTATTGCTCCCTAAAGTAGCTTTTACAAGACCTGACTTCATATTGTTGTAAGCTAGTAGGTCGCTAGTAAGCTAGCAGTTGTGTAACACCAATATCGACATTCGGAAACATATTTGTTTTCCGGTTCATAAAGTTGCACGGTAAATTTTGCTTTTCTTTTTGCTACTTCCAGTAATTGCTGCAGTTTTCTGTTTTTGAACCTCCTGAGAGACTTTTAATGACTAGCTATCCAGAATCTTTCTTGTAGCGTAGAGAACTGGAGCATGAAAATGGTTGTGTACATATCTAACGAGTGCTTTCACTGTTTATCCGACTTATTTTAAATCATTAGACATGAGTTATATAACCACAATGACCTATTGATGTCTTTTTGTGGCACTGAGTCCCAAAATGTGACTTTTTAGCACTTTAAAAGTGTCTGTTGTCGTGTCATAGCCATGGTTTAGCGGTTAGCACACATGCTAGTTTGTTATTTAGTCGTGACTTGATTTTTCCAGCTCTTGCCCTGTTCTCTCTCCACTATCAATAAAAGAAGCACAAAGGATCAAATTGAATAAAAACTACTTAAAAAAAACATTTTGTTTATAGATAAACATTTGTAAGAGTTTTTTTGTCTGAGCAAAACTGCTTTAGCCACAATGCTACAATGTTGTGAGTGTTTTCAATGTCCTTGCTGTACGGTTGCTTCTTAATGGTTATTAATGTATGGTTGCTAGGGTCTTCTTGGTGGTTACTAGGGCGTGGCTAGACTATTCTGAATGGTTGCTCAAGTCAAAATAGGCCAACATCAAGTCTAAATATAAGTCTATGGGATTTTGTCATCAACCAGTTAAAAATGTTAACTCAGATCGATTAGAAAATAAATCTCTTAAGGCCCTTTCACACCGGATGCGTAACGAAAAAGCGAAACGAAAAAGCGAATAGTTCGTGTGCGAATAGTTCGCATCAAAACCATTCACATCAGCCGCGACGCGAATTTGCGACGTCTGTGATGTTCAGAGAGCTTCAACATTCCAAAACTTTCGCGCGAATCGCGCCGACAGCTGAGAAAACATGGACACTTCATCATCATCATCATCATCATCCAGTCATAGTCATAGCATCCAGTGAAGACGAGCTTTTCATTTTATTTAAAAGACAGAAAAGAAGGTTTTGGGTGCACCCAATCTTACAGAACAGAAAGTCTGAAGGGGAGTATGCTTATGTGCAGTTTTTTTTTGCGTCTTCAACAGTGCGTTTTGTAATGTAACTACACATTACATGTAACACGAAGTAAGTTAAAAATCATTCGACTAGAAATATCACACAAAGAATGTATAGTATAGCCTACTAAAAGCAGCCCTAAATAGTCTCACTGCATTTTGTTACGTGTTCAAAGTAAACACGGTCTCTGTCTCTATCTTTGACGATAATAGTGTTAGCTTTCTATCCCAAATGTAGTTTGGCCTGCTAGCCTACACAGCACAGGACTATCACACAACACACTCACAGTCGTGATAACCGGTTGGTTGGCAATGCTACGCCACACATTGTCTTTCAAATCGTTGTCCTTGTAGTATGTGAATTGGCTGAAGCCTATTCTGTCGCCGCAAAAGTAAAAAAAAAATCGACATCGAAGCGAAAAAAATAAAAGTCGTTTTTTCGCCTCAGCACATTCGCGTTCGGTGTGGAAGCGCTCATTACACAAACAGCTGATCAAAAAATAAACCCATCGCGCGAATTATTCGTGCGTCAAAATCGCGTCCAGTGTGAAAGGGCCTTTATGTTATTTTTTTATATATATGTCTGAGTGTTTATTGTCCATAGAATGGAAGTTTTTGTCCAATCTTGTTTTGGACCCCATTGACTTTCATTGAATATACTAAAAAAATATCTAAAACATTCTTCAAAATATTTTATTTTGTGTTCCAAATAAGAAAGAAAGTCATAAAGTAAATGATAACTGAATTTTCATTTTTGGGTGAACATTACAATCTCATTATATATGAGCAATAGTAATAGCAACACATGCTTTAGAAAGTTCTGTAAAAAGCTCTCTTTGAAAAGAAAATTGAAAAGGCCTACTGTTGTTTTTCTCATTATTTCAATGCAAATCTAAAATGTGGGTTTGAGAGAGGCAGATTATTCACACGTCATAAGTGATCTTTCCTAACTGAAATGCAAAGTCCTCTTTGGCATATGCGTAGGTGATTCAAGTGGGATCTGCATAGCGTATAGTGGATTAGCTACAATCACTTAATGGCACCTGGATAGCCTACGCTAAACCCTTTAAATTCTGCTGCAGAAAATGAGACTCTTACCTACGTTTTTAATGAGCAATAGACCTTTAATCAGGGAAGCACCAAATAACATTTTTGACAGGAATGAAAACGAGACTGTGAGGGATAGAATACATTGCGTTCAATGGATTATACAGTTGTTTAACAATACGATTGCTCAGCTGACGTCTTTCCGCAAAAGAAACTCAACTTTCAGTAGACAAAACCTCCATTAAACAATTAAAAAAGTTGTGAGTTGAGAAAAATACATGATCTAGGACTTTTATACAGTGTGTGCCATTGTAAAGACTGTACATCTATCCCTCACAGCCTCATTAAACTCAATATGACGTCTAACCTGACTAAGCTGTAAGAGGAAAAAGTCCATTTCAACAGTTAAAACTTAAGTTTCGCCATTATTCTGCAAATGCATGTTTTGCATAAGAAAGCATAGCATCTATTCTTTGTTGGGAAGGCAATCCCAAGTCCCAGGCCCTGTTTAAATCCTGGTATTAAGATGCGTTCTGGCGATCGGATCACAAGTAGACGGTGCTAAATACAGGTGTAAACGGGGTCTAAAACGTTTTGAGCTTGTCCACTTTCAACCACTTCCAGAGGTAGTCGAAAACACATTCGACTGGGTTGCTTTCGAAGTGTAAATGTTAACGTGGTTGAATGTGTTCAAACTAAGTGGCAACCTTCCTGTCTCTCTCTTGAAACGAACACGGAAGTGACTTAAACTGCAATTCATCGACTGGCCACTAGAGACAGGCTCCAATAGAGAGTCAATCCCATATACCCCTTATTATAACAAGCCCAACTTTACAGCAGAACAAAATATGTTTACAGCCTGGTACAAAAGTGTAAGCACTTCGTCTTGGCGGAGTAATATCTTCACCAGAGGGAGCGGGGGCCGGTGAGAGGATTTTTCACGAGTGAAGATATTACTCCGCCAAGTCGAAGTGCTCATAAGCACTTGCTATGGTATTCCGCCATACAATATAGTTATCCATTTTACACGCTTAGAAAAGCGCAACGTTTTGTTTTGTGTCACCGTCCTAGGTTGAGTTACACTACGCGAGTAACTGTGTTTAAATAGGGAAACCGTGGAGGTGTTTGGTAGCTTCTCTGCTTGGCCCATATTGAATGAACTGAGTGAACAAAGTTTCGCCGCGCGCCAGAGCGATTGAGTGCACGCACTGAGACGAGAGAGGTATGTATCAACTCGTCTTAGTTAAGGGAATAACATAGTTTAATATGAAAAGACGGTGGAGTATTCCTTTAAATACAGAAGAGTATCAAGTAAAAAACAATTAAACAAAAAACTTAGTATTTTGCATAATAGTTGTTATGTTAGCTTAGCAACATGCTATCATCAAAATCTTTTTTTTTTTCTTTTAGGATGCTGACTTCGACTCTTTCCCTCTTTTCTTCTTCTGTCTCAGAGGTGTGCCCTGCATTAAGTCCAACTGATCAGGCAGAAATCAGGCTCATTAAATCTCCCAGCTGTCTTTCTGATTGGCCGGTTTCTAATCCCAGCCACTGCAGTCTGCTCACACAGCAATGAAGTGTGTGTACGGATACAAACTGAGCGTTTCATCTAAGGTCTCTGCAGTGCTTGTCGGATTAACCACATGCACACACACATGATATCCAGTTGATAAAAATTATGGGTTTGTCACACAGTTTATTTCTGTATTTGTTTCCATTTCAACTGAGTTTATTAAAGGAGTGTGTGAGTTTCTTTAAGAAACGGTTCAAAGGTTTCAGAGGAGGATTTGTGTGATTAGCGAGAATTAGCCGTCTGAATTCATCTTTCTGTGTGTTTTGTAACAGGCGAATTAAAGTTTTTTGTGGCCATGGCAAGCTGGAAAGGGTAATGGGGTACTTACAAAACTTTCTACCTGCCAATCTCAGAGTATAATCCCAAAAGAGGATTGAGACGGCTAATTGTGTAATAGCAAAATTAAAATAGACTTGAATGTTTATTCAAGTATGATGGTCGAATGGCAAGTGACATCGAATCTCTTATACAAACATTTATGTGCAGAATGAGGTTGGGTGGAGCTTTCTTTAGGCATTACGCTTCCAATTTATGGAGCATTCTACCAATTCAAATCACATAAACTCCAAGGATTAAAAGTTCAAAAGTTGTCTAAAGAAATATATATTTAAATTAATTTTTAATGTTAATATTAAAATATTGTGTGTTTTTAATAAAGTTTTAATGTAAGATTTTTTTTTTCTCATTTTCTTATTTAATTAATGAACTAATTATAAATAAGTAATTGGAAGAAAAAGTGGAATGGGAACTTGATCTGGGACCGTTTTCACAAAGAATTTTAAGGCTAAAAGTAGCTCCTAACTGGCGAATTTAGGAGCAACTCCTAAAAATAATGGGCGTGTCACTCCTAACTTTAGGACTCCTAATTTTTTTCACTAAGAGTAATTCACGAAGCATTTTAGCCCTAAAAGTAGCACCTAAGCCTGGGACAGCTTAAAAGAAGTCGAGAGGACTCCTAACTCACTAAGACCTATTAACAAACCGCTTTTTGTGGCATTTCACGTTGCAATGTTTTGAAATGCGTATGCGGCGGCTACAGGAGCTTCCAATCGCGAGGGAACAATTTTGCATTGTTGGCATAACTAGGGATGCAATAACGCCACCAACAACAACCAAAACTGGGCTACTCATTGCATGTAAACTAATTGTAACGTTTTATTGTGAATCAAATTAAAATGTTCTTCTCTTTGCAAACGTAGGCAGAGGCATATAGTGACAGATTAATTCAATAATGTTGCAAAGATATTGCATCAATCCATATGTTTCATTAGGCTACTAGGCTATTTGTTTTGCCTTACTCTTTATTCATTTAGGCTATTTATTCAGTTATTCATCATCTTCCGTCCTTCGCACTACTTGTGTAGTGCACGCATTCTCAGACCTGTCACCTGTCACTCATCATCGTAGGGGAGGTGTTTGGAATCATTCCCGCGTTACAATCGTCAGCCAATCAAGGTGGTCACTTCAGTCAAGCTCGTGCATGAGTAATGACGTCATCCATAGCAACGAAGACTCACTCTTAGTTTAGGAGTTGTCATTTTTCTTTACTAAGAGTAGGTCTGAAAGGCTTTGTGAATAACTTTTAAGAGAAAACTCCTAGCTAAAATCTTTTAGTGCGATTTAGGAGTACTCCTAGTGGTAAGATAAAATGCTTTGTGAATACGGCCCCTGAGCTAGACTTGAACCCAGGTCTCCCATTAGCTTGATATCTCAATACTACTGCTACTACTATCACCACCACCAACAACACCACTTCTACTACTACTACTACTACTACTACTATTACTACAACCCCTGGCAAAAAGTATGGAATCACCCCTCTCAGAAGATGTTCATTCAAATGTTTAATTGTGTAGAAAAAAAAACAAGCACTTATATGCCACAAAACAATTTTCACTGAACAATCCAAACTTCTGGCTGTATAAAACACTTTAAAAATAAAATAAAAAATAAATAACTATAGTCAATTACAACTGTTTTTACAGATCACACAGAGGAAAAAAATATGGAATCACACAAATCTGAGGAAAATTATATGGAATCACCATGCACTTTGCATTTCTAAAACAAACACCTGTATCTGATTACAACTGCTAATTAGTCTGCAGTTAAAAAAGAGTGCTTGCACACATTAGTGATGTGTTGAACCAAGATGATTGACATAACTCATGGCTCCAACACGAGAGATGTCAGTTGAAACAAAGGAGAGGATTATCAAACTTCTCGAAGAAGGTAAATCTTCACGGAATGTTGCAAAAGATGTTGGTTGTTCCCAGTCAGCTGTGTCTAAAATCTAGACCAAGTACAAATCAAATGGAAAGGTTGTAAAAGGGAAGCGTACTGGTAGACCAAGAAAGACATCAAAGCGCCAAGACAGAAAACTTAAAGCAATATGCCTTGAAAACAGAAAATGCACAACAAAACAAATGAGGAACAAATGGGCAGAAAGTGGAGTGAATGTCTGTGACCGGACTGTAAGAAATCGCCTAAAAGAAATGGGATTTACATACAGAAAAGCCAAACGAAAACCATCATTAACATCTAAACAGAAAAAAACAAGGTTTCAGTGGGCTAAAGAAAGACAATCTTGGACTGGATGACTGGATGAGAGTTATATTCAGTGATGAATCACAAATCTGCATTGGGCAGGGTGATGATGTTGGAACTTTTGTTTGGTGCCGTTCCAATGAAATTTATAAAGACAACTGCCTGAAGAAAACATGCAAATTTCCACAATCATTAATGATATGGGGTTGTATGTCAGGTAAAGGTATGGGAGAGATGACAGTCATTACATCTTCTATAAATGCACAAGTTTATGTTGAGATTTTGGACACTTTTCTTATTCCATCAATTGAAAGGATGTTTGGTGATGGTAGCATCATTTTTCAGGATGATAATGCATCGTGCCATAGGGCAAAATCTGTGAAAACATTCCTACAGGAAAGACATATAATGTCAATGGCATGGCCTGCAAATAGTCCATACCTCAATCTAATTGAAAATCTGTGGTGGAAATTAAAGAAAATGGTCCACGACAAGGCTCCAACCTGCAAAGCTGATCTGGCAACTGCAATAAGACAAAGCTGGAGACAGATTGATGAAGTATACTGTTTGTCATTAGTTAAATCCATGCCTCAGAGAATTCAAGCTGTTATAAAAGCCAGAGGTGGTGCAACAAAGTACTAGTAGTGTTTTTATTTGGTGATTCCATATAATTTTCCTCAGATTTGTGTGATTCCATATTTTTTTCCTCTGTGTGATCTGTAAAAACAGTTGTAATTGACTATAGTTATTTTTTTTGTTTTTTTTTAAAAGTGTTTTATACAGCCAGAAGTTTGGATTGTTCAGTGAAAATTGTTTTGTGGCATATAAGTGCTTGTTTTTTTTTCTACACAATTAAACATTTGAATGAACATATTCTGAGAGGGGTGATTCCATACTTTTTGCCAGGGGTTGTACTACTACTACCACCACCACCACCACTACTACTACTACTACCACCATCACCACCAACAACACCACTTCTACTACTACTACTACTACTACTACTACCACCACCACCACCACCACCACTTCTACTACTACTACTACTACTACTACTACTACTACTACCACCACCACCACCACTTCTACTACTACTACTACTACTACTACTACTACTACTACTACTACTACCACTACTGCTACACCACTACCACTGCCGCTGCCTTTACTACTATTACTACTATTACCATCAACACTACTACTACTACTACTACTACTACTACTACTACTACTACTACTACTACTACTACTACCACCACCACTACTACTACTACTACTACTACTACTACTACTACTACTACTACTACTACTACTACTACTACCACCACCACCACCACCACTACTGCTACACCACTACCACTGCTGCTGCCTTTACTACTATTACTACTATTACCATCAACACTACTACTACTACTACTACCACCACCACCACTTCTACTACTACTACCACCACCACCACCACCACCACCACCACTACTACTACTACTACTACTACTACTACTACTACCACCACCCTCACCACCACCACCACTTCTACTACTACTACTACTACCACCACCACCACCACTTCTATTACTACTACTACTTGTACTACTACTACTACTACCACCACCACCACCACTTCTAATACTACTACTACTACTACTACTACTACTACTACTACTACTACTACTACTACCACTACTACCACTACTACCACTACTGCTACACCACTACCACTGCTGCTGCTACTACTATTACTACTATTACTACTATTACCATCAACAACACTTCTAATACTACTACTACTACTACTACCACCACCACCACCACCACCACCACCACCACTTCTACTACTACTACTACTACTACTACTACTACTACTACTACTACTACTACTACTACTACTACTACCACCACTACTACTACTACTACCACCACCACTATTACTATTACTACTACTACTACTACTACTACTACTACTACTACTACTACTACTACTACCACCACCACCACCACCACCACCACCACCACCACCACCACCACCACCACTACTACTACTACTACCACTAAAGTCTCAAAAATCAACTTGACAAGCGAGCGAGTTGCTATGGCGTAGAGCAACGAGGATGGCATTCCACACACGGATGCTGTTCTGTGCCCTCATATCCTGTGAAACTCTCACTTGAGCTCTAGGACTGGGAATGGTGAGCCACTGCTCGGCTAACGCTAGCAAATAGGCTAAAAAATATTGTGTAAAGACGTGTGGGCTTTGGTGCAGTCTGCAAATTACACCACAGGATAAAAGGCCAAATTGACAGAAACAATTAGTCTGCAAAGAAGAGCCAGTCGTAACCCTGTTTTGTGCTCCTTTGACAGAACAATCATTCAGAGAAATAAACTTCTGGAATGGGTCTGGGAAGTAATTTTAAGTTGTTTAAGGAGGGGATGAGCCACTTAAAAAATTGGAGAAATTAAGTGTAACAAAAATAATATTTATTTACATTCATTTACATATAAACTTTCTTTTGACCTTTAAGTCTTTCAAGAACAAGTTCAAGGACGAGGACAACAAGCACTCCATTCATGGTTACATTTTTGTTTTGAGTTTCTTTCCATATAAAGCAAAACAAAAATGCTGTGGCTTTTTTCAGAAACCATTGTTGTGCTCGACTGACCATTAGTGAATTCTAATAGACAAGTTTTTTGTCTCTCTGCCATGTGCTAGGAAAGAAAAAGGGAAAGAATGACAGAAAAATCTATCTGTGTGAAATTGCTTTTCCTGCTCTGGGAGGCTGCATTTTAAAAGGGCCTGTGTGTTGATGATAATTGCGGAGTGTGGGCCTGATTATTCCAGCCACATGCTTTCTGTTAACTGACAGAAAAATTACACACCGGGCTTAATGGCTCTCCTGAAGAAAAAGAGTGAGAGAGGACGGGATGATTGCTCTGGATGCGTGTGGAATTCTGATCGTGTCGTCCGAGTGAGTTGCTGAGGAATCCGAAACATCTCTTAAGTGTCGTCTAGCCGCTCTCTTATGGGTTGTGTGCCAAACCTCCCCAGACAAAGGAAGGAAACTTATTGGCTGAAGTCAGTTGTTGGTGGACATATATAAGGTGGAAGACCTTGTTGTGGAGTCTGGAAACAGGTTCCTGGATACCTGAGGATGTCTGGATACCCCTTGAGGATGTTTACCTTGAAATAAGAGGAGAAGTTTGTATGGATGGTCTTGTCAGAGCTAAAACCAGGGAATGACATTGAAATCATTTTCATGCTTTAAAGGTCATGATCAATTAACATTTAAATATGCATAAAATTGCAGTTCATAGACATAATGAATCATCTATGATAATTTTTTTTAATTTTTATATTTGTATCACATAGTCACAAATATTCCTGATATTATGAAGAATAAAGCTTTATTAAAAATATGCAATTCCTAAAAAATACCTTTATTGATTAGTTTGCCATAATCTTTTATTTAAATATTTTAGAAAAATAAAAAGCAGTTACAGTTTTGTTAAATAAGTATAAATAATTAAGCATTTATTTTCCTTAAATCAAAGTCATATGGACCTACCAACAAAGTCACATGGTGCAAGTCATCCGGTGGAGCCAAAACAAAGTCAGATGGTGCAACCAACAACTGTATGTCATATGTTGCGACTAACTATGGCGACTAACACATGGTGCGACTAACTACGACTAACTAAGGTGCAACCAACAACTGTATGACACATGGTGCGACTAACTATGTCTTATGGTGCGGCCAACAAAGTAATATGGTGCAACCAACAACTGTATGACACATGGTGCAACTATGTCTTGTGGTGCATAACAAAGTAATATGGTGCGATCAAATATTTATTGTGATACAACCAACTTCAGAAACATGCAGGGGGGAAAAAACAAGAAAAAATGGCAAGTTTAGATAGGGCCAGTGCTGTCTGTGGAGCCGGGAGCTTCAAATAGGAGCGCTACAAAACCAAGAGTTCACTCTCAGTTCAGAGAGCACATCGAGCCAAAGCCAGATTGACACACTGTTAAAAAAGAAAACAGTGCTGAAAGCAGTAACTAATGGGGAAGCCACTCCTGTAGCAGCCTTATGTTCTCTTCCTTTTAATAGCTGGGAAACCTTAAAACAGCGGCATACAGTTAACACAGAATTAGTTTAGCCTGTCACAACCATTTAAATCTCTTTTTGGCAATTTGAGTGCAACACACTGGCCTAAATCCGGTTGTAAGTTTCCTTGTAAAATTTTGTCCGACTTTTTGAGCATCATAGCAAGAGAAGGCTGTTATGCTAATTAAATGATGCAGGATATTTGAGGAAATATTGCATGTATCCTTTGTAGATGCCCAAGTATGCTGGCAAGGTGGGCAGTTTATTATTTTTTGTGATACAAACTTATCTTTCACCAGCAGATGTTACTATCAGTTTTGGTGGATGGTCGAACCAAAGTGCTTCTTGGACATTTTCGGCTTTCTGTGTCTCATTTGGAGACTATCACCTGGAGCTAGTTCAGGTCAGTTTACAATGCTATTCTTAACCTGGTTCATATGTAAAGTTTAAAGATACCCGAAATCTTTCTTCTTGGACCAGATTCAAAACTGGGTCTCTATTGAGCTTGATAGCTCAATATGTTAGTACACAAAGTGGCAAGAGCTGGTAAAATCCACCAGTTCAGTCTCATTTGCTTGCCGCCATGGATTTTTTATTTTATTTTTTTGGATGGAAGGACATTTTGACCAGCTTTACACACATATTCCATTAATTTGTTTCTTGTCCAAGCTCTTGCATAGACTGCTGCACTATTACTTGAATGGACCACTTTACAGCACAGCATGCTATAACTGTGGAGTGATCGATTTCAAATACAAACCCCATGTGCATCAAGTGCACAATTGTGGTTGGTTAGACGTCTCTTCTTAAAGGTGTGGTCACATTAACAAAATTTCATAGACAAAAAGGCCCATAGTCTATTGTCAAAAGTGTAGTGATGTGAAGCACAGCTCACACTGAATCAGAAGTCAAGCAGCTTTTTGTTGGTTGACGTCAATCTACCTTACCAACTTTAACCTGTTGAGAAAACCTGTGGCGAAATCTTTATGCAAAATTCCAGATCATGTGAATTCCAATGGAAATGACTGGATTTCACCTGCGGAAATTCTCAAAAAAAAAAAAAACGGTAATGTTGAGGGGGTTCTTGGCCAGAATAAGCTGCGATTATGCACCAGACTTGATGCTGAAAGTCAGATATCTCACTTGCTAGTCAAAACTGAACTGAACCAGACTGAACTTCCGTCCTTCAGATGTGACGTTAAACCAAGGTCCTGACTCTCTATGGTCATTAGAAATCCCAGGATGTCTTTCGAAAAAGTGTAGGGATGTAACCTAATTTGCCCAATGGCCTCTGTCTATCATCATGGCCTCCTAATCATCCCCATATTGATTGGCTTCATCACTGTCTCCTCTCAAGCTGGTGTTTGGTGGGCATCCTGGCACAATATGGCTGCCGTCTCATTATCCAGGTGGATTCTGCACATTGGTGGTGGTTGAGGAGATTCCCCCTTCTTTATGTAAAGCGCTTTGAGTGTAGAGAAAAGTGCTATACATGATGAACGTGAGTTCACCTCTGGCCATCCAGCCCTACCACACACTATTGTGAGGGGAAACAGCAGGCTGGCAAAGCATTCAAAGGATTTGAACACAGCTCATCATCCCCACCATGGGCCCTGGTTAGGGTGCAGGATACCTGCAGTTCTGTCGGTATTGAGCGACTGGAGGCGCCTCAGGCACAATTCATCAAACGCAGTCGCAGTGGGGCTCAGAGAGCAGCATGAATAAAGCATATTTCCTCTGTCTAACCTCTGACAGAAGAGCCAAGCTCTGTTTCAGCATTAGGCATTGTAATTTAATGACATTTGAATGTTAGTTATCCGTTTAAGAGGGATATTATCCTGATTAATTTTTAGATCGTGCACCAAAATAAATTTATACTGAGAAGCTTTTAAAATGTGCTACGTATTTATTCTAAAATAAAGATGACGTGTTGTGACTTTAATTCACAGATTCCCTATATGACATAATAGAATAGAATTCATGTAATGTATACAATTATAACTTGTATAATGAGCTATAACTATATATTTGGATTTCATACAATTTCTTGTTTTCATAAATCAAATCAAATCAAATCAAAATTTCTATAGCCATTGCAGAGCAACGCATGTTGGTTGCATTAAACGTGCAGGATCTATCCCGACTTGTAAAATGTATATCAACAATGCAATTGACAATCTCTAACCACAAACTATACATTTTGACTCCTTTTAAAAAATGTTTGTCTTCCATCTGCTTGTTATAAAGGCACCCCTTCCAGCAAGTGTTTGTTCACAGTATTTACTCTAGAGATCTGAAGATACCCTTTAAATGCATAATTTTTTATTAGAATTTTAATTCTCCACAACTGACCAAAAATCTCGTCTAAATATAATCTGAAAGAAGGTGGAATGACATTAATTCAGTGCTGACTGTGGTTGGATACCGATGGTGGAAACAGATCTGTGCTTTTGTCTGCAAGGCATTTTCGACAGTGAAATAGAGATAGCGCTGTGTTATAAGTTACAGTATGAGAGCGAAACCAGCAGACTGGTTAAAAATAAACGAGAGAAGCCAGACAGACAGAAAGAGAAGAGAAGAGGACAGACAGTGAGGTGTTATTTCTGCCTCTCTCTCTCTCTCTCTCTCTGAGTTTTGCCCTTTGGCTGTCAGCGTCTAGCCAAAACCCACAGAGAGAGTGTGGATGTGTTCACAGATGATTGGCCTGCACTTCTCTCTTATAGATCCCTTCATCACAGACCCTAGACTAAAGGACATTAACTATTTATGCGGCAGGCACTGCAGTATATTTTAATTAACAGAAATGTTTTTTAATAGTGTTAGTTCCCTGATTATAAGGACAATTAGATTCTATTTGTATATATTTTTTATTCTGTAATTTCCTCAAAGAATCAGCATTGATTGATTGGGTGAATTTCCAAATAAGCGTAGCCAGTTATGAATAAAGGTTGAGAATGCGACTCTGATAAATAAGCTGTGCTCTTCCATCTTCACCAACGATGCTTTATGACGCTCATAAACATTGATCCTCTCAGTGTTGTTTTAATGGAGGACACTCAGGAGAGCACTGAGCTGTAATCACACATGCTCAATGGCCTTGTGTGTCACCTACACACACACACACACACACACACACACACACACACACACACACACACATGCATGCACACAGATGTACACACACATGAGATAAGGAACAACCCATTATTGTTATAGGTGGGTGATATTTTAAGGGTTTATATACTGTTCTGCTTCTGTGAATAAGGCATTTGACAACCAATTACTTCAAACTGAAGCAGTGTAGAGGCATAGTCTCACTTTTGGTGGTGATACCATGGTACAGTGATGGTGATAGGTGGTAAAACCATAATACTTGATTGTTAATTAGTGAATCCCATTAAATTAGTGAAAAAAACCCAACATTTTCAGTTTTGCGTTATGACAACCAAGCACATTTCCACCAAATAACCATAATGCATCTAGATTTTGTATTATTTGTAATTCTCAATTTTAATTTCATTATTGTAATAGTCATTTTTACTGTATTGCCGTAAAAAGTACTCTAATACCACGTTTTGTTTTGTTTTTATTTAAAAATCAAAATCAAATGTACAGTAGCATTTATAATACAACCCCATTTCCAGAAAATTTGGGACATTTTTTAAATTGCAATAAAATAAAGAATCTGTGATTTGTTAACGTTCTTAAACCTGACAAAAGTACAAAGAAAATGTTTCCAATGTTTTCACTGACCAAATGAATTGTATTCTGTAAAGATAAACTAAATTTTAATTTGGATGGGTGTAACACACTCCAAAAAAAGATGAGACAGGGGCAAAATAAAAGTCAAAAGATTAAAAGATAAAAGAGGAATTGTGCGTATACTACTCTGAGCATTAAAATGTATTTGAATGGAGGCGTGTGTTGATTTGGTCTCTTAATACAACTCCTCTGTGTTTCTATTCCTAGCGTCCCAGGGCAGGATCCTCTGGGATGTGTCTCTATGCCACCGCGGTGCGTAAACTAATCTCACTGCCCTTCCCAGAAAACCCTGCTTCTCCTTCACTGCCTTTGACGTACAACTCGCCTAGTCATATCACAGCACACAGTTGAAGTGAATTTCAGTTGTCAAATACTCTGCGTGGCGGGTTAACAGTTTGTGCTGTCCCAATGACAATAATGAATTCCAGACTTATTTACATATGTAAAAGTATTTTGTGCTAATTAGATCCCAACCTGATCTCCAACTTCCTGTTTCGGGCTCCCCTCTGTTCCTGCGATAGAAGATCTAACTTAATCATGCCCTCTCACAATTTCCTATTAACCCAATCTCTCCATTGATCTACTCCATGCCAGGAGGTATTGAATAGCAGATGAGCTTAAAATGCCGGTGCGTGTCGCCGCATACGTCTGGAGATGTGCGGCCGTGCTCTGTGTTAGGAATGAGCCACTATCTCCAATCTGACATTTAAAGGAATAGTTAAGCCAAAAATGAAAACTGTTTTGTGTTTCTCCGTTTCCATGTGTTGATGCAGTCAATTGGCAAACCGTAAAGAGATCTAGTTGGTCGTTTGTTTACTGCAGCACAGTTGCCGATTATGACCCTATGCAGGTTCGGTGTGCTGTGCTATTTTGCATAAGTGCTATAATTATGGTAATTGTACCTGCATTGTTGCTTTTTAGCTAACTGAGTTGGAGTCAGAGTTGCATCAAGTGCTTGTTACGGTGTCACATGCTAATGCGCTTAAAACCCATGACGCTAGTTAACAGAGATAATGTTCACCGCACCACATGCTAAAAATAGCACTTTAAAAGCTCCATCTGAGATTGAGTAGGAGGGGTCGTGGCAGAGCAAAAGACTCTGGTGGGGTTGTTTAATGAGTGTGTGTTTTTTTAGGTATACTGTAAAAATCACAATCCTCTCAACACTGAAGATGTTTAAGTCCCCCTGTAGTAGATAATTTTACCCCTTAAAACTCATCTTTGATCACCAAAATGACGTATTTAAAAAAAAAAAAAAAATCTTCATGCCTTAAAATAGCCTTGCTTCATTTAGTATGCGCGGTTCTATGAATATTTTAATTTGCCCCGCCTCCACTCACTCACACCAGCTCAAAAAACACTTGTTGATGATAACACATTGACCTGATTGGTTGCAAGGTAGTTTGTGACATCAGAAACGGTTCACTGCAGTTTTACTGCAAAATACTCAGCAATAGTGTTGACTTATGACTTTGCACATAGTTGTTCTTAAAGCATATTAAAAACACCACATAGACATATAAACAACATTAAAAACTTGATTTTCACCACAGGGGGACTTTAAGATAAACAGGAAGTTAGACAGGCTGTTACAGTGGTTTTACCATTTAATGGGTGCAGAGTATTAGGGATGTACCCGAATCCTAAATCCAAATTCAGAAAGGCATGGAAAATTAGTAACACATTCTATGGAGCCCCTAAAGGGACAAGGTTACGCTTGCTGCAATAGTCGGCTAAATTAAGTCCGGGACACACCAATCTCACGGTCAGCTGTCGGGCCGTTTTTGAGTGTCAGTTGGCTTAGTTTTTCGGTGTGTTAACAGTTTTTATTGTCACTGTCAGGGTTCTTTGGGGCGATTCAGCATGTTGAATTGGCGTCGGGCCGTCGGTGATAGAGATCACTCTGATTGGTTGTTCAGCTTACATGAGTATTCAAATGCACGACATTTGGAATGAAGAAAGTGATCAGCGTGATTGATATTCAAAATGGTAAGCAAGCGCTGCTTTGTTTACGGTTTGTATATCTGCAGTCCTAGTGTTGGTTTCCCTTTTTACGAATGATGAGTACGTACGAATTTTACGCAGTGGCTAATTCATATGAATTCATACGAATTACCTACCCTTGACCCCGCCCCTAAACCTACCCATCACTGGGGTTTAGACAAATCGTACGAATTCGTATGAATTAGACACCTTTTACTCACTCGTATGAATTCTTCTGAACTGGTCTTGAGATTGTATAGACAGATATTTACTCACACGCAGGCACAGAACGCACGTGTTAGTTGACAGTCGCCTTTAGTCCTTTTGGTGTGTTCAAGTGCAGCCGACAAGAGGCGACAACACAGTCAGCTTTCGTCGCCACAAGTTCTTTGATGTCGGCTTGATGTGTCCTGGGCTTTACAGTCCATCAGATATTACTAATCACATGAAGATAGTAAGAATAGATGACTGACAGGACAATGGCAGAGGATTTGGTGCGCAATGGGTCCTGAGCATCATTGACAAATATCTTATCTTGTAAAATATGTGATCAGTACCTTTGCTCCCTATAACACAGAGTATGCGTGATCACTAATTGGAAAGTGATAGTAAAAAGCGAGCTCGCATTCAAAAGTGATTTCAAAACCCCACATATTGATAGTGGCTTCCTGGTGCCCGCAATTTATAAACGATATAATTTCCCAACTATACATTTGTGAGAGAACGCAAAAGCATTAAAATATATATTTTTTTCCTGCCAAATCCTTCTCAAGCCGCGTGATTTGCAATGTCTGTAGATCAGGTGCTGTACATGACTATGTTGAGGGTTAGCCAGCTGTTCAAATCCTATTCTAGTAAACACTAATGACTGTATTGGGTTATTGCTGCACAAAAGTTAATAATGGTACAATCCATAGCAAAGATAGAAGGTGTGGATGTGCTCGTGTTGACACAGGTGGGCTCTGATGTCTCCATCCCTACAGCAGGTCTTGCGACGCACATACACACACACACTGTGCTGCTAATAATAGTGGAGATGTTGCCAAGGCAAGAGAAACGGAAGGATGAATCCATGTTTTATTTATCTTCTTCACCTTTCCCAAATGATTTGATCAGAAGAGGTTGTAACAGTAATCACCATAGGGCTGGTGATCTGTCCTCTGTCGTGTATTCATTTCTCAGTGTGTGTTGCAGAGATGGTGAGACGCTCAGCCAATCTAATGGAGGCTGTGTCTCTGTCAGTCACATAAAAAATTGGTTTAGATATTTTGATCAGACTGTCTTTGACTCTCCACTGCTCCGTGTTCCCAGGGCTGAAAGCATCTGCGTGAGCTCGATTTGGTTTCCTTTCACAGTTCCACCCCTCACTGCACACGGCTGGCCACAGGTTCACAAGCCAAACACTATCTCACCATGATTTCACCAAAATACCTCACATTTAAATTACTTCCTAAAACTGTCTGACCAAGATACCTCCAGTCCATAAGCTAAACCTCATTCATACCATGTATCCATATTGTTAGTGCTTCCACGTTTACACAGTCATATTCAAGTATTTTTGTTTGTTTTTTTGCTAGAAATATTTTAAGATATTATCAATTTAGCACAATTTAATATCCAAAATCGTCTGACAAATATCCAATATGCAGATAAATTAAAAAATCTTTAATATTGGCTGATAACCGATATGGTACAGAGTTCTTGTGCATCCCAAGTTATTTTTCTTTATGCTAAATGTATTATTTAAATATTTTTTATGGAAAAAAGACAAAAATGATAATTAGAAAAACACTGTTTAATGTAATCTTTAAAACAATTGTTTTGTGTGTTAGGAGTATGCTTGGTTTATTGTGTTTGTTTTCTGTGACCTAGTTTTCTAGTCTGTGTCATCCTCATTCAGTTCACCTGTTGTTAACCAATTAGCTCATTAGTTTTGGTACTTATACTCCCTGTTTTGGTTCAGTCCTTTGTCCTGTCTCGTCATTGTTAAGTGGTTGTGTTTGCCTTATTCTTCTCCTGTAATTCTTGAGTGTTATATTAAAGATTGTCATTATAGTTTTTTTTTTTTAATCAACGTGCGCTTCATTCACCACAGCCACCTGTTACAGAAGACAGGACCACAACAGAAGTGCATTTTTGCTGTGTTTTTCCCTTTCATCATGGATCTGCCTGTTGTCCAGCTGCTCTACCTTGAGCAGAAAGAGCGCTCACTGGAGGACAGCCCTGCGGAGCCAACCAGCCTCACTCCACCTGACCCAGAGCCCAGTCAGTCATAACCCACCAGATAGAGCGACAACCAGATTCTACCGCAGGCACCGAGCCTGCCACAGATAATGTGCCAGCTAACCCAACTGAGCCATACCCCGCCCCGGAGCCTGAGTCCAACAGGTGCCTGAGTCGGCAATAACGGCCATTCCCAAGGGAGTTCTGGTGGAATTCGAGGGCATGGATGGAAGCCTTGCCCACACTCCCAGCGCTGTGAATGTGCTAAGCCTGGCCTCTGGGAATATAATGTACTTATTTTAGGAGGTAATACCCGTGTTTCCCCAGTACCCCCGCTGGTCCCGCCCAGCATGAACTCTCCAGTACCCCTGCTGGTTCTGCCTAGCCCTGAATCTCTTGTTTCTCCACTGCTTCCGCCCAGCCCCATGTCACCTGTGCTCCCTCCAAGCCTCCCTCTCCATCCTCCTCTACCAAGTCCAGTCAGTTCCTCAACCCTGCCACCGCTGGTTCCTGTCAGTCCCTTGGCATGAGGATCCCTTGTCTCCACCTCCAGTCACAGAGCCCGGACTCCACCTCAGTCCTCCGACCCATTGTTTTCACTTTGGCTCAATGCTCCCTCAGCTCCACCAGGCTCCCTCGTCCTCCTGTCTTCGCCTTATTGGTCAGACGTCGCCCTGGTTCCACCACAGGATTCCTGTCTGCCGGTTGCACCTCTTCCCT